>NC_045791.1:150000-482175 GCF_009873245.2 Balaenoptera musculus | reverse complement strand
TAGAGAACCAGCATTCTTGTTAGAGAAGAAAAGGGACAAAGATATAAGCAGAAAATGGTAAGTGAAAACACTGCGGTCTGAGTCTGTATTGGAAGCCCTGAAACAGAGCAGGGCCCTATGGTCTATGCCCCCCATGTCCTCAGCCTGCCTTTTGTCTGTGGAAAAATTTCAGCCAAAGAGTAAGTTTAATCAGAGAAATGAGAAAATGCAGAAACAAAGGAAAACAGTCAAAGGCGACTGAATAATAATATAGTCATTAAGCAGAGTCAAGGATCCTTCGAGCTGCCTTATAGATACTGAAACCCCCACCAGGTGGAAGGAGTGAACTACGCGATGACCAGGCTGTAGCCATGACCTAAGCTGCCACAATTCCAAGAACTGGCCCCAAGGAAATGGGAACAAACCAACCCTGGAGAGGCCAATGAACCAACTCATTATATTGAAAACTTATAAATAAAGGGAAAGCATCAAGTGTTTATCTTGTCTTTCCTATACAGACTGTACCACTGGTTAACCAAACAGCAGATGAGAAGTTTCTCTTTAAAAAAGTATTCCAACTAATAAATAAAAAAGGAATGATAGAATATCGTCATTTTGCAAGCCCAATGAATTAATGATGCAGACGTTGATCACCCAAGGCTGCTAACATCACAAAAAGGAAGACACAGACATCATGTACCCCCTGAAGGAAGCTGCTGCAACCTACAGATCCATTTACCAGTTCTGGAAAAGACAGAGAACACCATCTTGGGAACACAATCAGCAAAATCCAGACTATGGGAGAACAAGTAGCACAAACCACCTGTTCTGTTCATCGAATAAATTGCAAGAAGAAAGAAGAGAGACATAGGAGGAAGACACAGATTAAAAGAGGTTTAGGAGACACACAGACCAATCAAAATGTGTGGGCCATATTCGAATCCTGACGTTATACAAACTGTGAGAACAGAAACAAAAACTCATTACGTATGATATGATCCAGCAATCTGACTTGCGGATATGTATCTGAAAAGATTGAAAGCACTGTCTAAAAGAGGTATTTATACATCCATGTTCACAGCAACATTATTCAACAGTAACCTAAATGTGGGAATAAACCAAATGTCCATCAACAGATGAAAGGATAAGCAAAATGTGGTATATACACACAAGGAAGTATTTTTTTCAGCCTTAAAAAGAAAGGAAATTCTGACACATTCTACAACATGGGTGACTCTTGAGGACATTATGCTCAGTGAAATAAGACAGTCACAAAACACAAAAACTGTGTGATTCCACTTTTATGATGTATCTGGAGCAGTCAAATTCACAGCAACAGAAAATAGAATGGTGGGTGCTGGGGTCTGGGGGAGAGAAAAATGGATTTAATGGCTATAGAGTTTTAGTTTTGCAAGATGAAAAAGTTCTACAGATTGGTTATACAACAGTGTGAATATACTTAATACTACTGAACTGTACACTTAAAAACGGTCAAGATGGTAAATTTTACGTTTTGTATTTTACTACAATTAAAAGTAAAAAATCTATTATGTGTGGATATAGATATAGAAACCTCAAGAAAATACTAGCAAATCAAATCAAGCAACATATAAAAAGAATTAAACACCATGTCTAAGTAAGAGTTATCTCAGGAATGCAAGGTTAGTTTAACACCCCAAAATCAATCAATCTAATACATTATGTTAATACAATAAAAGACACAAACTACATGATCATCTCAGTAGATACAGAAAAAGCACTTGACAAAACTGAACACCCTTTCATCATGAGAACACTCAACAAACTAGTAAGGGAGGGAACTTTCTCAACTTGATAAAAGGCATTAATGAAAAATCCATGCTAACCTTATTAGTACTTAGTGGTGAAAAACAGAAAACTGTCCCTTAAGACCAGGAACAAGACAAGGATGTCTGGTTTCACCATTTCTTTTTAACACTATACTGGAGATTCTGGCCAGGGCCAGAAAAGGTGAAAAGAAAACCAAGCCATCTATACTGGAAAGGAAGAAGTAAACTATCTCTATTTGCAAATGACATGATCTATATATAAAGAATCCTAAGGAATCTACTTTCATGCATACAGAAAATTATTAGAGTTAATAAATGACTTTAGCAAGATTGCAGGATACATGATCAATATGCAAAATCAGTTTTATTTCTATATCCAAGCAACGAATAGTCCTAAAATGTAATCAAGAAAACAAGTCCACTTACAGTAGGACCAAAAAGACTAAAAAAAACTTAAGAATACATTTAACAAAAGAATGATAAGACTGTGCAATACAAAACACTGTTGAAAGAAATTAATGAAGACATAAATAAATGGAAAGACATTTTGTGTTCATGCTTTTGAAGACGGAATATCATTAAGATGGCAACACTCCCCAAAATGATCTATAGATTTAATGCAATCCCTGTCTTGCTTTTTTTGCAGAGAGGACAAACTGATTCTAAAATTCATATGGAAATGCAAGGGACTCAGAGTAGCCAAAACAATCTTGAAAAAGAAGAACAGAGTTGCAAGATACAGATTTCCTGACTTCAAATTTTATTACAAATTTATAGTAATCAATACAGTGTGGTATAAGAACAGACATATAAATCAATGGAATACAACTGAAAGTCCAGAAATAAACCTTTACATTTGCGGTCAAGGGACCCAGAGACAATTCATGGGGAAAGAACAGTCTTTTCAACAAATGGGGCTGAGACAACTGGAGATACACATGCAGAAGAATGAAGGTAGACTCCTACCTCACACCACGTGCAGATATGAACTCAAAATGGATCTGACATTTAAATGTGACAGCTAAACTATAAAACTCTTGGAAGGAAAAACAGGAATAAATCTTTGTGACCTTAAGTTAGGCAATGATTTCTTAGCTATGACACCAAAAGTGTATGTGATTAAAAACAAAACAAACAAAACTGGATGTAATCAAAATTAAAAACTTTTGTGCTTCAAATGACGTAATCAAGAAAGTGAAAGAATAGCATAAACGAAAACATTTGCAAACCATAGAACTATAAGAGACTTGTTTTTAGAAAATATAAAGAACTCTTACAATTCAACAATAAAACGAAAAAACAAATTGAAAAACAGGCAAAAGATTTGGACAGTTCTCGAAAGAAGGTATACAAATAAATGGCCACATGAAAAGATGCTTGATATCATTAGTTATTATGGAAATGCAAATCAAAACCACAAGATACCACTTTATATACCACAAGATACCACTTTATATTCATTAGGAAGGCTAAAATAAAAGAAAGATAATGACAAGTGATGAGAATGATGTGGAGAAAATGGAACCCTCACACACTGCCAGGGGACTGCAAAATGGCACAGCTGCTTAGGAAAACAGTCTGATGGTTCCTCAAAAGGTTAAACAGAGTTACCATATGACCCAGCAATTCCACTCCTGGGTATATACCCAAGACAAATGAAAACATTTCCAAACAAAAACATATACACAAATGCTTATGGCATTATTATTCATAAGAGTCAAAAAGTGGAAACAATCTAAATTTCCATCAACAGATGAATGTGTATCTATTCAATGAATAAGGAATGAAGTACTGATATATGCTACAGAATGTATATACCTTTTAATATTATGCTAATTAAAAGAAGCCAATTATTTATGAAAGATCAAATTATATGATTCCATTCACATGAAAGGTCAGAATAGGCAAACCTACAGAGACAGAAAGTAGATTAATGGTTGCCTATGGCTAGGTTGGGGGAAGCTTGGGGAAGGTAACAGGGAAAAATGGGTACAGGGTGTCTTCTTTGGGGTGATGAAAATGTGCTAAAATTAGATAGCAATGATGGTTGCCAAACTCCGTGATATAAAAGAAAACAGTGAAATGTACACTTGTTAAAAAGGGTGAATTTTATGGCATGTGAATTATATAAAGCTGTTCTAAAGTTTAAAAAGACATGATTTATATGAGACAACTGGAAATTTGAATACTGGCTATTGCTAATATTAGGGAATTATTGTTAATTATACTTTGGTGTGATAACGGTCTTGTGGTTTTGTTTAGAAGAAAAAAACACTCCTTATCTTTTAGAGAGGCACACTAAAATATGTATGGACAAAACAATACGATGTGTAGGGTTTGCTTCACATATGGGGAGAACAGGTGGCAGTATGAAGGAAATGCCACAGCCAGTGTTGGGGCTGAGTATGCAATACAGTGTTCATTATATTGTCTGCTTTTGTGTATGTTTGAAATTTTCCATAATTAAAAGCTAAAAAAATGACAGGCACTTATCACACAGGTCAGTTCACTTCAGTAACCTTAACGCCACCAACAGTGCTAACATTTCACAATGGCTTAATATAAAAAATAATCTTAGTGTTAACTCTAAAATTCCATGATTCCTCTTTTGATTCTTGGAACATAATTCAGAGTCAGTATAGAATATAGTAAGTTAGTAGCTTAATGTCGATGATTTTTGTTGTTGCAATTTAAGCTCTTATGTAAAAAAGAAAGGCAATTTCCCCACAGCTGTTTCACTGAAAACAGGTCTATCAAGATTCTCCAGTCTAGGAACACTATCGTTCTCAGCACTCCATTTGACTAAGTAACCCAGGGCACATTCCTCCTCTGCACCTGTTTAGGCAGTCCAGAACTAGCATGATAGGGTGGTGTTGGCAAACGTTTTCTGTAAAAGACCAGATAGCAAATATTTTCGTTTTTGCAATCACATGGTGCCTGCTGCCACTTCTCAACTCTGCTACTGTAATGTGAAAGCAGCCATAGACAACACGTAAACAAATGACTGTGGCTGTTTCCAATAAAACTTTATTTATAAATACAAGTTGCGAGTTTGGCTCATTGGCAGTATTTGCTGGCCCTTGTGCTAGGGTTATTAGCTCCTGGCAGAGAATTAAAAAGAGAAAAGTATGGTTTGAAATATATACTGATAACAAAAAGCATCACGTTGAGAATACACACCCATACATGAGGTATGTGGTACTTACAGGAGTTTGGATCATCATGGCTCGTTGATCTCTCATTGTTCTCACAATATCTAGTGGATAAACTGGCTGATTGCATTCAATGAGACACATGGCTGTTTCCATGGTAATAAGAACCCCGGTTCTTCCAATCCCAGCACTAAAAAAGACAAATATGGGGCAAGGTCTGATACAATTCTGTTACACTTCTTGTGCCTTTTGTACTGAATCATATTACAGTAGAAGAACAATTTGATTTTAATGTTTTATATTAACAAAAGTAGCAAGCCAACTGGAAACTATTTTGAAAACCAAAAAAAAAAAAGTCACTTAATACAGATTAAATGGTTTGTAACCACCCCTCCCCCACTGTTAGTTGCAAATATACAATTTAAAAGTTACATTTCAGTTTTTAAAATCTGAACAAGGTATAGAAGCTTATTGGAGAAACAGCTTTAAAATGCAAAATAAGAGAATTACAATAATAAATCATTAACAAATGTACAAAAGACAACTATTTTACACACTCAAAAATCAATTTTTAAAACCAAATTTAATTTTCATTAAACTTCACCACTGAGATAGTTAAGAACAACTTTGTGAAGTACTCTGTGAATGTGGATAAAGTAGCTCTTGGGAACTAAGGATATGAAATAGCCAAACGTGTCCACCATTCCTGCCATTTTGCCTCTCCAATATTTGGTCTACAATCTGTTCTGATGATTTGAAAGTTTGCTCTTAAAAAGTGCTGGAAAGTTTAAGGATAAAGAGATATCTTAATACATCCTCTGAATAAACCACTTGGATAAGGAGAAAATAACTTCTGGCTCCTAATCTCTGCAAGGCTGGAGCATTGTATCCGGTCCCTTGAGGGCAGAAGGGCTCAGTGTGAAAGGAAGGAGGGTGTGAGCCACCGCTCACCGGAGCTCTTGGAAGTGGTCCCTCCTGAGAGGGCTGGGCAGCGCCACTCCAAGGAGGTGAGATGCTCACCAAACGTCCTAGGAGGGGCCAGGAGCGGGAAATCCAAACCTCAGGATGCAACCTAGCTCCTGCAATGCTGTATTTCATCAAATCTATGATACCATTAACTTTAAGACATAACTATGAAGAAGACAAACTGCTAAGAATCAGCGCGGTAGTATTATTCTTACTTCTTATGATAAAATTTCTGTCAATCATCTGTTAAAACATACCCTTTGCCTTCTACCTTCAGAGCCTAGCTTCGAGTTCTATCAGAGTGACAACCATAACTGAAGGACAAAATATAATACGTATTTCCTTTTAAAAATGACACATCTAGTCAGTTACTCAAATCATAATAGACAGAAAATAAAATACCTGCAATGAACAACAACAGGTTCTTCCTTGCCGGCCCTCTTATTTCGTACATGGCAAACAAAATCCAGAAAGTCGCTTGAATCATCAGGGACCCCATGGTCGGGCCAGGCTATATACTGGATCTGAGTGAGTTGCCGACTCTCATTTTTCTACGTATAATGAAAAATTATGCACCTGACTTAGAAATAATCCTTAAAATATAAGCAAATATTCATGTCATTTTAACTTTAGGAGAAAAGCAATAGACTTCCCTGGTAGCGCAGTGGTTAAGAATCTGCCTGCCAATGCAGGGGACACGGGCTCGACCCCTGGTCCGGGAAGATCCCACATGCCACGGAGCAACTAAGCCTGTGCGCCACGACTACTGAGCCTGCGCTCTAGAGCCCGCGAGCCACAACTACTGAAGCCCGTGCGCCTAGAGCCCGTGCTCTGCAACAAGAGAAGCCACTGCAATGAGAAGCCCGTGCACCGCAATGAAGAGTAGCCCCTCCTTGCTGCACCTAGAAAAAGCCCACGCACAGCAACGAAGACCCAATGCAGCCAAAAATAAATAAATAAATATATTTTTTTTAAAAACCAAAAGAAAAGCAAAAGAAACCACTCTCATTCCCCCCGCCAAAAAAGTAATGTATAAACTCAATAAAACCCAAAAGTTCAAGGAAAAGGAAAGAAACCATTTTACAGAAACAGCTGTACCCATTTAAGTATCAGTCACTTGGATTATTACTCTTACAACTCAATTTCTGTATTTGTAGAGTATTTTTAGGATGATAATCAAGTAAACAGGCAAAAACAGATTAAGATCCCAGAGAAATGTTTAAAAGAAAACTAAAGAATCGTTAGGTGAGCAAAAAAGGTAAGGTAAAAAAAAAAATTTTTTTTTTTAATGAACAAAGTTGGGCTAATACTTATTGATAAATGCAAGTGAAATTATGGAAATCAGGAAAAATAAAATCTCAAAATAAATGTAGGTTAAAAACTGGAGAGCATAAAAACACAAAATCAATCAGGACTTAATTCTCTTTGGGGAGCCAAAAGTTGGTATAATGAAGAAAGTAAGGTACTGAATTTATACATCTTGGCTCAAACGTCAACTTTGCCAGTTAAGGTGCTAATTCAGAAGCCTTACTTTCTCCAACTGAAAAATGAAATGACATCTACATCTCAGAGGGATAGTCTTATGTTAAAAGGATTCAGTGAGAGGACCTGCAAAGCACCCAATCACAGCTGTTTGGAATCATATGCTCAATACTTGGTAGCTATAGTCATTCAACACTATGAAATCTGGTTACTATCATTTACGTTAGATGGAAAGGTAATTAAGAGAGAAGAATTCCCAAAGAGACCTCAGTTTAATTTGATAACTAATTTTTCAGATGAATTGAAGGTATCTAGCACAGATTACCTTTGACTATTATTGTTAACAAAAGAACTTAACGGTACCAATAATCTATAAGAATGGGTAAGGTAGAATCATACTTTATTAAGTTTTGGGGTAGCATTTATCTGTCTATTCATCTATCTACCTACGTATTGATGGTAGCAAGTTAATTTTCCCAATTATAATTGGCTCCAACGTTAGAAACTAATTTGTGTCTTAGCATAGTTCTGAGGTACTCAGCGTTGCAAAGAAAAGCCACTAAAATATATACAACTGCCACGGATAATCTGCCGGTGGAGAACGATGGGATACACATATCACCTGATGCAACCCTCTACAAGCTCATCTGTCATGCCTATTTAGGAAAGTGAAGAACCAGCTTACTGGCTTGCCTCGTCATACAACCACGAGCTATACAGTGTACACGCCCAAACCCAAAATTCATTCTCCTATCTCTAGCCCTTAAGATTTTGAAAACTTTATTTTCTTGTAACTTTAGCTTTATCCAGTGCCAGAATCCTTCCGCACAACGTGGCGCTCCTTCCCTTTCTGGTCAGTAAGGCCCTGTCTCACCGGACTCCTCTAATCACCCTCGGGGAGGGGCGCGGCGATGGCAGCGGCCTGTGCGGGGGCCAGGGGAGACGTGGTCTCGTCTCCAAAGGCTTGGCCGTGGATGCCGTGCTGTCTGCTCTTCTCTAGCATCACTTCTTTCTGCCTTCAGCCCCCGAAGCCCCTACTGCCCCTCTGCCCAAGGTGGCTGGTCCAGGCTCTGGCAGCCCAACAGGACAACAGGACAGGCGCACGCTGCCCTCCACACATCTCCCAGCTGGGTTACTGAGCTGTCGCTTCCGCATCGGTTTCCACTCTGGCTTTGTTCTGGAAGCCACGCGGAGTGACCCAGGCAGCAGTAAGAAAAACTAACAATTTGAAAGCTATAATCTGTCTGAGGTCAGAAGGTCCTGCCTACGATCTTCTTCCTCCTTAATACTGGGAAGACTGTGAAACTGCTCTCTCCCACTCTTAAAAAAGGGGAATAATTTGATAGCTTTCAATTGTTCTTTCCATTTCTACAGATGGACTCCAATACCTTACCGATATTACGTGGAGGAAGAACTCTATAGCCAACACCCCTGGTATAATTTTTATGAATAGGAAGAGTACAATATTAATAGTAATCAGTATTATTTACTAGACTATGTTTTCACTGATCATTCGTATTTACCTACAGAAATTGGAAATAGTATAGTAGGAGGATACACTTCATAAGATTCCGAAGTATCCCACTGAAGCAAATAGCTCAGCAATTTTTTAATATTTCTAGTAACTAAGGACTCAGACTGAAAACATTTTCACCTGTCAAAGCCTCCACCTTAAACAAAACAGCCCTAACAACAGACCCCCTGCCTTCGTACCTCCTGGTTAAACAGTGTCATCTTCCTGAAGACATATGCAGTGTTTCCTTCTTCCGAGTGGCAGGTGACTTGGTAGCACCCATAGGATGAACTTCCTGTGGGTTCCGGCCAATACTGGTGACACTTAACCTGGTATCAATAGATTTTAGAAATATACATAATTCAGGTTCTCCAATTTTAAAAATGTTTTAATTTTTAAGAACTTTCAAACTTATAGAAAAGTGACAAGAATAATTTAATGAACTCTCATACACCCTTCACCTAGATCTACCAATTAGTATCATTTTTTTCTTGGTCACTTTTTCTCTTTGTAATAATTTTGAGACTGCAAATATCCTGTTTACAACAAGCTTCCACCCATTGTTTTACCATTACACTAATTTAGATTTAAGTTAACAATGAGAAAGAATCTTCAACTAAAATGCCAAATGCAATCCATTTATTTTCATAATTAGGATAAAAAAAAAGTTTTCATGAAATACAATTCATATACCATTCAATTTACCCATTTAACATACACTATTCAATTGTTTTTAGTATACTCACAGAGCTGTGTAACCATTACCACAATCACTTTTAGAACATTTTCATCACCCCCAAAGGAAGACCCACAGCCCTTAGTAATCCCTGTGCGTCCCTCTGGCCCCCTTTCCTCCCTCTATGCCAGGCCTGGGTGACCACTAATCTACTTTCTGTCCCCTATGGCCTACTTTGGACATCACATATAATAGAATCATAAAACACGCGGTCTTTGGTGACTGCTTTGTTCACTTAGCACAATGTTTTCTAGGTTCATCCATGTTGCAGCATGTATCACTTTTTCATACCTTTTTATTGCCAAATAATATTCAACTGTATGAATATACCACATTTTATCTGGTAAATCTGGGTTTTCTCCCACTTTGGGGCTATTAAAAATAATGCAGCTGTGAACATTTGTGCACCAGTTTTTGTGTGGACGTGGATTTAATTCTCTCGGGTATTCCTAGGAGTGACACTGCTGAGTTACAGTCACTCTACGTTTAGCCTCTTGAAGAGCTGACAGGCTGTCTTCCAAGGCAGCTGCACCACTTCACAAACCCGCCAGCGGTACAGGAGGTTCCACTGTCGCCACATCATCACCCAACACGGGTTATTTTCTGTCATCTTTACTTTGGCCACCCTACTAGATAGGATGTAGTATCGCGTGGTGGCTTTGATTCGCATTTCCCTGATGACTAATGATGCTGAGCATCTTTTCGTGACCTTATTGGCCATTTGAATATCTTCTTTGCAGAATCATCTATTCAGATCCTTTGGCCATTTTTAAACGGGGTATTTGTTATTTTATGGTTAAGCTGTATGAATTCTTTATATATTCTGGATACAAATCCCTTATCAAGTGTATATTAGTCCATTTAAATAATAATGGCTAACACTTACATCACATTTATTATACCACACTTATTATGTGTCAGTCACAGTTAAGCGCTTATCCGTGATGATTTTAATCACGACCCCGTAAGAAAGGACGTTTCAAGGTGACAGAGAGGCCACACGACGTGGCTCTCCTGACTGAGCGCGCGGCGCGGCCTAGAAGAGCCCTGGGCCGCGTGACTTACTCTGCCACGCTCGGCCTGCGTGGTCAGCATCACAACCGTGGAGCAGCCTTGTTCCCAGGCCATCTGCCAGAAGTCCGCACAGGTGTGTGGCAACGGCCCTTGGCAAGCGATGTACTGATTTATTATTCTAGAGGAAGGAATTTCCATCTGAAAGGACACAAAAACAAAATCGTTCGCATTATTACTTTTTACTAGGATCAAACACATGAAAATCACCTACTGAATGATAACTGAATACAACTAATCTCAATAAATTGCAAAGTGAGTAAAACAAATCTTTATCAACAATTTATTTTACTTGTAGCAGAAATTTCTTGGCAATGTGCAGTAGTTATACATATTTATCTTTCAATTAGTGGAAACACGAATTTAAATATTTTCCAAAGCGCTCTTATGGTTTTTTTAAGCGCAGCTTTACAGAGAATCCTGTTTCAGAGGCAGAGAATTGATATAGAAATAAAAAATGTTTGCCTGTACATAGAAAACAAACTTATGGTTACCAAAGGGGAAAGGCAGGGGATAAATTAGGAGTTTGGGATCAACATATACACACCACTATATATAAAATACATAAAAAACCAAGGACCTACTGTATAGCACAGGGAACTATATTCGATATCTTGTAATAAATTATAACGGAAAAGAAAAAAAACTGTCTCTAACCTAGCTAGCTTATTAGTAAATTTTGTGAGGAGCAAAAATTCTGCCATTGGCTTTAGTTTAGATTTTTAGTTTAGTTTAGATTTTTAGTTTAGTTTAGATTTTTCATATTATATATGTGTATATGTGTATAATGTGATGTATAAATATTATGTAATATGCACATAATTATATATATAATATATGTAACATGAAAAGATTGGAAAAATATTTTAAGTTCATTATTTTCAGAAAGTAAGACTGTAAGTATTTGGAGAAGATGAACCATCGTATTATATTTTTAAGATTGAATTAAAAAAAAGAAACCGTGACGTGTACATGGCAACTGGAAGGATACCAAAGGGTGAGGAAAGAAGTCTCCTTCCCATCCCAGCCTCCAGTTTACACTCAGGAGGGCAATCCTTTTTCCTAGCTCCTATCCTATCCTTTTGAAGATATTCTACACACTACACACAAATCTACCTTCCTTTTTTTCTGTAAAACATAAACGGTAGCATATAATGTTGTTCTGCATCTTGTTTCTCTTTTTTCTACTTTACCTTTAAAATCATGTCAGATTAGTACATAAAATTTCATACTGTGTAATGGCTCTACTGTACAAACATATCATAAATTCATGTAACATTGCGGCCAATTAATCTGCTATCATAACCAAGGCTACACTGAATAATTTGTAGACCTAACATTTTTGCACACAGGAAGAAATATATTTGTATAGGCAACAGGAAGAAATGAGAACATTGGATCAAAGTGCATGTGTGTTTTAATTAATTAATTAATTAATTTTATTTTTGGCTGCGTTGGGTCTTTGTTGCTGCGCGCGGGCTTTCTTTAGTCACGGCGAGCGGGAGCTACTCTTTGGTGCAGTGTGCGGGCTTCTTATTGCGGTGGCTTCTCTTGTTGCAGAGCACAGGCTCTAGGTGCGCGGGCTCAGTAGCTGTGGCTCACGGGCTCTAGAGCGCAGGCTCAGTAGTTGTGGCGCACGGGCTTAGCTGTTCCGCAGCATGTGGGATCTTCCCAGACCAGGGCTCGAACCCGTGTCCCCTGCCTTGGCAGGCAGATTCTTAACCACTGTGCCAACAGGGAAGCCCTGCATTTAAAATTTTAACAGACAGCTCCAGATGGCTCTCCAAAGCGGTTGTCCCTATTTATACTTCCACCAAGAATGTACGAGGAATGCTTGTTCCTCAGTAAACTCCTTAATAATCCACAACGCTTTCTCCACATTCTGAAACTCCCAATGCTCTGAAGTGTAAGTTTGTCTCTCTCTTTTTTTTTTTGGTACACCTAACCTAAGCTGGACTCATTTGGTAACAATATCCGACCTGAACCTGTTTATAGTCTATCAGCCCTATTTCGTGGGAATATCCATAGTTTGTTTGCTGTTGAATATCAACATATTGATTATAGGGTAATGTCCCATAGCCTGCTGGGGACATTACTTATTACAGTATGTGCACCGAATAACCTTTCAAAAATCCTCCAAATTCTGAATCCCAAAGCATATTTGACCCCAAGGTTTCAGATAAAGGCTGTAGACGTGTATAGGGTATTATCAAACTTTCTGATATTTCAATCTAATAGGTGAAAAATGGTAGTAATTCCTTGCAGTTTTGACTTGTACTTTTCTTTATGTAAATTAAGTTGAGCATATTATTCATTTAAGTGTTTGTTACTGTTATTTTTCTAAGTGTTATAACAGTATAATAGTTTTGCTTAAAAAAAAAGTCCTTATCAGAGATACATACTAGAAGAGTTGATTGTCATTATTTATGGATTCTGGAATAAATCTCAAAGTTTATAGTGGTCCCTCTTATTCCAAATGACAAAGGCATAATTTTAAAAAACTTACATTTATATAATTTGCATTGATATAGTCTTCATTACCCTTTAAAATGACCCGTGTAGCATCATCTGAAAAAATTTAAAAGAAAGAATGTTGTAATAAAGTTATGTTAAAAAGATTAAACATAACATACAGAGAGGGTAGATACTCACAAGGCGAAATATCTCTGTATCTATTTTTGGAAATGTTCTGAGGTAATTTGGCACAAGACATTGTCATTCCAGGTTTTTTCCGATATAGTTGCTAAAAAAAAAAAAAGAAGAACGCGTCCAGAAAGCCATCAAGAGTTTCTATTTTGTTTTCCAGACTTCTTTCTATGCTATCAAGAAACAGGTTTTTTTTCCTTGGAATACCACATCTATACAATGATGTATCTTAGGTTTAGTAAGGTATTGAACCAGATTTGCAAAGCTGAATTTTGCAAAATCTCTGACATGAACTATATATATTTTGAAAAATAGTAAAACAAGTAAAAACAATTTTCCTTACAGCAAAAGTACCTGAAGTTTTAAACAGCAAATCTGTAGGAAACACTTAGCTTTCATTTAGTTTAGAGATGTTTAAAAGAAAAATTGACGTGCCCTAAATATTTTATAGTCACCTATCTATAACATACACTTCAGAGCAACAAATATTAATGATGGCTAACTACACTGACAAAAATTAGAGAAGGATTAAATATGACAAGGTACAAAAATTATTTTCCTTTAACTCAGTATTTTTACATCTATAATAGTCTATCTGCAACCTTTCATAAAAACAGCTATTTAATTACAGAGAAAATGTAGCTTGATGACATACCTATAAAACCTCCTTATCCCTCTGTTTTAAACAGATATCTATTAATGAAACCATAGCTAGTATTTTGGAAGCAACTTTTTAACACTCTGCATTTTAGAATTCTTTTTATATCAAATATTTCTCAGAATAATATTTTAGTTTATAAATTTTAACTGACAGTAGATTAGGCAGTTAAGAAACCATGAAAATACAGGCAAACACCTTTCCCACACAACGTTACTTACGTCAAACTGTGTCAGCACTGTTCCAGTGATAAGCCCCGCAGCCAGCTGGACCATCGACTCCCGCAGGGAATGGTCATCCTGATGGATGCTATCTAGCGGGGCTTTCTCAGGAATGTACTGGAAGTCCGGCTCATTCTCTAGCTTTTCTTCCACTACATCATACACAGCTACAAAACCAAAACCAAAACCAAAAAGCCTCATGGAAACCTTAATGAGTTGGCAAAAGGAATTTACCAGATATTATTTGTGTCAGGAAAAATATTCATTTATTCCTAACTCATGAGATCTGAACCTGGGGCCACTGTGTATGGGTTGAGAGTGGCTGTGGAGTAGAAGAAGTACCTCTGGGGAAAAGAAGGGTTCTTGGCCATATTGCTGAAAATGTCTGTAACTTGAAGAGACAGTCGGGAAAAGAGGAAGGCCAAGAAGCAGCTCTGACCGGATCTTTAATTTGTGGACCTGGGACAAGAGCAGCAATAGAGGCCTATACACACCATAGGTCTAGACGTGAAAAGCTACACGTAAGCGGAACAGAATGCTAAACAAAATACTTTCTATTCTCGTTCCTTGATGTATCTACCAAACAACTTAAGAGGCCAGATTTCAAAGGAGAATTCTAGGCCAGAATGCACGGTTGTGGCAGTGAGGGGAGCCACCCCTAGACTGTGGCCCTTAGGCCACCCTCAGCTCCACTCTTCAACGTGGGGGCCTATAAGCACACCCTGAACCTCGCAGCCCACATGGAAGCCCATTCTACACCCCTTTGGAAATTGCTTCCTCTGTGCTACCCTGTTGGCCTATATCATGTGATCAACCCTTGGGAGAACGGATCTGGGAAAAATAGCCACAGAGGCCCAGGAATGGGCTCAGAGTTATTTGGTCAGAGAACTGAGGGTTGCAAAAGGTGGTCTAGAATGGAAGGGGAGGTCACAGATGCTGTGACCTTGGTCCCGCAAAATCCTGACCCCCATGGGGAAAGGCAAAGCTGAAGCAGAGAAGAGCCCCTTAAGGATGGAGTCAAGCTTCTGGCCTTGTTTAAGAAGTTTTGTTCCTGCTCAAATACATATGCACTTTTGAGAAGAATAGATTTCTGAAATGAAGACTGTAAAGACAAAAAGATGGAAATGCAATTTGTCTAAGAAGAAATAAGATTTAAAGGGGAAAACACCAGGAAAAACAGGCTTTTTCCTGATATTTTTGGCAAACATAATTTAAAATTTTGATTATACGTTATTCTTTTAAAAATAGACATGACAGACCCACACTGAAAATGAATCCTGGTCTAGATTTTGATAATAAAGCAATATTAGAAAGATCCTTGCCAAAAATTGTAGGCCCTAGGTGGGTTCCTCTCCTAATTTAAAGGATAAATGGGGTGATTTGGAATTGCAAAAAGGCCATGGCTTTCCCATTATATAGACTTTTGTTCATATTCTGCCTCTGTACTAGTCATGAATTTGTTAGCAGGTAACTGAATGTCTTGGTACCTAAATGTCTTCAACTATAAAATGGGGATAATTTATCTATCTCACTGGATGGCTGTAAAGGTTAAATGAGAATATATAAAAGAGCTCAGGTCTATGGAAAGCATTTAAAAACTATTAGCTAATATTATTATTAAGTTCTTTAGGATCTGTTATCAAGAGAAAACAGAAAAAACCAAATTGAGAGATGATTCTTAGCATGAAATTTAAGTTGTTTTATGTGACAGAAAATGCCTAAAAATGAATCACCTATATAACAGATCTAAATAAATGAGTTCCTTTAAAAGTCAAAATAGAATGCTCTGTTGAAGTCCTCTGAATTTTCCTAGAAAGCCAATTCTAAACCATGAACGCAGAAAAACACAAAGTACAGGCAAAACTCATTTAATTGCGTTTCTCAGATAACTATGGTATTTTTTTTTTTAAACAGATTGAAGGTTTATGGCAACCCTGTGTTGAGCAAGTCTACTGGTGCTATTTTTCCAACAGCATTTGCTTGCTTCATGTCTCTGTGTCATATTTTTTAATTCCCGCGATATTTCAAACGTTTTCATTATGACTGTATTTGTTAAAGTGCTCTACGGTCAATGAGCTCTGATGCCTCCCTGAAGGCTCAGATGATGGTTGGCAATTTTTAGCAATGAAGTGTTTTTAAATTAAGGTATGCATATTGTTTGTTTTTAGACAATGTGATTTATTGCACACTTCACAGACTACAGTATAGTGTAAACATAACTTTTATATGAACTGGGAAACCAAAAAAGTCATGTGACTCGCTTTACTGCGGTATTTTCTTTATTGCAGTATTTTCTTTATTGTGGTAGTCTGGAACCGAACCTGCAATATCTCCAAGGTCTGCCTGCAGGGAAGGTAAAATGAAAATGTCTGTTTGTACCCAAGAGGCAAAATGGGTACGTGGGGAGAATCGGTAGGGTTCTAATCACATTTCACTTCCCTATGGCATGTAACTGGTGATGTGGCCCTAACCAATAGTCACTCTTGTGGCTAAAGCTGTGATCAACAGTAACTGTTGGGAACAAAACCAGAGGAGCGTGTCCCCTGCCAGGAGGAGGCACGGCATCTACAAACGCTTCCCAGAGCGGACTGGCGAGCGTGTGGGACCCACAGCAGTGCCATCACGAGCGCAGGCGGAGGGCCTGGGGCTGTGAGCCCGGAGGGAAGGCACAGTTTCTGCTAAGACCCTTCTCGGGACACTGCTGAGGCTGAGCTTACTCCGCACCACATTTACTCCGCAGTGCACAAAGTGAGAGAATTAGGAACACTGTCCAAAGGGGCAGTGGACGGCTTCAGGAGCCCCTGAGCGCTCCATGTGGCAACATATTCGTGAGATTGTCGTAGAAACCAAACTCTAGCTTGTTGCAGAGCTTTCTACACGTGGAACAGCAAGGATACCTGAGGAAGGAGCTAGGACTCTTGGAGCACCTGGGGGCAAGGGAGGCAACCTCAGCCACGGCAGGCAGGACAGAACTTGCCGAGGCTGACACGTGAGCAGAGGCCTGAGCGAAGTGCGGGTATGCGCTCTACGAACCTCAGGAGGAGCGCTTTGGGCAGAAGGACCATCAGGAAGGCCAGCACAGATGACAGGAGAGGGAGCAAGGCTGGGGGTGGGCAAGGTGGCCAAGAATTTGCGTTTTACTCCACCTGTGAACAGAAGCCGCTGTGCCCTGAGCAAGAGACCGACATGACGTGACCCGTGTTTTAAGAAGCCCGCTCTGGCCGCTGTGTCTAGTCACAAACATGAAGGAATTGTAAAAGCATCCAGTGCGACACAGAGCACTCACCATTGGGTCGAACTAGGAGGACGAGCTCCCCAGAATGCCTCTCGCAGCTCGCTTTGATGAGCAGGACCACCTGGTCGTGGGTGTGTCCTGCAACGTCCCGACCATTGATCAGCACCACTTGGTCCCCTTCGTTCAGTCGAGGGACACACAGGTCAGCCTGTAATGGGATGAAAATAAGGTTTCCGATTTGCGCCCGGCTTTCTGGAAGGCACAGGACCTTAAGTTTATAGGCGCTGCAGCAGAACTGAAACCACATGTAGAAGTCATCTATCCCTTCACTCATCCATTAAGAAAACAGAAGTAGGAATCTCACTTTCCCACAAAGACACTCCTTTTTTCCGTCTTCATTAATACCTTTTCCCCTCATGCCCTATTATATACCTAGACATACAGAGAAGACTAACATTCTCAAGGTGCACAGATCAAGGCAGGCCTCACTTTGCATGTCCAGATACCTACAAATTTCAGTCACCGCAGCTGAGTTAAATAACACCAGTCTCCTAACATGGTTCAAATTTCAGTTACTGTGATAAATTAATTATGAATAACTGCATAAAGTACAGAATTCGCTGCTAGCCCATGTCAGTCCAAAAATCACTATGTAAATCATAAATATGCACCATGATCAGTGAGCAATCACATCCCTTCTTTCAAAGGCTACTGGTGACTTGGCGTTGGGCATCGATTATTCAGTTCACGTAGAGACAGCAAAGCGGGTACTTGTCTCTGTCTCCCAGTGATAAACCCATGTAAAAATGGATAATCTAAAGAGCGAGCTAGCCAAAAAGTTAAAAGTGCAGCAAAGAAACAAAAAGGGACGGTGCTGGAAGTGAAATTCAAATTGAACATAAACTGAGTTATAGAAGAAATAGTTGACTATGGAAATATTGACACTTCTACTGTTTGAGAGACCCCAGATACGCAGGAAAAGGAATTTAGAGAAGGTGAATTTATCAACATAAATGATGCAAGTGGCTGCAACAAGAAGGATGAAGATGTCTGAGGAAGTGATGCTGGCGAAAAACTTCTCAATACAGGCACTCCTGGGAGGTATTTCACATCACTGAAAGTGCAAAGGACAAGCACAAGTGGATTCAGACTTAGAAAGGATTATGACCACTTGCCAAGGTAAGAAAAAATGCTCACTCTGTAATTTAACCTATATGACAAGGAGACAAGCACTGTTCACAGATTACCTGTGATAAGTTTTCACAAAGAAATAAAACACTTTAATTCTCAATGTTTCTGACGTTTGGAATTACAGGATACTAAATCAGCATTAGTTTTACTATTTTTTCATTTCCCTATATATTTACAAGAGAAAGCATCAGAAATTTTAAAGTTTTGATGAAAAATTTAAAGGCCATGGAAACAAACATAATTTTCCCCACTATCCAGAGCACTTTGTACGGTTTCAGACTGCACGGTTATCTCTACAGCCCTGCACGACTGTGCATGTGAGGGCTGCCTGTATTTTACTGAGAAAACAAACAAGTAAATAAGGTAAAAGAGATCAACAGAAATATGGACAGCCTGCTCCAGGGACACAGGAATGAGAACACATGGGAGTCAAGTTTGCAGGATGATGGCTCAGACCGCGAAGGAAATGATAGGGCTGGACCTTTCAGAAAGGGCCGTGGCAAAGGCTTGAAAGATGGAAGCACAACTAAACTCACTGTAAAACAAAGTCAACAAAGTCCAATAAGGTACTGTCACTCATGGAAAGAGCACTGGTCTAGGAGCCAAGTTCTTCCTTTGCCGCTTATGACATGTGTGATCTTAGACACCTGAAACTCTGAGAAAGGAACATGTATCTGCCCTAATTATTCATCGTTGTGAAATTTTAAAAATGAGCTATTTCAATGCAAAGCATTAAAATCTGGAAAATTCAAATTTAAGGTTTGGACCATTCTTTCTAGTTGCTTCTTTCTCTACTTCTTGTAGTGGTTAAAAAAAAAAATAATCTTTGAATGTTATAGCACAGTGGTTACCCAGTAACCCTCTCATACTTAATCTGCTTTTTATCAGGGATAATTTTTTATTTGCATTTCATTCGGATCTGGCAAGTCTAGATAAAATGAATTTTGCTGGGGCAAGAGCTATTGGCTCAAATATGATCAGGTAGGAAGAAAAACATGATTTTGGAAATTATCCATTTTAGAAGGTTTCCAATATAAAAAATGACACTAAAATATTTGAAACACTGTCCTTTCCCCTCAGTCACCTAAAATGAGGTTTTGAACTGGAAAACTGTAATAGTCTTTAAATTAGTAAAATAATATAAAAATGACACATTTCTATTTATTTAATTTGTTCTAAATTCAGTCACTATTTATGAAACATAGTTCTATGTAGCAGAAAGGAAAAATTACCAATATAGTAATCTGTATAGCATAAAAAGAAAATTTATAGTCATAAAATTTTGTTTGGGAATGAACCTCTCTATAGAATGTTCAAGAACACCCTTGAGGGCTTCCCTGGTGGCGCAGTGGTTGGGAGTCTGCCTGCTAATGCAGGGGACACAGGTTCGAGCCCTGGTCTGGGAAGACCCCACATGCCGCGGAGCAACTAGGTCCGTGAGCCACGATTACTGAGCCTGCGCGTCTGGAGCCTGTGCTCCACAACAAGAGAGGCCGCGATAGTGAGAGGCCTACGCACCGCGATGAAGAGTGGCCCCCACTTACCGCAACTGGAGAGGGCCCTCGCACAGAAACGAAGACCCAACACAGCCAAAAATAAATAAGTAAATAAATAAATAAATAAATAAATAAAAGAACACCCTTGACTTAATTGAAAACTATCCACATTCACTGTTCAGAAAAATCAATATTTCTCTTATGACTATTACAATTGGCATACAAGTAAAAAAAGGTTTATTGTTTTCTTCTAATTATAAGAGCAATACATGCTCATTGTCATGATTTCAGACAATTTAAAAAAAGGACACGGACTTCCCTGGTGGCACAGTGGTTAAGAATCCGCCTGCCAATGCAGGGGACACAGGTTCGAGCCCTGGTCCGGGAAGATCCCACATGCCACGGAGCAACAGCCCATGTGCTGCAACTACTGAGCCCACGTGCTGCAACTACTGAAGCCCGCGCACCTAGAGCCTGTGCTCCACAACAAGAGAAGCCACTGCAATGAGAAGCCCGTGCACCACAACGAAGAGAAGCCCCCGCTCGCCACAACTAGAGAAAGCCTGGGCGCAGCAACAAAGACCCAATGCAGCAAAAAAAAAAAAAAAAAAAGGGAACATGGAAGCAAGTAATAAATACCAGTAATTCCACTACCCAGATGAAACACTGCTAACATTTTTTATCATGTTTCCAGATTTTTAAAATATATTTACATAACTCATATTTTTTTAAATGGATAAAACAAACATATGAAAGTATAATATGCATTTTTTAATTGAGTATAGTTGATTTAGTTTCAGGTATACAGCAAAGTGATTCAGTTACAAATATATACATATATTTTCAGATTTTTTCCATTACAGATTATTATAAGATATTGAATATAGTTCCCTGTGCTATACAGTAGGCCTCTGTTCTTTATCATAGTGTGTATCTGTTAATCCCATACTCCTAACTTATCCCTCCCTGCCCCTTTCCCCTTTGGTAGCCATAAGTTTGTTTTCTTTCTTTCTTTCTGTTTTTTGGCTGCACCACGCGGCTTGCGGGATCTTAGTTCCCTGTCCAGGGATTGAACCCGTGCCCTTGGCAGTGGAAGCGTGGAGTCCTAACCACTGGACCGCCAGGGAATTCCCATAAGTTTGTTTTCTATGTCTTTGAGTTTGTTTCTGTTTTGTAAATGAATTCACTTGCATTTTTTTTAGGTTCCACATATAAGTGGTATCATATGGTATTTGTCTTTCTCTGTCTGACTTACTTCACTTAGTATGATAATCTCTAGGTCCATCCATGTTGCTGCAAATGGCATTATTTCATTCTTTTTTATGGCTGAGTAGTATTCCATTGTAAAATATGCACTTTTCATAATACTATACCTTATGAAAATATTTCCATACTTATATAATGCTACATCATCTATCATTTTAATAGCTGCAAAGCAATGCATAACTTGTTTAATCAATTCTAATGAAGTACATTTTGATTTTCCCTCCAATTTTTAAGTTTCACAAACAATACTACAATGAACGTCCTTGTGTATCCTTTGTTCCAACTGTTTCATTAGAGGTAATTCCTAAAAGTGGAATCGTCAGGTAAAAGACATATTTAATTAAAAATAAGTTTTACTTAAAATTTTTGTTTTTGGGAAAGCTATACACCACACAGTTTACAGAGCTGACTAGGTCTGTAAGATTATTATGATAAGAAACCATTTCTTATGTTCTCCCCTATCTTCTCCCCCTCTTTTGAGGCATCTTCTTTCAACATTTTAGCTACATCTTTTGTATTTACCTCAGTATCTCTAAATAACGTTCCAATTTTATTTTTCTTTAGTTTTTATTTCAGACGTTATCTAACTTTCTACTTGCTAGATGAGAACTTAGCAATCGTTCATCTCCTCATCTGCACTCCCAAACACACACACATTTCCCAATACACACTGAACAAATAATTTTGGACTATTTCCCCCATCTTTCACATGTGTAGTAGGTTCAGTAGTCATTTTATACATCACATCCCTGTCTTGTCACCTCTGATCACAAAGGATTTGTTTAAAAGAGGACATCTGGTCCAAGCTGGATCTATGAAGGGTTTGCTTCCTAGGAGTCTGTAAGTTGGATTGAGGGGCCTAATGAGTCTGGGTTGCTGAGCTGGTAACATACAAATCCCGAAGTTGCTAGTGGTCACATCACCCCACGTGGACTGAGGGGCAGAATGGTGGTAGCTACACAATTTCTATTTAGTACAGATTTTGGAGTCACAATCATTTCTGCAGGTAGAGTGTGTCTGTGGTGCTAATATTACAGGACTTGGCTTGAAGCTGCTACTAAGTACACTTTTCATTTAGAATGTATTTTATTTGGAGTAGCTTGAGAAATGAAGCTAATTCAGTGTACAAATTGGTTTGCACTGAGAGAGAAGAATGGAACATTCACATAAAAAGAAACACAGATGAAAAATAGAGTCCTGATGATTTTTCAAGTTCTTTCTAGAAGGCTGAGTGCACTCCTGTCCTTGGGTTTTGTGACACACCTCTACAGCTATACGATAAATTCTGTATTTATGGTTAAGCCAGGGGTATTCCACATGTTCCCTGTTATTTGCAACCAACAAAGTCCTTGAAAACCAGAACTAAAACCATGTAACATGATATCCTTGATCAATCTTGACTGTGATCTTCAAATCAACTGTGAGGTTGCTGCAAAGCACCAGACCCCATAACTAGCCTCTTCCCTCAGGCTGCAGGTTCCTGCCTCTCCCAGGACACAGAGATGGTTGAATGACAATGGGTGCTGGCTCCAAGCCCTTAGAGACCATTTAGGTAAGAGAAATGCAGTTAAACAGAGGAGACAACAACAGAAATGGGGATCTGAAAGCAATATTTGCTATCACAGGAGCAATAAAGATGATGCACCCACAATTTACCAAGAACTGTCCTTATGAGCAGAAAGTTCATGGGTGCTGAAGCTGAAGGAGGGGGCACAGGGGGTTCATCCTCATGGGTACATGCAGTCTTTTCTCTACTGTTGCTTAGAATGTTCATAATAAGGAACTTAAAATACATATTTTAAACAGAAAGTAGACAAATAGAACATAGATAAACAATTCTACATGAAAATAGAAGCCAACAAAAAAAGCAAACAAAAACTATACCTGTCTACATTTTGCTGTTTAAAGGGGTTATTTTCATAGAATCTAGCTTCTTTGTAAAAACAAGGATTTTAAAAACTGTTATAGAGAGGGAATAAATAAAAATTAACTTCCCAGCAATTAAAGAGGTTCATCCAACATCATGTGCTACTTGACAAATTAAATGATTCACTTTACTCCTTTATTTATACTAATAAAAATACGCATGTATTCTCGAAGCTAGGATTCACTGGGAAGGCTGCTGTGACTCACAGGTGTTCCTGGCGCAACTCGGGACACGATCACAGGCATCTTCTGGTCACATCCTCCCTTCAAAACAGTGCAAATCGAGTATCAGTCAGTATTGCCAACACAGAAACACCTTAATTTAAAAACTGAGTACAGGGCTTCCCTGGTGGTGCAGTGGTTGAGAATCTGCCTGCCAATGCAGGGGACACGGGTTCGAGCCCTGGTCTGGGAGGATCCCACAGGCCGCGGAGCAACTAGGCCCGTGCGCCACAACTACTGAGCCTGCGCGTCTGGAGCCTGTGCTCCGCAACAAGAGAGGCCGCGACAGTGAGAGGCCCGCGCACCGCGATGAAGAGTGGCTCCCGCTTGCCACAACTAGAGAAAGCCCTCGCACAGAAACGAAGACCCAACACAACCAAAAATAAATAACTAAATAAATAAATAAAATTTAATAATAATAATAATAATAAAATTAAAACTGAGTACAATA
Source organism: Balaenoptera musculus (assembly GCF_009873245.2). Classification (NCBI taxonomy): domain Eukaryota; kingdom Metazoa; phylum Chordata; class Mammalia; order Artiodactyla; family Balaenopteridae; genus Balaenoptera; species Balaenoptera musculus. The sequence continues at coordinate 458,156 of NC_045791.1, read as the reverse complement.
TAAATTCTAAGTTACCTTTACATTGAATCCAAACCTTCCATTTTCATCAGGTTGCATTCTGATTAGGACAAGATTATCATGTGGAATACCACCATTAGGCTTTAAAAGACAAAAATAAATAACTTGTCACGCTCTTCATTTGTAGCCTATCCTTCAGATATACATGAAGCATGCTTCCTGTATGTTGATATTATCTAAAGTATATAAAGAATCATAATCTAAATTTCTCTCGTGCCTTACCTGCATGCTAGACTGTAAGTGCCAAGAGCAACAGGGCCTTTATTAATGACCTGATTAATTAATTTCAGTGTCTCTAGAACCTGGCTCAAAGCTCTGCACGGAGCAAATACTCATAAGTATTACATGAATTCATGTTACTCCCTCTGCTTTTTAAAAACAGCTTTACTGAGATACAATTCACATACTACACTTCACCCATTCAAAGTGTATAATTCAGTAATTTCTACCATAGTCACAGAGTTGTACGAACATCACGACTATTTTTTTTTTTTGGAGGCAGCATTTGATTTGGTTGAAACTAAGATGAATTCAGAGATTGCAATTCTCTGGTTTGAAGTAGCAGATGAAATCACAGAGGAAAAAGTTGACAGGCATGTCAATGACCTGTTAAAACGCTACTCTTTGATTTTACAACCTTTTCTTCATCTCCCAAAGAAACCCTGTGTCCATGAGCGGTCACCCCCATCCCCAAGTCCTATTCAACCCTTCATCTACTTCCTCCCTATATACTTGACTATTCTGGACATTTCACATATATGAAATTATACAATATATGTCATTTGTTGCAGGCTTCTTTCACTTAACATGTTGTATGCCTGCTCTTTGTGGGTAAGTAGCTGGCTAATTCTTATTTAGCCTTCGAGACACAGGTCGGAGATGATCATTTCTAGGAAGTCTTCCCTTAACTCCAGAGCTGAATTCGTTATTTTTATATACTTATGAATTCCCATAGTCACTGCTAATTGTAGAGCTTGTTCAGTTCTCAGTCCCCACCTTCCTCGACTCACCAGTAGCATCTGACACAGCTGGTTACTCTCTCTGTGGCTGCCTTCTCATCAGCCAGTTGACTAGTTTTCTTCCTACCTTTTGGTCTGCATCTTTTCAGTTTCCTTTGCTGGTTTCTTTCACCTCCCTCATGTTTACAGTTTGGAGGACTAAGGCTCCATTTCTAGAACCTCTTATTCCGGTATCTGTACACACTACACTTCCTGTCTCATGGTTTTAAATACTGTCTACATGCCACCAACTCTCAACACTATACCTTCAGCTTCGACCTCTCCCTTCAACTCCAGAATCCAAACAGACTCCTACTAGACACATCGTGTCCCAGCTGAGCTCCCAACATTCCACCCACCCCTGTTCTACCTGTAGCCTTTCCATGTCAGCAAATGGCAACTTCATCCTCCTATTTGTTCAGGCCCAAAACCTTGCTGTTATCCTTGCTGTTATTCCTCTCTCTCTAGTCTCCCACAGCCAACTCATCAGCAGAGTAGGTCAGCTCCACTCTAAAACTCCACCCAGAACACATCTGTGTCTCATCCCTTCCACAGGCACCACCTTGCTCCAGTCACTGCTGCTTCTTGGGGCCCTGCAACACCTCACAGCCAGCTTCTCTGCTGCTACCCTGCTTTCGGTCCACTGCCAACATACAAGCCACAGTGAAACCGTTAAAACCTAAGGTACATCCCGTTACCTCTCTCCTTAGGTATGTCTGTTTGCTTCCAATCTCACCCAGGGTTGAAGAACGAGACATTTACAAGACCAGGCTTTTAGGATCTGGCCCTCTGCTGTCCCCTGTCCTCCTCGTTTGCTCATTCCGCTGTGTCCTCGCTGACCCCCCCTGGTGTCCCCTGACCACATCAACCGTACCCCTGCCTTGGCACCTGCGATTCCCTCGGCTTACCTGCTCTCACGCCAGGTATCCACGTGGCTTATCACCAAGCTCATCCCTGGCTCACACTATCTAGAACTGGAACACTCCACTCTGGAAATTCCCTAGCCCTTTCCTGCTTTGTCTCTCTAGCATTTATACTATCTAATAGGCTATATATTTAAGTTACATATTTTGTTTACTGTTTGTCTCACCCTTATCCCCAGAATACAAGTTCCTTGCAGGCAGAGTGTTTAATTTTTTATTTTACTCTGTTATATTCCCAGAGCCTATAACAATAGGTACTCAATGAGTCATTTTTGCATGAAGGAAAAAACAAACTAGACTATAAATTATTTAATAGCAGGGACCACATCTGATTTGTCTTCGTACTCCCACTACCTCCTTAAGTACCTGACACACAGAAAGACCTCAGTAACTATGAACCGATGAATGAATGATGCGTAAGAATCACCACGCAGGTAGCACTAAAGTTGTCATTCATTTTGGGTAAGGATTTTGATCTCTTTTTGATGCATCTGTGGGGCCGTAAGTGTGGGAGAATAGAGTGGCTGCCTCTTGTTTTTCAATTTTAGAAAACGTGGGAGGGCTATGGGTGAAAAACAAGAGGGGAAGAGTGCAATGGCCAGCAGAGACTTCTGGCACCGCCAGCACCTGCTGTGGGACTTCCTCTCCCTGCATCTTATTTTATTCCTCGATGTCCCTTTAAGTTTCCTGAAATACACTCATATTTCTGTCTGTCATTATACACCTTCATGAACACAGTGTATCCTTAAAATTTATTAACAATCTCACCTTTGGTTCATCTACTTGAAAAAGCAATGAAAATTGATAAATCAGGGGATTCTAAGAATTTACCATTTTGTTTGGTACAAAGTACCAAAGCAACTCACGAATATATTTTGAAGAACGGAGTAATTATATATTCTGGAGACCCGTACTCAATTTCAAAAGGTTGATGAAAATGATAAATGATAAAGTCTCGACACCCAGTCAATTAAGTAATAAAACTAATGGTATTTAATGGATTATTAGCATTTGTTCTGGAAATGTGTGTTTTGCAAGACAGAAATCAACAAATTTGTCAAAAATTAACTTCTAGAGCAATGAACGTTTTATAAATATGATAAAAGGAAATTCCACAATTGGGCTATACAGTGGCACAATTCATGAGCAAACACATGATGAAAAAGAGAAAGTACTATAATATAATTTACAGATAAAACAGGCTATGTTACAAAAACTATTTCACTTACAATTAAACATTTTCAAAGAAATGTGAGAATATTTGAAGAAACTACTTACAGTAGCTTTTTCAGGGGAAGATGGAACATCAAATGTTTCATTAATATGGTTTTCCAGATCTTGTTGAGAATGTGAAAAATGAATTTGGTTCCAACTGTTTTTCTTTGATTGTTTGGGTGGTAAAGCTGGAGGCTGCCCATCTCCAGGGGTCTCTTGTGATCTAGATAGAAAAAGAGAGAAAAAATAAATATTTTGGAAGTTGTCTTACAGAATTATTATTTTATTTATTTTTTAAAGTAATGGTAGAATTTTATTTTTTAAATTAATTTTTATTGGCATATAGTTGCTTTACAACATTGTGTTAGTTTCTACTGTAAAATGAATCAGCTATACGTATACATATATCCCCTCTTTTATGGATCTCCTTCCCATTTAGGTCACCACAGAGCACTGAGTAGAGATCCCTGTGCTATACAGTAGGTTCTCATTAGTTATCGATTTTATACATAGTATCAGTAGTGTATATATGTCAATCCCAATCTTCCAATTCCTCCCAGCCTAGAATTATTATTTTATTACGATGTCTAATAGGAGACAAGCTTTAAATACCATGTTTATTTGCAAGTGCCACTGTTTAATGAAATCTTCCTTAACTTTGAAGTTTAAAGTAACAGATCTAATTTCCTACTTTATCAAATCTGTGAACAATTCACATATAATAAAATATACTTTAAGGGTATCTCTATGAAGATATTTATTAAGCTACCATAAAAACCCCTTTCTAAGGTTTTCAGCAGTCATGTGGGCAGGCAGGGAGAAATCAGAGCTGAGAGCCGAGCTGTTCCGAAGACAAAACACCCAGTACCATCCAGAGAACTCAAGGGGTTGCCTGTTTTATTTACAGGTAAACACAATTCACGGAAGTGATGAACACAACGAGGAAGAGGGCTGAGCTCACTGAGGAGACAACACTGGATGAGTACTTATGTCGGAAAACCCGATTTCAGGTGAAGGGGCTAAAAACCACCTGACACTAGAGAGCATAACCTCAGGCCGTAGCAGCGGGAGCTGATCTGACCAGCTAGGTCTGACAGGGCAACTTCAAGGTAGACGCTTCGCTTTTAAGAACGAGCACCCTCACTCCCTCTTGCGAGAGCGCCGAAATCACAACTAGCTGCTGAACAATCATCAACAGGAAGACACTGGAACTCATGAAAAAAGATACCCCACATCCAAAGACACTGGAGAAGCCGCAATGAGATGGTAGAAGGGGCACAATCACAATAAAATCAAATCCCATAACTGCTGGGTGGGTGACTCACTAACTGGAGAACACTTACACCCAGAAGTCCACCCACTGGAGTGAAGGTTCTGAGCCCCACGTCAGGCTTCCCAAGCTGGGGGTCCAGCAACAGGAGAAGGAATTCCTAGAGAATCAGACTTTGAAGGCTAGCAGGATTTGATTGCAGGACTTCGACAGGACTGGGGAAACAGAGACTCCACTCTTGGAGGGCACACACAAAGTAGTGTGCGCACTGGGACCCAGGGGAAGGAGCAGTGACCCCCATAGGAGACTGAACCAGACCTACCTGCTAGTGTTGGAGGGTCTCCTGTAGAGGCGGAGGTGGCTGTGTGTCACCATGAGGACAAGGACACTGGCAGCAGAAGTTCTGGGAAGTACTCCTTGGCGTGAGCCCTCCCAGAGTCCACCATTAGCCCCACCAAAGAACCCGGGTAAGCTCCAGTGTTGGGTTGCCTCAGGCCAAACAACCAACTGGGAGGGAACCCAGCCCCACCCACCAGCAGACAAGAGGATTAAAGTTTTACTGAGCTCTACCCACCAGAGCAACAGCCAGCTCTACCCACCACCAGTCCCTCCCATCAGGAAACTTGCACTAGTCTCTTAGATAGCCTCATCCACCAGAGGGCAGACAGCAGAAGCAAGAAGAACTACAATCCTGCAGTCTGTGGAACAAAAACCACATTCACAGAAAGATAGACAAGATGAAAAGGCAGAGGGCTATGTACCAGATGAAGGAACAAGATAAAACCCCAGAAAAACAACTAAATGAAGTGGAGATAGGCAACCTTCCAGAAAAAGAATAAAGAATAATGATAGTGAAGATGATCCAGGACCTCAGAAAAACAATGGAGGCAAAGATTGAGAAGATGCAAGAAATGTTTAACAAAGACCTAGAAGAATTAAAGAACAAACAGAGATGAACAATACAATAACTGAAAAGAAAAATACACTAGAAGGAATCAATAGCAGAATAACTGAGGCAGAAGAACGGATAAGTGACCTGGAAGACAGAATGGTGGAATTCACTGCTGCGGAACAGACTAAAGAAAAAAGAATGAAAAGAAATGAAGACAGCCTAAGAGACCTCTGGGAAAACATTAAACGCCACAACATTCGCATTATAGGGGTCCCAGAAGGAGAAGAGAGAGAGAAAGGACCAGAGAAAATATTTGAAGAGATTATAGTCGAAAACTTCCCTAACATGGGAAAGGAAATAGCCACCCAAGTCCAGGAAGCGCAGAGAGTCCCATACAGAATAAACCCAAGGAGAAACACGGCGAGACACATAGTAATCAAAATGGCAAAAATTAAAGACAAAGAAAAATTATTGAAAGCAGCAAGGGAAAAACGACAAATAACATACAAGGGAACTCCCATAAGGTTAACAGCTGATTTCTCAGCAGAAACTCTACAAGCCAGAAGGGAGTGGCATGATATACTTAAAGTGATGAAAGGGAAGAACCTACAACCAAGACTACTCTACCCGGCAAGGATCTCATTTAGATTTGATGGAGAAATCAAAAGCTTTACAGACAAGCAAAAGCTAAGAGAATTCAGCACCACCAAACCACCTCTACAACAAATGCTAAAGGAACTTCTCTAAGTGGGAATCACAAGAGAAGAAAAGGACCTACAAAAACAAAACCAAAACAATTAAGAAAATGGTCATAGGAACATACATATCGATAATTACCTTAAACGTAAATGGATTAAATGCCCCAACCAAAAGACATAGACTGGCTGAATGGATACAAAAACAAGACCCATATATATGCTGTCTACAAGAGACCCACTTCAGACCTAGGGACACATACAGACTGAAAGTGAGGGGATGGAAAAAGATATTCCATGCAAATGGAAATCAAAAGAAAGCTGGAGTAGCTATACTCATATCAGATAAAATAGATTTTAAAATAAAGAATGTTACAAGAGACAAGGAAGGACACTACATAATGATCAAGGGATCAATCCAAGAAGAAGATATAACAATTATAAATATATATGCACCCAACATAGGAGCACCTCAATACATAAGGCAACTGCTAACAGCTATAAAAGAGGAAATCGACAGTAACACAATAATAGTGGGGGACTTTAACACCTCACTTACACCAATGGACAGATCATCCAAAATGAAAATAAATAAGGAAACAGAAGCTTTAAATGACACAATAGACCAGATAGATTTAATTGATATCTATAGGGCTATTTCTATTCCATCCAAAAACAGCAGATTACACGTTCTTCTCAAGTGCGCACGGAACATTCTCCAGGATAGATCACATCTTGGGTCACAAATCAAGCCTCAGTAAATTTAAGAAAATTGAAATTATATCAAGCATCTTTTCTGACCACAACGCTATGAGATTAGAAATGAATTACAGGGAAAAAAACGTAAAAAAGACAAACACATGGAGGCTAAACAATACGTTACTAAATAACCAAGAGATCACTGAAGAAATCAAAGAGGAAATAAAAAAATACCTAGAGACAAATGACAATGAAAACACGACGACCCAAAACCTATGGGATGCAGCAAAAGCAGTTCTAAGAGGGAAGTTTATAGCTATACAAGCCTATCTCAAGAAACAAGAAAAATCTCAAGTAAACAATCTAACCTTACACCTAAAGAAACTAGAGAAAGAAGAACAAACAAAACCCAAAGTTAGCAGAAGGAAAGAAATCATAAAGATCAGAGCAGAAATAAATGAAATAGAAACAAAGAAAACAATAGCAAAGATCAATAAAACTAAAAGTTGGTTCTTTGAGAAGATAAACAAAATTGATAAGCCATTAGCCAGACTCATCAAGAAAAACAGGGAGAGGACTCAAATCAATAAAATCAGAAATGAAAAAGGAGAAGTTACAACAGACACCGCAGAAATACAAAGCATCCTAAGAGACTACTACAAGCAACTTTATGCCAATAAAATGGACAACCTGGAAGAAATGGACAAATTCTTAGAAAGGTATAACCTTCCAAGACTGAACCAGGAAGAAACAGAAAATATGAACAGACCAATCACAAGTAATGAAATTGAAACTGTGATTAAAAATCTTCCAAGAAACAAAAGTCCAGGACCAGATGGCTTCACAGGTGAATTCTATCAAACATTTAGAGAAGAGCTAACACCCATCCTTCTCAAACTCTTCCAAAAAATTGCTGAGGAAGGAACACTCCCAAACTCATTCTATGAGGCCACCATCACCCTGATACCAAAACCAGACAAAGACACTACAAAAAAAGAAAATTACAGACCAATATCACTGATGAATATAGATGCAAAAATCCTCAACAAAATACTAGCAAACAGAATCCAACAACACATTAAAAGGATCATACACCACGATCAAGTGGGATTTATCCCAGGGATGCAAGGATTCTTCAATATACGCAAATCAATCAATATGATACACCATATTAACAAATTGAAGAATAAAAACCATATGATCATCTCAATAGATGCAGAAAAAGCTTTTGACAAAATTCAACACCCATTTATGATAAAAACTCTCCAGAAAGTGGGCATAGAGGGAACCTACCTCAACATAATAAAGGCCATATATGACAAACCCACAGCAAACATCATTCTCAATGGTGAAAAACTGAAAGCATTTCCTCTAAGATCAGGAATGAGACAAGGATGTCCACTCTCACCACTATTATTCAACATAGTTCTGGAAGTCCTAGCCACAGCAATCAGAGAAGAAAAAGAAATAAAAGGAATACAAATTGGAAAAGAAGAAGTAAAACTGTCACTGTTTGCGGATGACATGATACTATACATAGAGAATCCTAAAACTGCCACCAGAAAAGTGCTAGAGCTAATTAATGAATATGGTAAAGTTGCAGGATACAAAATTAATGCACAGAAATCTCTTGCATTCCTATACACTAATGATGAAAAATCTGAAAGAGAAATTATGGAAACACTCCCATTTACCATTGCAACAGAAAGAATAAAATACCTAGGAATAAACCTACCTAGGGAGACAAAAGACCTGTATGCAGAAAACTATAAGACACTGATGAAAGAAATTAAAGATGATACCAACAGATGGAGAGATATACCATGTTCTTGGATTGGAAGAATCAACATTGTGAAAATGACTATACTACCCAAAGCAATCTACAGATTCAATGCAATCCCTATCAAATTACCAATGACATTTTTTACAGAGCTAGAACAAATCATCTTAAAATTTGTATGGAGACACAAAAGACCCCGAATAGCCAAAGCAGTCTTGAGGGAAAAAAATGGAGCTGGAGGAATCAGACTCCCTGACTTCAGACTATACTACAAAGCTACAGTAATCAAGACAATATGGTACTGGCACAAAAACAGAAACATAGATCAATGGAACAAGATAGAAAGCCCAGAGATTAACCCACGCACCTATGGTCAACTAATCTATGACAAAGGAGGCAAAGATATACAATGGAGAAAAGACAGTCTCTTCAATAAGTGGTGCTGGGAAAACTGGACAGCTACATGTAAAAGAATGAAATTAGAATACTCCCTAACACCATACACAAAAATAAACTCAAAATGGATTAGAGACCTAAATATAAGACTGGACACTATAAAACTCTTAGAGGAAAACATAGGAAGAACACTCTTTGACATAAATCACAGCAAGATCTTTTTTGATCCACCTCCTAGAGTAATGGAAATAAAAACAAAAATAAACAAGTGGGACCTAATGAAACTTCAAAGCTTTTGCACAGCAAAGGAAACCATAAACAAGACGAAAAGACAACCCTCAGAATGGGAGAAAATATTTGCAAATGAATCAACGGACAAAGGATTAATCTTCAAAATATATAAACAGCTCATTCAGCTCAATATTAAAGAAACAAACACCCCAATCCAAAAATGGGCAGAAGACCTAAATAGACATTTCTCCAAAGAAGACATACAGACGGCCACGAAGCACATGAAAAGATGCTCAACATCACTAATTATTAGAGAAATGCAAATCAAAACTACAATGAGGTATCACCTCACTCCTGTTAGAATGGGCATCATCAGAAAATCTACAAACAACAAATGCTGGAGAGGGTGTGGAGAAAAGGGAACCCTCTTGCACTGTTGGTGGGAATGTAAATTGATACAGCCACTATGGAGAACAATATGGAGGTTCCTTAAAAAACTAAAAATAGAATTACCATATGACCCAGCAATCCCACTACTGGGCATATACCCAGAGAAAACCGTAATTCAAAAAGACATATGCACCCGAATGTTCATTGCAGCACTATTTACAATAGCCAGGTCATGGAAGCAACCTAAATGCCCATCGACAGATGAATGGATAAAGAAGATGTGGTACACATATACAATGGAATATTACTCAGCCATAAAAAGGAACGAAATTGGGTCATTTGTAGAGACGCGGATGCATCTAGAGACTGTCATACAGAGTGAAGTAAGTCAGAAAGAGAAAAACAAATATCGTATATTAACGCATATATGTGGAACCTAGAAAAATGGTACAGATGAACCTGTTTGCAGGGCAGAAATTGAGACACAGATGTTTAGAACAAATGTAAGGACACTGAGGGGGGAAAGTGGTAGGGGGTGGTGGTGTGATGAACTGGGAGATTGGGATTGACATATATACACTAATATGTATAAAATAGATAACTAATAAGAACCTGCTGTATAAAAAAATAAAATAAAATTCAAAAATTGAAAAAAAAAAAAAAAAAGAACGAGCACCCTGAATGTAGTAACAAGGTGAGTTTTTCACAAAGGCCAGAAGGGGGAACCAGTGGTTCAACTTGGACCCCAGGAAGCCTGCATCTGTGGAAGTCATGGAGGTTAAGGGACCAGGCAAGGCGAAAACGGTTCTCGTCAAGAGTACTGATCACCACAGGGGTTATTATTTACCTCTGAGGTGGCAGGAGGTCCTTTGGGAAAATAGAAACATTATTATCCCACTGCCTAAGGGCAGAGGAGAGAGTTGCCAGCTGCTGTGGTAATCAGGCACAGGCTTCAGCCAGTTCCTGCTTAGTTTTGTTGACTGATGACCGACACCCAAGACACAGCTCTAAGGTCTTGAGGAAGCAGAACTGTATTAGGTCATATTATTGTTCCAAGTTACCCTCCACTCCTCCCTGGCTGACATCATGCTTGGCCATATGACGTGCTCTGGCCAATGAAATGTGAGTAGCCTCTTTTGAAAGGAAGCTCTGTATTTCTCTCTTCCCTCAGCCAGGAGGCCAGCCAAGTCCCAAACAGGGGCTGTGGTCAGTCTGGGCCCTAGAATGACCATGACGTGGAGCAGAGCCACAGGTGATCCAGAATGCAGAATGTACGAGAGAAAGAACCCTTGTTGCTGTACGTCACTGTAAGTTGGGGGAATGTGCTACCAGAGCATAATTTAGCCCAAGGTAACTAACACAGAGGTTACTGCCAGAGTGGCTCTTGGAAACATATGCTCCCCTGGGTGGAGAAGCTGTGAACGTCTTGAGAGACTTGCTGCTAGACACGTGACAGACGTGGTAGCGATGCTAAAATCTGCTTAGCACTAAGGGCGTCAGCCAGGTTAACGATGAATGGTCTCGCTTCTCCTAAGAGAAAATATAGCCCTCCTCCAACTGCAAAATCTAGTGTAAAATATAATCACTAAATACGCAGTGAACAATAATAACCACTCAGCTTTCTACCCGGAAGTCTTCAGGGCACAAAATGCTCTAGCTTCTGATAAGTCTATGAGGACTGCATCAGAGAGCACACCTCCCCTTTTCAGCCAAAGCTTCTCTGACGTCTACCTTGATGGCCAGAGATTCCAGGTCCCAAACATACTAGTTTTTATTCTGCTCATTTCAACTGCCAAGAACCCAGGCCTCTACGAGGCGATGCATTCAAGCACTGCTTGTGCAAGAAGCTGCTAGGAGAGAGCTGCGTGCCTTGGCCATGGCCTGCTGCAGGGACCAGGGTAGACAGAGGCAGGCAACCCTTGGTACAGCCCCTGATGGGAAATCTCTAACAAGCAGTTGGCCGGAAGCCTCCAAGACTTTACAAAAACTGGGAGTCACTGGACTCCACATGGATCAACCAATAGGTCTCATCCCTTACTCAGGACTAAGTATAACCACCCAGGCAAGGTGAAGAGAGGCTTTCCTCTAGTTTTGCATACAGCTGTCACACCTGGGAAACATTTAGTCTCAAAACTAAAGGTCTGGGGCTTCCCTGGTGGCACAGTGGTTAAGAATCCGCCTGCCAATGCAGGGGACACGGGTTCGAGTCCTGGTCCAGGAAGATCCCACATGCTGCGGAGCAACTAAGCCCGTGTGCCACAACTACTGAGCCTGCGCTCTAGAGCCCGCAAGCCACAACTACTGAGCCCGCATGCCACAACTACTGAAGCCTGCACACCTAGAGCCCGTGCTCCCAACAAGAGAAGCCACCAGAATGAGAAGCCCGAGCACCGCAACGAAGAGTAGGTCCCGCTCGCTGCAACCAGAGAAAAGCCTGTGTGCAACAATGAAGACCCAACACAGCCAAAGATAAAATAAATAAAATAAATAAATTTAAAAAAAAACCAAAGGCCTTGGGGGAAGAGTATAAGGTTGGGATCAGGTGGGAATGGAGTCAGAGCAACTTTATTCTTGGTTCAGATAACAGTCTAAATACAGCACCAAGACAAACAACAGGGACAAACCCAAGCCTGCTGTGCAGCCCGGTATCTAAGTGAGCCAGGCCTGGTGGGCAGGGGTATCATGGTGGCAACGCTCAGCTGCAAGAGAGGGACGGCACTGACACCACGGGACATTGTGCTAGACTGCTGAGTCTGCATTTCCAGGGTTAGCGACCAGGCGTATACAGTCCAAAAAGCTCCAGAAGTGATTTTTATTATCTGCTTCTGATCAGAAATCACTGTACTAGAACAGTGGTTGCAGATTCATGGCTTGTGGGCCAATTTTTGCCAACATACATTTGGCCTGTTCACTTTAAAAATGTGAGTTGACTACATTTTAAAAATTACATACAAAATCTGGATTTCCAGAATGAAAAATCTGGAAGCTTTGGAAAGAATAGACCTGCATTACAAGTTGTCAACAACTGGACAAAGCCAAGTGGTAGCTGCTGCCTTTAGATAGGCCACAGGCATTCCAGGCCACGTGAATCCCACCCAGTGTTACTTGCCGGACTCCAGTGGGTATCTGAATACACCCTCTCCTTTACTCATTCGAAGTCCACAAGAAGACCCAGAAAGGAAGAGAGTCCAAGTGTACAGGCTCGGGCTGGGATTTGAGCCAAACTCTAAATACAGGGTGAGGAGAATGGAGTACAGGCAGAGGATCAGCCAAGATCTAAGAGAGGAAAGGATGATATAATTTTGGATTTCAGGACAGGTGCTACCTGCCTTCTCTCATTGTTTTAGGTAACTTTCTTGTTAAGGTAACTTCACAGAGAGTGATGGACAAGCTCTCCATGGGCCTGGTTACTGCAGAGGTTAAGGCTGGTCTGGGGAGCTTTCACAAACTAATTATGCCCTCTCCCAGTAATCCTGGTGACAATTTCCCCTTCCTGTGTTTCCAGCTTCAATAACCAAACACACTCTCTTTCTGTCTATCTATCTACCTATCTATCTGTTGTCTATAAAAGTAACTGAGAATATCAACACAGACTTTAAAATTCTTATTTTGGGCAAAAGGTATCAATTACATTTTAAAGACATACTCATATTAACTCAATTTATCGTAACAAATAACTTCCCTGTTCATATTTCATGTAGAAGTATCATACAAAGTCAATCTATTAAACAATTATCTAGGAAGATGACTTTCATAGGTAAACCATGTATTGTAATTTGAAATTATTATACATTTAAAATAATATCATGAAATAGGCCAGTTCTTTAAAAAGGTACTACTGGGAATTCCCTGGCAGTCCACTGGTTAGGACTCGGCATTTTCACTGCCAGGGCCCGGGTTCGATCCCTGGTCGGGGATCCAGGGGAACCAGGACCGCACCCACAAGCTGCATGGAGCGGCCAAAAATTTTTTTAAATTAATTAATTAATTAATTTATTTATACAGCAGGTTCTTATTAGTTATCTATTTTATACATATTATTGTATATATGTCAATCCCAATCTCCCACTTCATCTGCAGGCAAAAAAAATTTTTTTTAATTAAAAAAAAAAGAATAAAAAGGTACTATTTCTAGGCCAAAACAAAAACAAACAAATAAACAAAAACTACCAAGGAAAACAGGATGAAGAGACATCACATACTTGGAAAGGACAACCAGGCAGCATAGTGGGACACAGCCCCACTAGAAATAACAGCTGGCACCTGAGAGAAGGGACCTATAACCTAAAAGAAGACGAGCATCTACTACCAGATGGTTTAGACAGGACTAGGGAAATAGGAACCAAAGAAAGAAGTAGGGATCAAGGCTGTGCCTGGAGTCTTACAAGTAGAGGTAATCATTTGGCGTTAAATATGGGAGCTGGAAAAAATGTGTCATAGGGAGAGTGTAGAAAATATAGTTCCAAAGAGATTATTGTAATTACTCATAAAAAAGAAAAATGAGCAGGATAAACTCTTAAAACTGTAAATTAAAAAAAAAAAAATGCTGCCAAAGGTTTAACTGTACAAATACACCCTTCATACAAGCATAAAGTTTATTCTAATTTAAGACTAGAAAACAAAAACCATATTCTTGGTAGACACTAATAAAACTTGCCAGGAATGATGGCTCCTTTTAAAACTCTTATTTTCTAAAATACATACCAGCAGCTCTTGTCTCACTCAATTACAATCACTAGTGGCATCCAAGTCTTCACTGGGCACTTACCCCTGCCATACTTATGTTACGTAAGATACAGATAAAATTCTGGTTCAAAATCCAGGCTTCTCGATACTTTGGCTAATTTATAGTGACATTCAGAGTATTTCAAAGTAAACACCATTTCAGACTGATTACTAATTGATGCTCAAGGCAATTAAAGTGCATAGAAACTCCCGGGGATATGATTAATAGAAGAATAGAACTGAAAATGTCATATTATTCTATCAGTAGGAATCTACTCCAGAACCAAGGTCCCAGACCTGAGATTCCTGGTTTCAACCAAACTCCAAGTCTCTGACCTCAGCTCCCAGCTGCAAGTAAGGGAGGATTTTGCAAGAGCTGGATGGCAGGTAAGTACGCTGCAGAGAAGCAGCCCAGGGATCTACACTTAGTCCTGCCGCCACAGGTACAGCATCTAACACGATGTGCCCTCTGAGGCCCCATGGCTCAATACTCCTTCCACCCAACCCCCTTCGCTTCTCTTATTTCCTTGTCCTACAGCAGCCTAGTATTTGCATGGTCCATGATGTAACACTAGACCTGATCAAGGCTGGCGTGGGAGTTAGGTTACTCTGAGCCTGCAGGTGAAGTTATCAGTGCCAGTAGCTCAGAGGGGCAGAAGAAAGGCAAAGCTCTGAGGACGAAGCAAAAGGAATTGATTAGGTCGGACAAAGATAAGACTGGAACGGGACAGTCTAGGAAAGAATAGCTCAGGGAACTGGATTTAACATTTGAGGATTATGAAATCTGCATAGTCTCTGGTGATTAGGAACTGAAGGATGAAGTTGAGAATTTGGGGAATTCCTCATTGTGTTCAACCAGACAGCCACACTTCAAACATACAACAGATAAATGGTTGATAATATACTTAAAAGCTGCTGGAATACATCCCCCCCCACCCCAAATTAACTGAAAGATGTATTGTAATTATTATAGTTAACGTCTACTAAGTACTTTTTCTCTGCCGAACTACTAATAAGCATCTCATTAAATATTCACAGCCGTCCTACGAGGTAGATATTATCATACTGTTTTACAAGCAAGGAAATTAATGCTTACAGAGATAAAATAACTCACCCAAGGTCACATAATTAGAAGTGGTGGAACCAAGTTTTAAACAGTCTGAATCCAGAGCTTACGCTCGTAACACTAAGTTATAGTTGCACCTCAAAGAAAACAACTGCAAAAAGCGGGAGGAAAGCTATTTTAAATCAGGGATTTCTAAACTTGTAGCAGTGGACTCTTCTCTTCAAATGAAATGCTTCTCAGAAGCCAATTTATAAAAGAGACAATAGCTAAGCAACTGTCCTATCTGCCAGTAACTGAGGCTTCAACAGAACTTATCAGAGCATATGCTGAAGATGACTATTTTCTTTCATTTCCATTTTACTTATAAGTGGTAATACTACTATATTTTAAATTCTACTAGAAACTACTTATATTTAAAATGAACAGAATGCAAGATCAGTAGAGGTCAGGGCTCTAAGGACATTCATATTTACTTTAATTGATAACATATTCCTAATGCAATGGTTTTAATATATTTAAAACCAATAATTTGCCTAAAATGATCCACAGTGGGGTATGGATGGCAACAAGGACCTGAAACACATACTCTTTAAATTCTACTCACAAAAAAATTTTGTGGGCAAATTACTACGTGTGTTAACTTTGGATGTTAAGAAAAAAGAGGGCTTCCCTGGTGGCACAGTGGTTGAGTCTGCCTGCCAATGCGGGGGACATGGGTTCGAGCCCTGGTCTGGGAAGATCCCACATGCCGTGGAGCAACTACGCCCGTGAGCCACAATTACTGAGCCTGCACGTCTGGAGCCTGTGCTCCACAACAAGAGAGGCCGTGATAGTGAGAGGCCCGCGCACCGCAATGAAGAGTGGCCCCCGCTTGCCGCAACTAGAGAAGGCCCCCGCTTGCCGCAACTAGAGAAAGCCCTTGCACAGAAATGAAGACCCAACACAGCCAAAAATAAATAAATAAATTAAAAAAAAAAAAAGACAAAAGAAAGGAGAGACAGGAATGTGATTCTAAAAGTGTTCCAGGGCTTCCCTGGTGGTGCAGTGGTTAAGAATCCGCCTGCCAATGCAGGGGACACAGGTTCAAGCCCTGGTCTGGGAAGATCCCACATGCTGCGGAGCAACTAAGCCTGTGCATCACAACTACTGAGCCTGCACGCCACAACTACTGAGCCTGCGCGCCACAACTACTGAGCCTGTGCTCTAGTGCCCATGAGCCACAACTACTGAGCCTGTGCATCACAACTACTGAGCCTGCGCGCCACAACTACGAGCCTGCGCTCTAGAGCCTGTGAGCCACAACTACTGAGCCTGTGAGCCACAACTACTGAACCTGCGCTCTAGAGCCAGCGAGCCACAACTGCGCCCGTGAGCCACAACTACTGAGCCTGTGTGTCACAACTACTGAGCCTGCGTGCCACAACTACTGAGCCTGCGCTCTAGAGCCTGCGAGCCACAACTACTGAGCCTGCACTCTAGCGCCCACGAGCCACAACTACTGAGCCTGCACACCACAACCACTGAGCCTGCGCTGTAGAGCCTGCAAGCCACAACTACTGAGCCCGCACACCACAACTACTGAGCCTGCACACCACAAGTACTGAGCCTGTGCTCTAGAGCCCGCAAGCCACAACTACTGAGCCTACATGCCACAACTACTGAAGCCCGTGTGCCTAGAGCCCGTGATCTGCAACAAGAGAAGCCACCGCGGTGAGAAGCCCGTGCACTGCAACAAAGAGTAGCTCCCGCTCACCTCAACTAGAGAAAGCCTGCGCACAGCAACGAAGACCCAATGCAGCCAATAAATAAATAAATAAATTTAAATAAATAAATAAATAAGTAAAACTGTTCCAATGCCCAACTTTCAGGCTGGGGTTTTTCACCACAAATAATGTGCTTATCTTAAACTTTGACATTTTGGAAAATGTTAAGTGAAGAGCAGATAATGAAAATGTTACATTGAAGTGCACTTTGCTGTCAACAGGCAATATACTGTAACACAGCAGCAAAAGAGTTGTTAAAACTGTCCATCAAGCCAGGTGGGCAAAAGCTTTCCTGACTTGTTTCAGTCCAGGTGGCTGTAAGTTTCCTCATGAGTGCTTCAAGGTCAGCAGTGAGGCAGCTTCCTCAGCACTCAAAACAGTTCTCTGTTGCAGCTGTTAGCAATCTGTATCATAATAAAAAATAAAACTGTATCCATCCCATTCACACACTTTGCAATTATTCTGTAGCAATACCTGAGCTTCCCTGTTACGTATTAGCATTGTGGTGGGAATTTATTTTTTTTTAATCTGTTAAGTATTTTAAAATTACTTTAGGGCTAATGTTTATCTCAGAAAAATCACAAACTAAAAACAGTCTAATTTTCTGTGGATCATTTAAAGAAAGGAAGGAAATGGTAGGATGTAATCTCAATTACCCCCGCCTATAAACAGTAACTTTAAGCGTACAACAGCCTCCTGTTTGCTTCCACAGTAAACACACCTGTGAATTAATAGCGTTTTCTCCTTGAGAAGTGGGCAAGCTCGCCCAGTGCCTGAAGTCAGGCTCACCTGAACGCCCCTGGACTCCCTCAAAGAGCAGGAAACTGGTGAGATATCCCAACATCAATTTCAATGTATTGTACTAAGTTGAAATGCTCTGTGCTTTAATCCAACATATTGTTTGCATTCTTTTCACATTTGGCCAATGTAAAACTAAAATCTACGGATTCCAAGTTGAAAAATATTTCCTCTAAATTGAAAAAAAAAAAAAATCAACAAAGCCTTGTCCAGGATACACAGTTCTACAGACTGGCTCAGGTAAGAAAACCCAAGTTTTAGTTCCGTAAATTAGGACAAATGCTGTTAGTGTGGCTCTCTCATCTGTAAAGGGGGGCTATATAGCTTTCCTATTTTATTGAGTTCTCTTGAACAGTGAGATAATTTATGAAAAAGCTGACTGTAAGCTACCAATGTAAGTTATTATTATTAGTTTACCATTAAGCTTGTCTTTGCAGAACTCTCTCATTATTCTTAAGGTGAGGATTGGCTGAATTTCCAACGCAGTGTTATAGATTCAAAACTGAATACAAATACATAAGCTTCATAAAACATGTGCAAAGAGAAAGCCCGAAGCATTGAAATTCTGGTGGACTGGGCAGGGGAAGAAAACCTCTGCATGGTTCCAACCTATCCTGAACCTCCTTCTCCACTTCCGGTCAGGAAAAGAGAACACAGGTATTCTGAAGAGGTAAGTGATTTGGGGGGTCTGTGAATCTATCAAATGTACAAAAGGATATACTCAATTGTATGCGAAGGCAGATGTGTATGGGCTCTACGGAAAGGGCCCTACAAAAACTAGACTGAGATCATGTGGTCAGGCCCCAGGAGTGACACTGTTCTGTCCGTGATGACACGGACTTTGTGATTCCTCCAAGTGGTCAGCTTTCATGTGCCGAAAGCATGTCATTTAAAAATTTAATCAGTTAACATTTCAATCACGTCTTTAATTACTGTACTTTTTAAAGTTTTAGAAGTAGAAAATACATGCTTATTAAAAATCAAACAAAAAGTTTAGTTATAATTTTTAAAGTAATAAAACATAAATTTCCACCGATCCTAACTCCTGTCCACCCATGCTCCACAGGTGTCACTGTGCAGTGTATAGTTTTCTGCTCCTCCAACCTTTATCATGTACACACACAATCCAAATCTTCTACCCAGATACACGTTAGCCAGACTCAACGCCCGCTGGTCCCGACAGCTTGGCCGCCTTCGCTGCTGGCCCACACAGAGGACAGCAGCTGCTCCTACAGACCAGGTGCGCTTTCCTGGAGCACCTGCAGCTGCTGTGCTGGCCGCTGCACCTGCTCTCCATCACTCAGACCCATCCTTTCTGCAACCCTCATCACATTCACTGTATCTTAAACCCGTTTCCTTCTTAGCAATTAATGAATCCTCTTACCTACTTATGTATCTTATAAAGTATTTTACTTTTTTTCTAACTCTTGCACTGTATTTTTACTTGCATATGAACTAACTGTATTATATGAACCAATAAATCAAGACTGCCTATTAATGTGAGGTAAGTATGTTGTGCATTAAACTGATATACTGAATTATGAAGTTTAATTTATGCATCAATTTGTAATGAGATAGGAGTGAATTTTAGAAATGATGTATGCACGCTTTCTATAACTTATTTTCAGTGTGATGTTCTCCCTTGCTACTTAATTTCCCCAACACTGTCTACTCATCCTTATGGTTCCCTTCCTGAAAAAATATTAAGAAAACTCTACCTTTCATCACCTTACTGCCTGACCACAGTGATACATGTATCTGCAGAAATATGTAACAATGTGCACTAAAAGTTCAAGAATATACAGAGTCAACAAAATAATAACAGCAGTTTTGTGGGGTGGGGGTCACCAAGACCTTCAGGAACAAATAAGCACATTTACAAATATATAAACTTTTAAAACATCGCACAAATAAAGTCTTATATCAAATACTATAATTTCCCAGATTATTTCAAATGAAACAATTTGGGGCATTATTACTCATAAAAAGGAAGCTAAATGCAAAAAGGCCTTACGGAGATGATTCCAAAACAATGCTGTTAGCTTGTGTGGAAGATGGAGACCGATGCCTCACGAATGCCTCGCCTGGGCAGGTGTGAACCACGTGGCCGACCAAATGACCCACTGAAGACGGCCGTAACCTGGTTCCCTCTTGGGTGAACGCAGAATTTCGACTACGAGAAGAGGAACAAAAACTGAGTAAACATGTACTGTAACTCAGTATGTTCAAGTTTTTTTCTTATATGATTGCAGTAGAAAGTGGGTGTGTGTTTTTAAGACTGACCACATTTTACTAAGCTGAGTCTCTGACAAAGACAGTATGGTATAAACAGAAAAAGCACAGAATAGGAAGTCGAAAGATCTGAGCTAGAGTTAGCAATCTGCCACGGGGATTTTATCTATTTCAATCATCTATTATCCCCACCAACCTTAATGTTTCTAGGTTGCAGTCACTACAAATGTGCGTCTTAATCAGCATTTACAAAATAAAAGGAGAGAATCAATAATTCAGAAATATCCTCTGGTCTGAATTCTTTTTTAATCCTTTAATAAATACTTTTATTTATGGGATTTTCTATAATTTCTAAGACTAGAGATACTGAATACCATATTTCCATCTTCATAAGTGACACAGTCACTTTAGAATTTAGGGAAAAAACAATTTTCTTCATATCATACGTAAAATTGTTTCATTAACAGAAAGTCTGATCAGAGTTAGTGACAATTAATTAATTCAACCATCTGGTTTAAATTTCATGTGTCTTCCATAATTTGCTGTGATTGTTTAGTGGGGTACTGGTAACAAATAAGGAATGGCTGGCTGGAAAAGGGACCAGAAAAAGAAGGTTCTGGATCTTCTCCAACAAGCTGATTAGCCTTTGAATTTATATGCAGTCTATTATAAAAAAGATGACTTAGCAATCGACAATTAGCAAAACATTGTACAAACTTTTGAGTCTATTTTGTTTCTAGTAGTGAGAAAGACACCTAGCTATTAGGTAACCTGCTGTGAACCAAGCTGTTTGTGCACACACTTTACTTCCAATATGGTAGGAATTTACTCTTAAGCTGACAAACACCCATCAGTGAAACAACTTTCAGAATTTAGTGCTCATTTACCGAACATGAATGTGTATGAAATATGTCCAGAGGAAGACTTCTTTAAATATTATATTCCATGCCAAAATTCAAATATTTCTTATATCAACCTTTTGGGTTAACAAGGACAGTCAGTATGGTAACATGCATTTTGTTATCATTATCTTAATCACATACATATAATACATACAACACATTTGTTAACATTATGAAATTAAGATAAGTACACGTTTATTATCTTATTATTACTACCTACACCCAAGCATCCAGCTTTTGTGAGAAATGCTAGGATGAAGTGCATACACAGTAAGTGCTGAGTAGCATGTGCTTCTCAGCTGAGCTATGGCTGAGCTGGTGGGAACTGAGGCTGGAAATCCCTTTTCCTAGACCACAGACACTGGCACAGCAGAAGCAGGGTAGGAGCTTCAGCAAGAGAATCACAACACTTAGCATGTTCAAATAATATGCACTCTCCTAGAAATTATGCTGGAGATACACATGGAAAAGAGTTATGTCAGCTACAACCATATTCCCAGATTTTAAGTCTACTAATAGGCCTTGATTTATTGGCTAGTGACCCTGACTGTGAAAGTCAGCTTTGTAGTTAAGTGAGCATCTTTATGTCATGCTCTGCTTACACAGTGAGCTCCAGGCTGAGAGGAAATAATGCCTTGGAGCAACGAAAATCATGTCTGACCGAAAAATTTAAATTTTACATATTATAATCTTCAGGCAATGGAAACATACAGCCAAACATTTAGAAATTAGCAAAACGTACACCTGATGTACTTACTGATTAGGAGTGCCAGGTGGGGATCGCGACGGAAGGCTTTGTGTTTCCAACCTGTCATCAGATAGTGAATTTCTGCTTACTACTTCCCAATCCATTAATTTCCGTGCCAAGGGCTTACTTGGGGATCTGGAGTAATAATTTAAATAATATGCAAAAAATTTTATTTTTTACCCCAAGCTATGTACCGAACCTTACAATTTGGCTTAATACATCATATTCTAGATGAGTAAACACAACACGTTTATTTACAAGAAATTAATGCATTTGGAGGCTACTTATCAAACAATTTCCTAAGAAAGGAAATCTTTATATGAAGAAAGAAGGCAAGAAAAAGTAGGAAAGAGAATAGGCAAGAGGAGAAAAATGAAAGAAACAAAGAAAGAAAGATGAGAGAAAAAAAACAATGGAATCGTTGGCTATCAAGTTTTCCCAGATACTACCAACATTATATTTTAGACATTGTCTCTGTCCCAGGGTCTCTGGGACTTGAGCTTATCTTGTGGTGTTTTAAACAATTCCTAACACATCATCTCCTGAGTGTCCTTAAACCTAAACCCTGGCCCTCTGCCTCAATGAGGACAAGGTAAAAATGATAATTGTGCATATTTTATTTATAAATTTTCCCCTTTTATATACAGTAAGCCAGTGGATTTTTTTCTTTTCTTTTCTTCTTTAGGAAACATTTGGAAGGTTAATTATTTTGTCTCATGGTGGGGAGTAGCATATGTTTTCTTACCTGTATATTGTCAGTTATTATAGTGATAAAGAGAGTAAATGATCTTTTCAGAAAAGATATTGATCTTTACGGAGGTCAAAAACCCTTAGAATTTTAGGTGAATTAGCAACTGAAGTCGTTTTTTATGCAAATTCAAAAAGTGGCCAAAGTTCATGGAAAATACATGATATCTTTTTAAATGCCTAGCTTTTTGACATGCAGAGTTCATATGAAGGTTAATATAATGAATTAAGCAAATTACATAAAAACACATAATATATCAGCTTCTAAACTTAGACAGTTTTATATTTCAGTAATAACTCACTGAAGCACATACAAATAGACTAGACTACAAAGCACGGTAACACTGACCACGAGCACTCAAGAAAATTTACATACATAGTAGGAAGCATTAAAACAATGAGTGGGGGGCTTCCCTGGTGGTGCAGTGGTTAAGAATCCGCCTGCCAATGCAGGGGACACGGGTTTGAGGCCCGGTCCGGGAAGATCCCACATGCCACGGAGCAACTAAGCCCGTGCGCCACAACTACTGAGCCTGTGCTCTAGAGTCCACGAGCCGCAACTACTGAGCCTGTGTGCCACAACTACTGAAGCCTGCGTGCCTAGAGCCCGTGCTCCGCAACAAGAGAAGCCACTGCAATGAGAAGCCCGCACACCGCAACTAGAGAGAGCCCATGCACAGCAACGGAGACCCAACGCAGCCAAAAATAAATAAATAAATTTATTAAAAAAAAAAACAAAACAATGAGTGGGGACCATCAATCCTAGCTTTGACCTTCCCACAGACAAATCACTTAAATTTCTACATCTAAATATCAACATTTTCTAGTAAAATGTACGCTCCTACGGTCCTTCCCTACCTTCTGAAATGATCTATGAGTATCTACATTTTCAGTGCAGTGTTTTAGTTTATTAATTTTACTAAACCACAAGTAACTTAAATTACTTCTGAATCCAAACCACACAAATGCCCTATCATTTCATGTATTCATAGCTAAAATCTTTTTAGTTTGGCCTAATGATGTTGCTTTTTTTTCTTTTACTTAGTTTTAAATTGAAATATAGTTGACTGACATCTCCTTAACTTAAGAACATTGAACATTTTCTAAAAGAGATGTAACGTTATCAATTTTTTTTAAAAAGTCATTGACTCAGATTTCATTTTTCATAAGTGAATCTGAAGTCATTAAAGCATAAACATTTCCCATTACCATGAGTTTAAATTACAGGATTTTCTGATTTGAAGACAAGTCAGGATACCATTTAGTCTAACCACCTCATCAGTCACAATAAAATAAAAATAAAGTATATTATCTCATGCATTAGATTTTTAAAATGAAGTAAAGATTATTAAAAGAAACAGCATTTATGGCTCTTCTATTAATGCTCTTCTAGTAACATAATTCTTAATGTTAATAAACAGATTACTCACATATTGGATTATTAAATGTAAACTGTTTAAGTGAGTTCACTAACCACAGTCAGGAGATCAACTATTTTCATTTTCTAAAAGAGGCAAAGAGTCATTTGAAGGAGGAAAAAAATCCAGTTATACTCACCTAATACAAGGCATCAGAACACTTTACTGTTGTTAATAAACTAAACATGGTTGGAAATGCTTTGCATTTAAAACTAAACTTCAAGGTATTTTATTAACAGTTTTAACCTCAGACACCCACCCACCCACTCAAGCTTGCTGTCTATGTTTCCTGTTGAGTGTGGAAACTTCAGAGAAAAAAATACCACACTTCATCAGTGTTTGCAATGTGGTAAATTTATTTTCTGACCATGGCACCTTATTTTTCTGTTGCATGGGAACATTCTTTTGCTTTCTTCTTAGATATTATATGATAACTGAAAAAGTCTGAAAGCAATTCAAAGAGTTGATGTATCAGAAAAATAAGTTAACATTTATTATTGCTGAAAAAAACAACCTTACATAAAAAGTTTAAGGAGAAATCTTTTCTAACTATTTATACTGCCAACTAAAATTCCAAGGAGTGGACAAGAATTCTAGAATTCTCTAATACTCTAACAGAATAATTTAATAATTGCTAAAACCATTAGGGCATTTTGATAGATATGCATCAGATCATCACAATCCCAGAAAAGCTTGTCTTTCAGAGCTAGTAGGATCATTAAAAAGTACTATTAAGACCTTGTCCTAGATGATGACTTATTATTTCAAAGTGGATTCATACAATTCCAGCACAACAAAAGAAACAGGACAGTTATTTGGGGCCCATCATATCGGAATTTTATCTCTACTACTCACTGAATAATATTTGTTTTATAAGATAACCTGTTAAACAATTTCACATTTTAATAATGCATATATAAAATGAAGAACTTATCTGACTGGTGACTATCATACTAAGTGAAGTAAGTCAGACAGAGAAAGACAAATATCATATGATACCACTAATATGTGGAATCTTTAAAAAAATGATATAAATAAACTTATTTACAAAACAGAAACAAACTCACAGACTTAGAAAATGAGCTTATGGTTACCAGGCAGAGAAAAGTGGGGGAGGAGGGATAGACTGGGGTTTGGGATTCCCATGCACACACTGCTATATTTTAAATAGATAACCAGGGACTTCCCTGGTGGTCCAGTGGCTAAGACTCCACGCTCCCAATGCAGGGGGCCTGGGTTCAATCCCTGGTCAGGGAACTAGATCCCATATACCGCAACTAAGAGTTCACATGCCACAACTAAGACCCGGCGCAGCCAAATAAATAAATAGATAGATAGATAGGTAACCAACAAGGGCCTACTGCATAGCACAGGGAGTTCTATTCAATATTCTGTAATAACAGAAATGGAAAAAGAATTTGAAAATGAATAGATACTTGTATATGTGTAACTGAATCACTTTGCTGTACACCTGAAACTAACGCAACACTGTTAATCAACTATACTCCAATATAAAATAAAAATTAAAAAAAAATTTTTAAATTTAAAACATAAATAAATAATAAAATAAAATAAAATGTATTGGGAACTGCTCTGGAAAAAAAAAATGAACTAATAAGATGCAGGTGTAACTATATGTATATCTCTCAAAATCTGATATGCTCAAAATATTAAAGCATTAACACATATAAATAAAGGAAGTCATTTGCATGTGATATTAACATTAATATGTAAACACACCTATGATTTGGTATTCATATTAGGATATCATATTACAGTAGAACTAGTTATGAAATCATGTTCAGTATTTTTACAAATATCAAGCAAGACAAAAAGTTAAGCTTCTTGTTAGGAAAAGAATAAAAAAGTGCAAATATTTTGTTATGGTGCTGCTTTAACATAGAAGAATCAGAAAAATATTTACTTTGATTTTAACAAGTCTGAAAGGAGTGTTGCAAAAAAGTTATAGTACTAAGAACTAGAATAAATATGTACATTTTAAGTTAAAACAAAGTTGATAGGAAGTGAACTATTCCTTTCTCAAGAGCAATTTCAAGGAAAATGGTTTCAAATTAACATTTTACTGTACATTTTACCTTTGTACAGGTCCTTAGTACTTTCTAACTAGAAACAAGAGTATCTACGACTGTGGAAAGGAGGAATTTGAGTAATTTCAGCAGCCGTATCTATTGGGGCAGACATCTCTGTGTTTTTACTTTCTTTCTTTCTCCCTTCTGAAATAACTAAGCCACTAATATGACACCAAGATTTATATTTAATAGAGAAATTGACAATATTTCCCTCAATAAATCTAAAAATAAAGCCAAAATAAATCAATTTCAAAACCTTTTTGAACAAATGCTGAAATGAATTACATCATTCAAATTCAAGTTAAACTTATCACAGCAAAATGCTATATGCCCTGACCAGCGAAATCTTTCCTACATCAAGGCATTTTTCATTGACAATTTTCCAATTGGACAGATCATTCATAGACAAATCAGGATGAGGGTAAGCCAGGAATGAAGGGGAAAATTAAAAAACCCAAGTACATTTTATTACTCAAACACATAAAAATCATGTTCTAATGATTTTTTTGTTTCAAATGTCCTTACTCCAAGGAACTTGTAATATTATTTGTTTTTTATTTTTACAAGCATTCCAGGCACAGTGCCGGCACAGCCTCAGCCTCAGAAATGACTCTGACTGTGTACACGGACCAGCGGCAGGACGAAGTGAAGGATCTTGCAATTAAATCTACAGCTCAGGATAAAAGGACTTAAGTGTTTAAGATTTACTGACGTGAACGACTGCAGATTTTTCAACATCAAAGAAAATTCCTATGATATGCTAAGTGATAAAAACAAGCAAGAAAAAGTATGAAACAATTTTTAAAACAAATAAAATATAGACATACATATCAATATCTGCGAGTATATACATGGCAAAATCTTGAATAGTAAATACAGAACAATTTTAAATGATTGTGTTGGGGTCACGATTTTTCTTTATGTTATTTGGCATTGTTGGAGCTTTAAAAAAAAAAAGGAGCCATCATTTGTGGAGTAGAGAAAGCAATAAAGCAGTTTCTGCTTTTAGAGGAAAGAAAAAAAACAGCAGCTTTTTAGCCTAGAAACACAAAGCAGGAGGTCTTTCGGACAAAGACTGAGAGCAAAATTAAAGTAAAAAGCAAAATTCTCCACTTCTCGTTTATTAAAACTCTCAGGCCTCCACTGGCAGCAGACGCTAAGCTCATGACCTCTTTAAAGACTCACCCTCTCCAAGCCATTTTCACTGAAAATACACTGCTTCATTTAAAAACATCTACCATACCCCACTCACTAGAGAACTGTGGCTACTGTGGTGAATTCAGACAGACAGACTCCCGTCCTCCTAGAGCTGACATCCTACCTAGTGCAGGAGACAGACAATAACGGGATCACCTTTCACATCTGAGGCAGGGAAGGAGTCAAGCGTCACATGTCTCACGCAGAACAGCAAAAACTACCGCACAGAGGTTAAAAGTGTGGGTAAGAACCTGGGATGCCTGGTTAGAATCTTGCTGCATCCCTCACTCTCTGTATAATCTCAGGTAAATTATTCAAACTCGCTCAGTTTTCTCATCTGTAATGGATTTATTACCTCACTGAGTTTGGGGATTGTGAGCTAATATACAAACACTGCCTGGCACAGGTAAGTACAAAATAAGCATTAGCCACTATGAGATTAACTGGTCACCCTCTTCCACTCACATCCCCACAGAGTGATTCTATCCCAGCAGCCAGGCTAATCTCCCACCCTCCCCCATATTTTTATTTTGGAACATTTCAAATATAAACAGAAGTAGAAAGAAGAGTTTGATAAACCCTGTGTACTCAGGCCCCAGGTTCAACAGCATCATCATGAGAATCGTGTTTCACCTCGCCCCCCAATTATTCTGAAGCAAATCCCAGCAACCATACGATACTTGTAGATACTTCAGTTTATCACTCTAAAGCACAAGAACTCTACCACATTTTTAAAATGCAAGTCAATTTATATCCCTCCCATGCCCCCAGTCCCCCTGGCCTCCACTTACAATCCTAAGTCCTCACCGTTCCCAGCACAGGGCCACACAGACTCCGGCCGCTGCCCGCCCGTCTAGCCATCTCCTGCAGCACTGCCGTGTGCACCCTGCCCACTACTGGCTCCGGCTCAGGGCCTTCCCTGCCTCAGCCCTCACCTATACTAGGCGTCTGCTCCACCAATCAGAGTGCAGTATCTTGTTCTTCACTGTGTTCCCAAGGCCTGAAACAATGCTCGGCACAGTAGGTCTTCAGTAAAGATTAGCTGCCACCAATCTGGTCACTCTCCCTCGTCAGAGCTCTCGGCTGAGTTTTTAATCATCTATTGGACAATCTGGTTAGATTATTGCTCAGGCATCTCAAACTAGACCTGTGCCAATTTAACCTCTTCTATTACAAATCTGTTCTCTCCTGTAACCCCTGTCCATTTTATGTCACTCCAAGCTGACAAGTCTTTCCAGATACTCCTGTCTCTCACACATCTCCACCAATTGGTCAACAACTTGTGCTTGTTCCACCCGCAAAATAAGTTCCTTAAATTTGTTCCCTATTAACCACTTCACTGTCAGTGTTTTAGTTCAGGCCTTTGTTATTTTCATTTGGATTACTGCAGTAACCTAACTGGTCTCTGGGTACCCAGCCTCTACTTCTAATTCATTCTCTATCCTTGCTTATAAAACTATTTTCTAAACCATAAATCTGATCATGTCATCTCACTTGTTGAAAAGCAAACTGGTTATTAACAGATCTTAAAAAATGAAGATAACAAAATAGCACCCAAATAAAAAGCAACTTATTTCTTAACAATATGATTTAAAGAAAGAAGAAATGGGCTGGATAATATATGAGATGAGTCACTATGTTTCTCAAAAATGTTAACCAAAGGGAAACAAGCCTTCCAACAAAATGTTATATTAATAATATAATACTTGATTCTGCTTAGTCAGGGTTACAATCCTTGGTCCACTAAAAAAAAATGATTGAGTAAACTAGACAAACTATTTCATTACTCGCTCAACATAATTTATCATTTAATTAAAGAAGGAATCATGTGATAATTCTGTAATCATATTTGGAAAAAGTTTTTAGCAATTTTAACCTTGCTTTAAAAAAAATTCAGACACTGAATTAGAAGTGGCTTACCTTGCAAACACCCTGTCTTTATTTGCCTTTTCTTTGCCATATTGAACTGACTGGACTTCGGTTCTCCCACTGAAATAGATAAATACGTACAGTAAGAAAACCTTAAAGAGAACTACAAGATAAAATGACAACACACAGCATGACTACACTACAATTACATAAGAGACAAGACATTTCTAGCAGTGGGTAAGAAGGAAAGAATGGACTACATTCCACTTCTACCTGGATGGATGAAGCTTAACTACACTTCTTCCGTTAATGAACAAGGACGTGTTCCAAAGACACTTTGTGTTCAGATACTCCTTTGTTTGGGAGTGAGTATGAAAGAAGTAATTCTGTCTGAGAGGAATTCCTCCTCTGCTATGCCCTGGAAAGGCACTCCCTCTAGACTCAGAAACAGGTTGCTCTGTCCCAGCTCATCTAAGCCCTGCCCTCCTGCCACGTCTGCGGTTTGGCTAGTGTCTTTACTACTCCTTCATCAAGGGCCTGACACATGGGGAGATCTCGAAGCACTGCTCTTTCCTTGGGCAAGCTTTTCCTCCTCACCTACTGATAATGATCACAGACACATCCTCAAATCCCTCCACGTCCAGATACAGGCAACCCCAGATATTTTTATATTAGAAGGAATGAAGGTCAGAATATGGTTGGGAGTTGGGCATTACAGGGGTTTATCTTGAAGCTGATTGGTCTCCCAAGCACACCGTTTATGCCTGGGAACTGAGCTTCCTCTGTGGTACTCCAATGTGTTGAGAGCAAATTTGTAAATAAAAACTTGGTTCTCAGAGAATCTGTTACTTGACACATCACATTATTTGAGTGAATGAACATAAATGTCTAGAATATCAAATATAACCATTTACATAGATAGAAATTTAATACATAAAAAAGCAGCCAAATATAGGTTTCCAAAGCCAATAAGTAAGCAATTTTAAGATCATCTTCTATGGACAAGTATAGATAAATGTGAATAGAATGGCACATCTGTTCAAGTTTTTTTTTTTTTAAGTTTTTTTTTTTTTTAATTTATTTTTTTTTTATGGCTGTGTTGGGTCTTCGTTTCTGTTCAAGGGCTTTCTCTAGTTGTGGCAAGCGGGGGCCACTCTTCATCGCAGTGCGCGGGCCTCTCACTATCGCGGCCTCTCCTGTTGCAGAGCACAGGCTCCAGAGGCGCAGGCTCAGTAAGTGTGGCTCATGGGCCCAGCTGCTCCGCGGCATGTGGGATCCTCCCAGACCAGGGCTCGAACCCGTGTCCCCTGCATTGGCAGGCAGATTCTCAACCACTGCGCCACCAGGGAAGCCCTCTGTTCAAGTTTTAATGGAAAAGTCAGAAACATTGTCACAATTTTAAAATTCAGATAAGTTGATGTGTCTTAAGATGATATATTTCCTCTAAGAAGAATGAGCTATACTTGCAATTGTGAACAAGGTAACAGATTGAGGTTCACCACTGCTTTGTACTTCCACATTAGAACAAGGACTGTAATCCCCTGGGCATTTTGGAACAGAGACAACAAGGGGGGGTGTGCGTGAGGAGGCTGGTAAAGGAAGTATTAAATCCCCCGATATTCCAAATTCCGTCTCTCAGTCTTCGTGAGAGATGACAAGAGTGCTAGTATTCCCAACCATTGCTTATAATGAGGAGGAAAAGCATTTATCTCATGTGTATCCATTAGGGATAGGACTGTATCCAGATAAACATTTGTCATGCTGCCATTCCTACACCGCTCACAAGATTATTAATCATCTTGGTGATTAGAAAGTATTTTGGATACGTTTTGGAAGTTCTTAAGGACTATAAACATCAAGTCTAGCTTTTACCACTGTAGACATCTGTGGCTTCCTTATATACACTAATTTAATTTCACGTTAGCCGAGCTGCCCGGGCCTCAGTCCTGTCCTGCTCTGTCTGCTACGCCCTGCATCTTGGAGGCTCCCCTGCAAGCTGGCTTCCTGTCAGTTCCGCCTTTTTTCTGGTGGGAGATCAGAAAGCGGAGCGGATCAGAAGCAGGTGACCGTCAGATGCTGGCAGCCGCTGTAACAGCAGCAGGCACAGGGCACAGAGAGAAACAGAACCCCGCAGAGGATGCCATCCCTGACCAAAGCAGCACCGCCCTGGTGATCCAGAATCCACGGCAGCAGCTCACCAGGGCAGCAGCAGGTCTCAGCTTGTGGGCTCCAGCCCAGAGTGACACAAGCTTCTGACCCTCAGGCATTACCCATTCTTCCTGCTGCTTCTCCAAACCCCCTCCCTTTTGTTTTCCCAGCCTTCCTAACACCTGTGTTAGAAACCAACTGCCTCAATTGAATTGCTTTTATCTGAAAAATCAAAAGAGCTTCCTGTTTCCCGAACTGATAGAGCAATTTTCCAGGAAAGAGGATTCAAATGGGACATTATTACTCAAAAGGCTGAATTAACAAGTTGAATTTCATAATAAAAATATAAAGATTAAATTCAAATATGAGGGAAAAATGAAGTGTTTATATGTCATATTATCCATATTATTCTATAGGGTTTAGTATAATTAGAACAAAATGTAAAACTGTAACATAATCTAAAAACACTAAATTCTGACAGCAAGATACTTATCTTAAGAACAATGAGAATATACCAATTGGTGAAAGCATGCAGGCTTCTTGTAAGTAATTCAAGCAATATCGAAAAGCATAACAAAAAAAGTAAACAAACAGATTTAGCCACAGCCATACCCCTAAGAAATAATCTCTATTATGAGCAGGCAAAAATCATTCTGAAACTCTATACATACATAGAAAAGGCTACAAATATGGATATAATTCTATTACAATGTGATTATGCTATATATGGCCACAATGAAAATATTAAATGGATTTCTCTTGAATTAAAGGAAAGAAAAAGGCTACCATTCATTTAAAAAAGAAGGAGGAGGAGGAGGAGGAGAATAAAAAGGTCAGGGAAAACCTTAAAAACTTAGTGTATTAATATTTAATTTTTGTTAATATGGATTCACATAGTTCACTAGTCCCTGCTTCCTCTTGCTTTCTTAGTTATACTATTACTTTTACTTTGTCCAAGTTTATAACATTTTAATACTATTCTGTAGTTATAATTCTCATAGTTGTCAAGGATTCGTTCCATGTTTAAAGAATTTAATCTTTATTCTGACTTCTTTCACCAAGATTCTTCT
The DNA here is from genome assembly GCF_009873245.2 of Balaenoptera musculus. Lineage (NCBI taxonomy): Eukaryota > Metazoa > Chordata > Mammalia > Artiodactyla > Balaenopteridae > Balaenoptera > Balaenoptera musculus. The sequence goes on along the minus strand of NC_045791.1, from coordinate 425,876 downwards.
TGAGTCATTTTGAATTCTCTCTTGGATGGCTAAACTTTACCATTAAATTTTTTTTCAAAATAGGCTCAGAGATGTTATATTCCCTGAGGTTTTGTATATTTGATACTGCCTAGCTACTGACTCTAGACTTGAACGGGAACCTGGTTTAGTATTTTTCGGTCACTTTTTTCCTTTAAGATTTGACAGACAAAGCGTGGCCCATAAGCTACATACAAACCTGAAGAAAGGTTTTATTTAGCATTCACAGTGTTTAAAAATATTTAATCCCAAGTGATAAACCTCTAACAAGACTGATAAGGGAAAAAGAGAGAAGACACAAATTACCAATATCAAGAATGAGAGAAATGACCTTACTAGATTCTAGAGATATTGAAAATATAATAGGGTAATATTACAACCTTTATGCCAAAATACTCAAGAACTTAGACAAAATAGATAAATTCCTTGAAAAACATGATCAAAGTCCACCCAGGAAGAAAGAGAAAACCTGAACTGCTTCATTTGTATTAAAGAATCTGAATGTGCTGTTCAAAAGCCTCCTATAAATAACGCTTCTGCCTTAGAAAGAACAGAACTGGAAAATTCTATCAAACATTTTAAAAGGAAATAATATTACTACAGAAACTCTTCTAGAAAACTGAAAATGAGGAAATACTTCCCAACTCATTCAATGAGGCCAAAATGATCCTGACACCAAACCTGATAATGACATTACAAAAGAAAACTAAAGGGAAATATCCTTCACAAACATAAACGCAAAAATTCTAAACAAAATGTAAGCAAATTAAATAAAATAATATATAAACAGGATAACAGATCATAACCAAGTGGGGTTTCTCTCAGGAATGTACGGTTGCTTTACCATTTGAAAGTCAATCAATATAATTCATCAAATAAACAACTAAAAAGAAAACCCATGTGATCATTGTGATAGCTGCAGAAAAAGCATTTGACAAAAACCAATAACCAATCCTAATAAAAACTTCCCACAAATGCGAAATAGAGGAACTGCCTCAACATGCATGATATAGGGCATGTGTGAAAGCCCACAACCAACATCACACTTAATAGTGAAATACTGAGTGTCTTCCCCTAAGATAAGGAACAAGACAAGGATATCTGCTCTCACCACTTCTACTCAACACTAGACTGGCGGCTCTAGCTGGGGCAACAAGTAAAGAAAAAGAAATAAAAAGGATCAGAATAGAAAGGAAAAATTAAGACTGTTTTTAGCCTCTAGGAAGAAAATCTTTCGGCAACTATAAAAGAAGGTCCTAAAATAAATGAGGTAAAAGCAAAGTTTAACAAAACAAGATCAACATAAAAAAGCAATTGTATTTCTAATTAACTGTGATGAACAATCTGAAATTAAAATATAATAAGACAATTTATAATAGCATCAAAAACATGAAATAATTAAGGATACATTTGGCAAAGATGTGAAAGAGGTGTATGCTGAAAACTACAAACATTGCTGAGAGAAATAACATTTAAGTAAATAAAAAGATATACCACACACCACTGTAAAGCAATTATACACCAATAAAGATGTTAAAAAAAAAAGCTTGCTCCCAGAGGGCTGAGAAGTGTATAAAAAAAAAAAGATATACCATGTTTCATGAGTCAGAAAACTCAGTATTTTTTTTATTGGAGTAAAATTGCTTTACAATGTTGTGTTAGTTTCTGCTATACAATGGAGTGAATCAGCTATGTGTGTACATGTATCCCCTCCCTCTTGGACCTCCCTCCCACCCCACCCCACATCCTACCCATGTAGGTAGTCACAGAGCACCGAGCTGAGCTCCCTGTGCTATACAGCAGGTTCCCACTAGCTATCTATTTTACGCATGGCAGTGTATATATGTCTATCCTAATCTCCCAATTCGTCCCACCCTCCCCTTCCCCCCTGTGTCCACACGTCGGTTCTCTATCTCTACATCTTTATTCCTGCCCTGAAAACAGGTTCATCTATTACCATTTTTCTATATTCCACATGTATGCGTTAATATACAATATTTGTTTTTCTCTCTCTGGCTTACTTCACTCTGTATGACACACTCTAAGTCCATCCACATCTCTACAAATGACCCAATTTCGTTCCTTTTTATGGCTAATATTCCACTGCGTGTATGTACCACATCTTCCTTATCCATTCATCTGTCATTGGACATTTAGGTTGTTTCCATGTCCTGGCTACTGTAAATAGTGCTGCAATGAACACTGGGGTACATGTGTCCTTTTGAATTATGGTTTTCTCAGGCTATATGCCCAGGAGTGGGATTGCTGGGTCATTTGGTAGTTCTATTTTTAGTTTTTTTTTTTTTTATAAGTACATCCATACATTTTTGAAGATGTGATTATTTATTTTAATTTTATTTATTTTTGGCTGCGTTGGGTCTTCGTTGCTGCACGCGGGCTTTCTCTAGTTGCGGCAAACAGGGGCTACTCTTCATTGTGGTGTGCGGGTTTCTCATTGAGCTGGCTTCTCTTGTTGCAGAGCACGGGCTCTAGGCACAAGGGCTTCAATAGCTGTGGCTCGCGGGCTCTCGAGCACAGGCTCAGTAGTTGTGGCGTACGGGCTTAGTTGCTCCGTGGCATGTGGGATCTTCCCGGACCAGGGATCGAACCTGTGTCCCCTGCATTGGCAGGCGATTCTTAACCACTGCGCCACCAGGGTAGTCCCAATTTTTAGTTTTTTAAGGAAACTCCATACTGTTCTCCACAGTGGTTATATTAATTTACATTCTCACCAACAGTTCAAGAGGGTTCCCTTTTCTCCACACCTTCTCCAGCATTTATTGTTTGTAGTTTTGATGATGGCCATTCTGCCCAGTGTGAGGTGATACCTCGCTGTAGTTTTGATTTGCATTTCTCTAATAATTAGTGATGTTGAGCATCTTTTCATGTGCCTCCTGGCCATCTGTATGTCTTCTTTGGTGAAATACCTATTTAGGTCTTCCGCCCATTTTTTGATTCGGTTGTTTTTTTTGATATTGCGCTCCATGAGCTGTTTGTATATTTTGGAGATTAATCCTTTGTCTGTTGCTTCATTTGCAAATATTTTCTCCCATTCTGAGGATTGTCTTTTTGTCTTGTTTATGGTTTCCTTTGCTGTGTAAAAGCTTTTAAGTTTAATTAGGTCCCATTTGTTTATTTTTGTTTTTATTTTCATTACTCTAGGAGGTGGGTCGGAGAAGATCTTGCTGTGGTTTATGTCAAAGAGTGTTTTTCCTATGTTTTAGCTCCATTTTTCTTTCTCAAGATTGCTCTGGCTATTCAGGGTCTTTTGTGTTTCCATACAAAGCATAACATTTTTGGTTCTAACTCTGTGAAGAATGCCATTGGTAATTTGATAGGGATTGCACTGAATCTGTAGATTGCTTTGGGTAGTATAGTCATTTTCACAATGTTGATTCTTCCAATCCAAGAACATGGTACATTTCTCCATCTGTTTATGTCATCTTTGATTTCTTTCATCAGTGTTTTATAGTTTTCTGCATACAGGTCTTTTGTCTCCCTAGGTAGGTTTATTCCTAGGTATTTTACTCTTTTTGTTGCGAAGGTAAATAGGGTTGTTTCCTTAATTTCTGTTTCTGATCTTTCGTTGTTAGTGTATAGGAATGCAAGAGATTTCTGTGCATTAATTTTGTATCCTGCAACCTTACCAAATTCACTGCTTAGTTCTAGTAGAGAAAACTCAGTATTTTTAAGATGTCAATTCTCCTGAAATTGATCTATAGTTTCAGCACAATTCCAATTAGAATCCCAGAAGTCTTTCTTGTAGAAAGTGATCAGCTAATTCTAAAATTCAGATGAAACTGCAACGGGCCTAGAACATTCAAAACAACTTCTAAAAAGAACAAAGTTGGAAGACTAATACTACTGGACTTAAGACTTATTATTAAAAAGTCCAGAAATAAGTCCACCCAAATATGGACCACTGATTTCTAGCAAAGGTGCAAAGGCAATGCTGTGGAGAAAGAGTAATCTTTTCAACAAAAAATGCTTGAACACTGGATATCCATATGTAAAAAGACAAACTTCAATCCATACTTCACACCATATGCAAAAATTACTTTCAAATCGATCATAGACCTAAATGTAAGGGTTAAAACTGTAAAACTCTTAGAAGAAAACAGGAATAAGTCTTTGTGACCTTGGGTTAGGCAAAGATATGACACCAAAAGAAAGATCCATGAAAGAAAAAACTGGTAAATTGAACTTATCAAAATTACATGCTCTTCAGAAAACTAGTCAAATGAAAAGATACCAGGAGGCAGTGGTAAGAATCTGGTGGAATTAGAACTCTCATACACTGCTGGTGGGCATGTAAAAAGATACACGTGCTTTGGAAAAACGACCAGCAGTTTCTTGCAAAGTTAAACATACATCTACCATAAGATCTGGCGATTCCACTCCTAGGTATTTAACCAAGGGAACTTAAAGCAAATGTCCATACAAACCCTTCCACATCAATGTTCACAGCAGCTTTATTTGTAATAGCCCAAGTCCGGAAGCAAGCCAAACAGAGGAACAACCCACTTGATATCCATAATTAAGTGAATGGATAAACAAAATGTGTTATATCTACACAATGGAATACTACCCTACAATAAAAAGAAATGAACCATCAATCCAGGCAACAACATAGATGAATTTCAGAATAATTATGCCAAGTAAAAGAGTATGTAATATATATGTAAAGAATATGCAAAATATATGTTTCAATTTATATAAAATCCTAGAAAATGCAAACCAATTTATAGAAACAGAAAGCAGACCAGCGGATACATGGGGACAAAGAGAGGCGAGAGAAAAGGGGTTTCAGAGGGGTATGAGGAAAATCCCGGGGCGGATATGCTTGCTGTCTTAATTGTGGTGATGGGTGCATGGATGTATATACGTCTCCAAACATGAAATTTTAAACTTCAAATATGGTAACTTATTCTATGTCAATTATACCTTAATAAAACTGTTTTAAAAATGTAAAATCTGCCAGTACTAGGTCCATATTCCCCCAAGGGCAATAACAGCCTGAATGGCAAGTGTTGCTGCCCTCAAGCAGTATTTTCTTTTTTAATTAGATAGTCCTTGAGCTTTTTTTTTTTTTAAAGAATTACTTCATTTACTATTTAGTGCTTCAACTTCCATGATGAGAAACTTCCCTTCTTTTTTGTTTTGTTCTCGTTTTTTTTGGCTGCAACATGCGGCATGAAGGACCCTAGTTCCCTGACCAGGGATCGAACCCATGCCCCCTGCAGTGGAAGTGCAGAGCCTTAACCACTGGACTGCTGGGCAAGTCCCTTGAGCTAGTTTTTTTTTGTTAATATCTAGGTAGAAATTTCTTCCTGTTTCAGGGATGATTTTCTCCCAAACTGGTTTCTTTAAATGTCTTTGGTATCTGTAGTCATCGTAACTAGATTTTGTTTTCTGTGGTAGAGTTTGGGGAAATTACTTGATTTTTTTTTTCATCTGAGACTGGTTTAAATTATGGTTAAAGGTTGGTTACTACATTCTATTAATTTCTTTGTTGCCTAAGTGAAGTGGTGTGTGTATACTGACACGTACGTCGTATTTTCAAGGTCAGAGGGAAGAAAGAGTTCTGCTAAAGTTAAGTATAGTTCTTGTATAACAACCCCGGTGGTCGTTTAGGTAAGGAATTAAGTTTACTGAAGGAATACCAGTATGGTCTGCACTGTTCTCTCACTAGAGATTTCTTCTGTACCTGCTAAGATTTAGTACCAATGGATAAGACTTTTTGATTTTTCCGACTCTCACTACTGATGTCATTCTCATTCCCTAAACCTAATTACCTTTAAATTTACAAGTACCAACACCTTACTTTCCCAGTACTGCTTTTAGGATGGTGACAGGGGAGCCAATCATGACATCAAGCCACTTAAGAATCTGCTGTGCCTTTTTTATGGTTACAATTTCCTTAATTCTAGTTAAGTGCTGATACTGAATTTTTGGGCTACTTTTACCACTTATTTGGAAGGAGGATGTGTTTTTAATGGTATATCCTGTACTACGCTTTATGCTGTTGTTGGTTTTTTTTTCTGATTACAAATGGGGCATTTATAAATGCTTGAGGTTTACAATACAAATCTTTTCTGGGCCACATCTACATATTTTCTTCACGATAAAGTCATCTTACAAATATTTAACAAAGACAATGGAAATTATAGCAGGAGTAGATTGTAACTAATTAAATACAGTTGATTTACTTTAGGAAATAATGACCTGGAATATAGGTAATGGAACAGGTTTCTCAAGTCTGGCTTTATGATGAGAACCTACAGAACTTTCTGCTGATTAGACAAAGGGGCCACACTCCGCAGAGATTTTGACTCAGTAGGCGCGCATGAGTAACAGATTCTACGGTTCAGTAAACTAGACTTTTATTTAAAGGGAGGAAGAAATCCAACACTGAAGTATCAAAGCATAAGCAATACTTACCAATACCGGAATTTTGAACCTAATGTAAAATAATGTGCAAAAAAATTCTTTTGAGGTGGAAGTGGTCTGTCCAAACGGAAGAATGTGTGATGTTCTACACATGCTTTCCACAAGTTTTTACATGCTCTGTAATTCACCATGTTAAATCCCAATAATGTTTCTCTAGATTCATGCTGTAATAAATGACAAAATGCAGAGAATATCATGAGAATGTCAGGATCTAATGCTTCATTTAATTTATTTTTTACAGGTAAATACTCTACCCTTACAAACACTAACCCTTCCTGTGTCTTTTTTGCTTATCCAATAAAAAAGCAGTAAAATTAATGGAAAATGTGGACCTCATTCGGTAATATCACAACTCATAGGAACTTTTATTTTAGAACACAGTTAGAAACAAATTTAAAAATTGATATATATCTATTTTCAAAACTTAGTAACTATAATTATTTCAAAATACAATCCTGGCCCACAAATTAAACTTTAAGATACATCAACACACCTTTCAACAATATCTCTAAACTTATAAATCTGTCTAGATTGTAAATAAGTAAATAAAAACATTCAGCACTTCTGAACACTATTTTGAAATTCTTATTTTAAAATAAGTAGCAACAAGGACTCCCCTGGTAGCACAGTGGTTAAGAATCAGCCTGCCAATGAAAGGGACATGGGTTCGAGCCCTGGTCCGGGAAGATCCCACATGTCATGGAGCAACTAAGCCCGTGCACCACAACTACTGAACCTGCACTCTAGAGCCTGCGAGCCACAACTACTGAGCCCATATGCCACATCTACTGAAGCCCATGCGCCTAGAGCCCGTGCTCTGCAACAAGAGAAGCCACCGCAATGAGAAGCCCGCGCACCGCAACAAAGAGTAGCCCCCGCTCGCCACAACTAGAGAAAGCCCGCGTGCAGCAAAAAGACCCAACACAGCCAAACATAAATTAATTAATTAATTAATTAAAAAGTTAAAATAAGTAGCAACAGAAGCATTTCTTTAATTTTTCTTTAAAAATTTGGCACAAATTACTATTTAAATAAATAGCTTCACTGAACTATCTATAGCAAGGCATACATGTCAAGGTGTACAGCTCTGATTTCACACAGTGACTGCAACCAGGTCCAGAAATAGACTGTTAGCAGCACCTCTGAGCACCCTTTGTCTTCCCGTTCTACCAGATAACCTCTACACATGTGCCCACCTTCTGTCTTTTATGCCCACAGGTTAATCATGCTTGTTTCTCAACTTTACATACACGGACTCATACATGTATGTCTTTAGGTCTGACTTCTTCTGTTCAATATTATGTTTCTATATTCCTCCGTGTAATTGTGAAGCAGTAATGGACTCATTTCATTCTACACACTATTCTCTCATACGAATAGACCACAGTTTATTTATCTGTTTACTGTTGACAGACATTTAATGTTCCTAGTTTGGTGATGTAAAAATGTTGTTCCTATGTGTATTCCTGTATTTTGTCTGATGCACGTAGGTGCGAATTTCTGTTGCTGGGTCGTAGATGTCATGTGCTCACCTCTAGCCGGTAGCACCCAGCAGTCCCCCAAAACGATCAGCTCAATAGACACTCCCTTCCGCCAGCATGTATGCGCCTCACACTCCCCCGTCACCGCTTCACCCATCTCTTTGTCCCACTGTTCTGGTGGCTGTGTGAAATTATCACATTCTGGTTATAATTTGTATCTCTCTGATGCTTAACTGAGGTTCAACAGCTTTTCATGTTACTGGCCATGGAGATATTCTCAGTTCTGGAGTGTCTGTTCAAGTCACTAGTGTACTTCTGGATTGGGTTGGATATACAACCAAGGACATACATGGTGTGTGTGTACTATACACATATTCTGTGCTATTTGACTTTCTTAATCATGTCTTTTGACGAACATAGTTCTTAATTTTAACACGGTTCTAGTTACTGATCTTCTCCTTTAATGTTAGTTTCCCTTCTACGTCCTATTAAAGCAATCTTTGCCTATCAAAAGGTCATGAAGATATCTTCCATGACTAAAATACAGTAAAATGCCCATGTATAAATATTAAACTGTGATGTCAGAAGATGATATGCTTAAAATATCACTTCTCGATCACCAGAGAATTCTTAATTATTTTTAACAGTTGCTTTGTATGCACTAACACTATCTCAGAGAATGGTTGTGAAGATTAAATGATATGAAAATGGTTGATATATTACCAGGCACACAGTAAGACCTTAAGAAATGTTAGATACTATATTATTATTATTACTAACAACAATAGCACTATAATGGGAAGCAAATTGGAAAAGTTGACTTAAATACCGCCTCCTACCAATATAATTATCAAAGTAAAATGTTTGTTCTCTAGTTTCCAGATAAGATTTATTATATTTTATTCCTCTAAACATTCACTGAAACATGTACAAGAATGTTCATTAACAGCATTAATCATAATAGCCACAACATGGAAATGGCAAAACTGTCCACTAACATAGTAAGAATGAATAACTAATGTATGGTATATTCATTCAGTAGAATTCCACAGCAATGGAGCAAACTATCGCTATGTGTAACAACATGGATGAATCTCACAATGTTAAGGGAAAGAAGGCAGATAAAAATGAAAACATTCTGTATGATTTTATATTTTAAAATTCAAAACTAAGCAAACTAATCCATGATGATACAAATGAGAATAATATTTACCTTTTGGGAGAGTTAATGACTGCTAGTGGGTGTCAACTCCATTAGCAATAATACCAGCTTCCAGGGTGGTAGTAATGTTCTACATAATAACATTGTATATTATATACTTATCAAGCACTATACTTAATTTCTGTTGGTTTTATTTCAATAAAAACTCTCTTGAAATAAAACTTCTATGTTTTGTGAGTATAAATGATGAATCATAGTCAGTAGATCAATATCCTCTATAAAATACATTTGATTCAAATATATTTTAAGGCTTTGAATACATTTTATTTTATTATTTATTTATTATGTATTTTTGATGTGGACCATTTTTTTTAAGTCTTTATTGAATTTGTTACAACATTGCTTCTGTTTTATGTTTTGGTTTTTTGGCCTCAAGGCATGTGGGATCTTAGCTCCCCGACCAGGGATCGACCCCGCACCCCCTGCACTGGAAAGCAAAGTCTTAACCACTGGACCGCCAGGGAAGTCCCTGAATACGTTTTATACACATATAAACATATAAACATCCTGAAATGTGCATTAATTTGTCAAGACTTCTAGTAATGTCAGTCAAAGGATAAGGTTAATTTAATTTGATGAAATAGATAAAATCATTTATAAGATGAAATTCGTTCCAACACTGTACTTTCTGTGATAACGTGTTGTATTTAATACACAAAAAGGACATCACTAGTCCAACAAAGGGAGGAAATGTACTACACGTTCATGAACTAGGAACAAAACTAAATGCTCAGAATTCCCCAAATGAAATGTATTCATATGTGAAAGGAAGTGCTGTAGATTTAGTTTTAAAAAAAAAAAGAAAAAGAAAAAGGACATATAAATGCTCAGTTACTGACCTCATGAATGGACCCTGGGGACGACAATGAACATCACAATTGAGATCAGTTTCTAAGTTCAAGAGATAGCAGAACAGATATCTAGAATAACTTCTGATCAGAACCACAGAAACACTAGGGAAATACTTTGCCATAAAACATGAATTAATTAACTGAGTAGGCAGTTATTAACAGTATTAATAACATGTTTACTTGCACTAAAAGTTCTGTAATGAATGACGACTTATTTCTTAAAGGACTTAATTTATGTTAATAAGATCAACTCACCAATTCTTTTCTCAGTTGAATAAAAAACTGTTTGCACTTAAAAGAAATTTTTACAATCTTCAACCTGGATAAAAAGAGAATGAATTGGAGTATTTAAAATATTGAACAAAGATAAAAATATTAATCAAAAAAATTAAAAAATAATCTTTTAACTGTATGTTTAGTAATGTCTAAATATTTAATTATATATACATATATAAAGTACATAAAGAATCTAAAGTTTTTGGTGCTTCGTGAAAAAATAATTAGAATTTATATGCTCAACTGAGCTTAGTTTTATCAGAACATTTGCTGTAAACTATACATTTCCCAATTTTGTATCTAAAGAAATACATAAAAACACATATCACAAGTTAAAATTTTAAGAATACCAATAATATAGTTATTTACTCTTTAAAACTGCAAGTAGTTTTCTGCACGTTAAGAGCTTGGAAATCACCACTCCATCCTGGCAACAAGTAAAAAGCTCAACAGATTGAAAAATCCACAACTCTTCTTAAATACACAAGGAAGGGAAGAGCACAGGGCAAACTGCTACCCCCAAGATTTGAGAGACCAACAGCTGAGTACAGGGAATCAGAGCTTCCCAGAGAAGAGTCAGGAGCAGAAACTGCCAGAGGAAGCAGTGCCAGGGCAGGAAAACCTGAACTGTATTTTATGAGTTGTTGAAGGCTCAGCGTGGTCAACCCCGAGAGTTAAAAACCCCAAGAGGCCCCAGTCATAGGGCGGCCCTCACGGTATTGTGAGATTTAGCTCTAGAAGCTCAAATAGACTTTGACAGTAAATACCAAAGTAAAGTACCCTCCGATTTCTGACAGGGAAAGGGAAAGAAACCATGTGAACTAGGCCAGAGCACTCTGCTCTTAACAAGGCCTACCTTTAGGGGAAACTCGTTAACCAGAGCCTGACCTGGGGAAGGAAAATACCCAAGTCCAGCCCACTCTAGCCATCCTGTCCCACCCAAGGGGAGAGGAAAAAAATGAGAAACACTGTGAAGCTCAGTCTAGAGGCCTGGGCTCATTAAAACACTGAGAGCTAATCACAGGACTACAGAAAACCCCCCTCCGTCGACACCTCACCACCACATTACTAAGAGCCTATTTACAGCGTTCCTGTTACCAGGGTATCGTATCTGCCCATCAAGAAAAGATTACAAGGCATACCAAAAGGCAAAAAACACAATGTAAAGACAGAGTAAGCATCAGAACCAGATATGAGAGGAATGTGGGACTTATCAGACTGGGAGTTTAAAACAACTATGCTTAACAGGCTAAGAGCTCCAAAGGATAAAGTAGAAAGCAAGAAAAAAGAACAGATGGGCAACATAAACACAGAAATGAAAATCATAAAAAAGGACCCCAAAATACAAAATTAATATGCAGAAATCTGTTCCACTTCTATACACTAACAACGAACTATCAGAAAGAGAAATTAAGGAAACAATCCCATTGACCATCACATTAAAAAGAATAAAATACCTGGGAATAAACCTACATAAGGATGTAAAACCTGGAAAACTGTAAGACACTGATGAAAGAAACTGAAGAGGACACAAACAGATGCAAAGATACACTGTATTCTTGGGTTGGAAGAATTAATATTGTTAAAACGGCCATACTACCCAAGGCAATCTATATATTTAATGCAATCCCTATCAAAATACCAATGGCATTTTTCACAGAACTAGAACAAATAATTTCAAAATTTGCATGGAATAGATACATATATATGTATAACTGAATCACTCTTCTGTACAGCTGAAACTATCACAACATTGCTAATCACCTATACTCCAAAATAAAATGAAAAGTTAAAAAAAAAATTTGTTTGGAAACACAAAAGACCCCGAATAATCAAACAATCTTGAGAAATAACAGAGCTGGAGGAATCATGCTCCCTGACATCAGACTATAGTACAAAGCTACAGTAACCAAAACAGTCTGGTACTGGCATAGAAACAGACACACAGATCAGTGGAAGAGAATAGAGAGCCCAGAAATAAACCTATGCTCACATGGTCAATTAATCTATGACAAGAAGACAAGAATATACAATGGAGAAAAGACAGTCTCTTCAATAAATGGTGTTGGGAAAACTGGATGCTACATGCAGAAAAATGAAAACTGGACCACTTTCTCACACCATATACAAAAATAAATTCAAAATGGATTAAAGACTTAAATGTAATACCTGAAATCATAAAACTCCAAGAAGAAAACACAGACAGTAACCTCTTTGACACTAGTCTTAGCACTATTTTTTGGATATGTCTCTTCAGGTAAGGGCAGCAAAAGCAAAAATAAACAATGGGACTACATCAAATTAGAAGATTCTGCACAGTGAAGCAAACCAGCAAAACAGAAAGGTAGCCTACCAAATGCGAGAAGATACTTGCAAATGATATATCCAATAAGGGGTTGATATCCAAGTATATAAAGAACTTTTTTATACAACTCAGTATCAAAAAACAAATTTGATTAAAAAATGGGCAGAAGACCTGAATAGACATTTTTTACAAAGACATACACATGGCCAACAGGGACATTAAAAGGTGTTCAACATCATTAATTATCAGAGAAATGCAAATCAAAACTACAATGAGATACCACCTCACACCTGTCAGAACGGCTATCATCAAAAAGACAAGAAGCAACAAGTGTTGACGAGGATGTGGAGAAAAGGGAATCTTTGTGCACTGTTGGTGGGAATGTAAATATGTGCAGCCACCATGGAAGACAGTATGGAGGGGCCTCAAAAATCTAAAAATAGAACAACCATATGATCCAGCAGTTCCACCTCTGGGTATGTATCCAAAGAAAATGAAAACACTAAATCAAAAAGATTTATGCACCCCTGTGTTCATTGCAGCACTATTTATAACAGCCAAGATATGGAAACAACCTAAGTGTCCATCGATAATGAATGGATGAAGAAGATGTGATGTGTTTGTATATGTGTGTGTGTATGAATATTACTCAGCCATAAAAAAAGAATAAAATCTTGCCAACTATGGCAACATGGATGGACCTGGAGGGTATTATGAAAGTGAAATAACTAGAAAGAGAAAAACAAATACCTTATGATTTCATTTATACGTGGAATCTAAAAAAACAAAAAGAGACTCACAGACACAGAGAACAAACAAGTGGTTGCCAGAGGGGAGAAAAGGGTGCAGGTAAAGACAAAAATGTGAGATGGATTAAGAACACAAACTTCCAGCTATAAAAGAAGTCATGGGGAAGTAATGTATATAGAGGGAATATAGTCAATAATACTATAATAATTTTATATGGTGACAGATGATAACGGGACTTACTGTGTTGATTGTTTCATAAGGTATAGAAATAGTTAATCACTATGCTGTACACCTGAAACTAATATAATGTTATATTAATTATAACACAATAAAAAAATTTATTGAAGCTTGTTTTATGGCTCAACATATTTTCTCTCCTAGTAAACAAACCATGTACCCTTGAAAGGAATGTGTATTTTGCTGTTACTAGGCATAGTAATGAAACAGGAGGGAAGGGGAGCAGGGCACAACCTTTGAAAGAATGACAGAGCCATAGGATATGACAGAAACTGGTAAGAACCAACTAGATCCAAGATGGCGGAAGATTCGACTTCCAGTAGACCTTGAGCCTCATTATATGCTCATTGTAATGCATTAGCTAAATGACACTCCTACCGGCTCCATGACAGTTCTGAGGCCAACCATAAATGGCCAAAAGTGGGTGGTGGCCCAATTCCTGGAAATCTCTGCCCCTTCCCCCAAAATAGCTGGAATAATCCCCACTCATTAGCCTATGAAATTACACAGCCCATAAAAACTAACCACGCCATATTTTGGGGCCTCTTGCCTTCTGAGATGGCCCACCCTCTGTCTGTGGAGTGTGTTTCTCTCTAAATAAATCCACTTCTTACCCATCACTTTGCCTCTCACTGAATTCTTTCTGCTATGAGACATCAAGACCCTGAGCTTCATTAGGTCCTGAGACAAGGTGTGTGATCTCAATTAAAAGACAGTGGGTTCTGGCTGGTTTTGAGTCCCCGCCCATGGGTTCAAGTGCAATCTGAGTCGCACAGTTTCAGTATTGTTTATCAATTAAGCCAAGAGATTTGATACTGCCTGAATCTATTTCAACTGATTTTTTATTGTCTAGTTTTTGTATTGAGCTCTGAGAGGGATATGCTCAAATCTCCAACTACGATTGTAGAATTGTCTATTTTTCCTTAATTTTTGCTTCATGTATTTTTAAACTGTGTTATTATGCACATGTATACTTAAAACTGTTGCTTGTCTTTTATCAGGTGCATGGGGCATACTTTCCTTTATCTGTGTGTCCTGTAATATTTCGCTGGCACCCAGATGTTTTACATATTGCATCGTAGTGAGCGTAAGTATGTGTTTCCCATCTTCCCAGCTTCCTGTTATTCGGTAGTTTACTTGCACGGACTCTATCTTCACCCTCAACCTCCAGTTTACGCTTCTGCTGCTGCTCTTCAGGAAAGCACAGCTCTGGGTGTGCCCACAGGAATGCTGAGATGACCAGGGATACTAGTCATCCCATTCTCTCAAAAATCACACCCAGCTGAGAACTCCTCTAATTGCCAACACACTGCTCTATTATTTTCAGCAGCGCCCTGGGCCATGAATTCCTTCAGGAACGAATTCAATCAAATTGTGACTGTTGCAAAGGAACAGTCTCTGAGGCAGGCACTTGAGGCTATTTGCTCTACTATCCTGGTTTCTGTCCCTCCGGTTGTCTTTCGGTTTCCCAAGACAGTCCTTCTTAATTAGCCTGAGCTTTGCAGTGACTTAAGTTGTGACGCTTTGTTATTATACAGGAGCCCCGGTGATGTGTCAGTTAAGTCTGGGGCTGGGGAGGAACCCATCTTCAGTCCTGTGATTAGGCCTCAGGTTTAGTGGTCTGGGCCCCTTGGCTGCACCCTTCAGTGCCCCTCAGCTCACCCCTCCCTAGCTGAAACAGGAAGTACAGAGAGGGCTGGAAATGGGTACTTCCCTTCCTCCACCTTGGTTAGGCTCTGGTAAAACCCATGTTGGTTAAGTACTGGTAAAATAGATTTCCTTGAGGGCAGATCTTGGTTAAGGAGAGCAGAAAGCTCTGAGCATATTTCAAAATGGTTACTTTCCTGCTCAACTCCCATCCCCTGCCCTTCGAGCGCAAGTGGATTTTTCTCCAATCTTCGCCCTGAGATCCTGGTGGGGTGCCTGGTAGTAAAACTCATGAGAACGAGGGGTCCTTCCTAAGTAAGTTAGTCCAAGCTAGTCTCTGCTCCGTCTCCAGCAATTTGTCAATCACCCTGTACGTACTCCTACCAGGGGCGGCTACAGAGGTGGTTTCCAGTCCTGGTAAGTTGTCATTCCTTGTATTCATCTGTCTCTCCAGTTTTCAGAGCTGCAGTATGCCCTGTGTCCTCAATTCTCTGAGGGATCTAAAAAGAGTTGTTGATTTTGAGTTTTTTCAGTTTTTTTTTTTTTCTTGTGAGGACAGGGGTGACTACTTCCAAAGTCTTTACCTGCTGGACTGGGAACCAGAACTCTCTCCTTCCCTTTTCATTTTACTAATGATGTTTTTTGATGAGCATTAATTTTAGTGAAGTCTAATTACAGAATCCAAGTAACGCCCAATTCAGTGTTCAACATTTTAAAAGTATGAACTTGAACTGGATAATTTAGGGATAACCATATGTGGAAAGAAATGAGGGAATATATTTATTACATGGAACATTACTTTTTCTACACATAGCTCTAATTTTGAGAGAAGAGGTAAGTGAGAAGCAAGTGTTTCAGAAACGGAAAGACGCAGGTTTATTTAAAGCTCTGCTTCATACTCATCATACTTGTTAACACTGGCCCAGTCAGCTTCTCTGGCATTTCCCAGTCCTTATCCATAAAAACAATGCTAACAACATCCAAGTTGCAGGGTTATAAGGTACAGATAAAATGCATTAAAATCCATGAGTGATTTTTTTTCCTACCTTATTAATCTTATAAAACTATCAGCTCTAAAACGTCCACCTTTACTCAAAACTCCTTATTCATGTAGAAATTTGGTAATTCCGAGCTGTAATCATAATCAGTTTTTATCAAGTGATTTTTATGATTTCCTCAAGGAGACTTACACAATACTTTGCTAAAATATCAATTTAAGGGCAACGGCAATTCTACGAACACTAATTTGAATAAAGATGATGAGGCTGAAATGGTCCCTTATTTACATGTAGTATTAATAAGTATGTTGCTTTTGCGAAAATAGATCCATACTTTAAGAACTAAAAGTAAACCATGTATTTGATGATTTTCACAGAACTTAATGATTGATTTTCCTTGGAAATCAATTGATATTGGACCTTTAATCATGGCAATTTGTGGTATACGTATAAATGTACTCCTAATGTTGTAGTATGTACTGCTATGAGTAGTTAGGATCAGAAGAAATCCTTATGTTCCAGGATGATGTACATCTAGTAGCTTCAACAACTTTAAATCCCATCTATTTAGTTTAATTCTTGAAAATAAAAATTTAAAGGAATACTATATAGTATTTTCCAATCAATATCTTAAATGCTCACATTCTTTTTTTTAACCTAACTTGTGTGATAAAGACTTATAAACATGAGTTCTATTTCTCAACATGAAACTACCTTCAAGAATATTTAATAATAAAATAATACACCAACTCCTCAGCATATGGAATATATAAGATCCTTCACAATCTGAATCTAATTTCTCTCCTAAGCAACAGTATCTTAAATTCTTATGCCCTTGCTTCTGTCCTCAGTGAAGACAACTGAAAAAAAAAAATCAAACCAAATATCCCATCATCTCCTCAACTTGCCACGTCCTTTCTTACTGTTAGGCGCCTGCAAATGTTTGGTACCTTTACCCCGAATTCCCTGACTGAACCCTCTATACACACATACCTCTTCCATACTTCCTCCTCACTGAAGAAATTTCTATTCATCCTTTAAAAACCATCTCAAATACCACACGGCCATTACAATTTTCCCTAGTGAAATTATATCCTTGGTGTTTCCAAAGTAATTTGTCAAAAACTCTTCTAGAATCCTTATTGTATAATTTTGAAAATACAGAAAAATTTAGATTATCATTTTAACCACATCACCTGAAAAGAATTTATTTCTGATTTTGACATTTATAGAAAATGTAAAATTAATAAAAAGTATTTTTAACTGTCTTTAGTAAAATCAGAAAAGTATTAAAATTGAAGATGCACATCTACCATTATGAAAGTCAACAATTATAACTATCTTTTCTGAAGCATTTAATTTACAAATTGCCTTATTATGTTTTGTAATTAATTTTTATGTGCCCACTTTTAGGCAAGGACCATGTCTTGAACTGTTTTGTATTCTCCTCTGAACATAACACAATTTGAATTATATAGGAAGAACTTAAAAGATGTGAGATGAAACACTAAATGACCTTTGATTTTCTTTTATGAGCTTTACAGAGGTATAATTTATATGTAAAATGAAATATCCCAATTTTAGGCAAATAAATCAATGAGTTTTGACAAATGCATTCAGCTGTGTAACTACCACCCACCCAAACCACCATGTAACAATTTCCATCACCTGAAAATGTTCCAATGGCAACCAAGGGTCTGCTGTCTTTATACTGTGTGTTCTCTAGAATTTCATATAAATAGAAACAAAGAGTACGCCATCTTTTGTGTCAGGCTTCTTACACTTAGCATAGTGTTTTGAGGGGAGGGTCACCCATATTGTTTAGTGTGTAAAACAGTTCATTTCTTTCACTGCTAAACAGTATTCCATTGCAAGTGTAATTTGCTTGTCCTTTCACCAACTGATGGACACCTGGAATTCTGTTTTGTGCTGTTATGAATAATACAGCTATGAAAACAGTGTGCAAATCTTTATACAAACTTGTATTTTCATTTCTCTTGGGTAAATATCTAGGAATAGAATTGCCAGATTATATGGTCAATCTATGTTTAACCTTGAAGAAATACCAAACTGTTTTCCAAAGTTGGTCTACTAGTTTGCATTCCCACCAGCAATATATGAGATTTCTAGGTGCTCTGCTTCCTTGCCATTACTTGGTATTATCATTCTTTTTAATTGGAACTATTGTAGTGGGTGAACAGTAATAGTTCACTGCAGTTTTAATCTGTGTTTCACCAATGACTGAGCATCTTTTTGTGTACTTACTTGCCATCTGTATATCTCCTTTGGTGGAAGTATCTATTCACATATTTTGCCTATTCTTTTTAATCAAGTTGTCTTATTACTGAGCTATAAGAGTCCTTTACATTTTTTTGGTAAGTCCTTTATCAAATATGTATTTTATAAAAGACTTTTTTGCCTTTTCATTTTCTTTACAGTGTCTTCTGGAGAGCAAAAATATCTAATTTTGATGAAGTTCATTTCATCAGTTTTATATTTTGTATTTCATGTTTTCCTAGATAGTGACCTATTGGGGAAATTTATGTTTATTTTCTCAACGTAATTGTGGCAATTTTCTAAAATAATAGCTTCTGTCAGTTATCATATTTCTATTAGCGTTATATAAGTGACTAATTACAAAAACCTATTAAATAATAATCAGAGATATTGAAAAACCTGGACCAATTCTTTTAGGAGATATAAAGAGAAACAGATTGATACAATATACTTCCTTTGTATTTGTTTCTTCCCCTAGAGAAAATCATTGTGTTTATTTTTAAAAACCCGAGTTACTTATATGATATTCACACAAGGGATATGTGATCAATATGATTTTTACAATTTTCACGCTATCCCCTTAAAGGGAAATGGCAGATGCTACTTCTCCTTCTTCCTCACTTTGGGATACAGAAGTGACGGTGAGTGAGTCACTGGACGGTGAGGACAAGGACAACATGCTAAGGACAGCAGAGCAATAACACAAAAGAAACATGAGCTTTAAGCCCCATGGAGCCACCATACTTCCCTAGTACCAATTTAAACCACTGTAATAAGGGGCCTTTGTTGCGGCAACCATGCCCATGTTCCAACTAATAAACTAGCACCCACTGAATGCATTTGAGTGAAGTACTGTATTCAAAACAACTGGCACAGTGTGAGACGCAGAGTAAATATGACAATATTAGCTATTACACTACAGTACAGATTCAGAGATTGTCTAAGAGAAAAATTCGCAAAGTAGTTATTTTCTTTAAACTAAGACACTTTTGAAACAAATAATTCAATTATTTTGGTATCTTCTGGTAGATTCCAAGTAAGTGGACAAAGTTGTATGACAACATTAAATAGCTCAACAACCACTTTCTTTAATATGAATTGTATTTGGTAATATAATGGTAAAAGCAAAAGTATTGATGGAAGTTCTTACCATGGAAAGGTATTCATTCGTACTCTGTTCTTATAAATCAGAATTCCTCCTGACATCACTCCAATCATAATTTCATTGTTACTTTGATCCTTCAAAAAACAAACAAAAAAAAGAAAATGGAAAATCTAAAATAAACTGTTAAAGATATATTTTAAAAATATGATTAGTTTTTTTACACAGTGTGACATTTCATCAAAGGCAACAGTTAACTGAGTAATATTTACAAATCCATATGGTAACTGTTACATCATAAAAATAAAGGACATACTTCAAATCAAACGTAAATGTTGCATTATTAAAATTTATTAATCTAAAGCAAAAATGATTTCAGGATTTCCCACAGTTTATAAATGGGACTGACTCTTTGATATAGAAAATCAAAGACCTTCTCATCTTATAGAATGATAAGTTAGTACCCATCTCTCCATTTCTAAAACTATTAAGGTCCAATTACTGTGTAAATATGGTGGTAGGATTGCAAAAGTGAATAAAACCTGGAGTTCAGAGTTTGGTGAAGGGCAACCTGTAATAAAATAATATTTCCAATATAATGAGAAGTTCTATAACAGACATAATACAACAAAAACATTATGGGAGTATAGAGTGGGGACAATTGTTGGAGAGTTTGGAAGGCTCCTGAGAAGGAAATTTGAATTGTGCTTTGACGGGTGAGTTCTCATGCTGACTGATCCAACGTGAACAGCTGACCTGCACTATTAAGAGAATGAGTGGAATTAAAACTTTTCTCAGCTGCTAATCAGTCTTGAAATAGCTCTGCTTCTTGACTTGAAACATACTACAGGCAAACTAATATAGCAATAATGCTTTTCTCCCTAGCATTTATGTGATCAGAAGATAGAACTAATTGATGAAAATATAATCAAGATTCTGTAATTGTCTCCCTAGGAAAACAACCTTTACAATGTAGTTTCAGTAATGTCTAATTAAATGAAATACTACTAAATTAGCCTGTCAGGTAAGCTAACATGTAGTAAGTGGCCACACACAGCCGTGCATGTTAATTTGTCTGGCTGCTCCTCTTCTTCTGCAACAACCAGCACCACTGCACACCATTATCAGAGTCTTAGATCACTGTTCAGAGGACATCAATCAGAAGTCTGAATCAAGGTGGCAGGCCCAGCCTCAAGGACGGCGACTTAATATATGCTCCGGTTGCCCCTCCTGCTCTCGGTCTCATAAAACATCAGAGAAGATACATGAAAACAGGAAAAACCCCTAACACTTGAAAACAATCCGTAACACTGAAAGGTATGCAATCAGTGGGCCAGACATTTTGAGGAGTCTGTGAAGACAAAGTGGATAAGATCAGATTCATGGAGAGAAAATAATTCCAGAAAACCACAGCCCAAGGGGAACCCTCAAATTACCATCAGGATGATCAGGTAGGGAGCAGGAAAGATAATTAGCTCCTATCAACCCTACAATCTAGACTGAGCTACAGGACACAGAATTGTGTGCAGCCTGTCTAAAACAGCAAGTGTGGATACTGGGGACAGGAATAGAGTGATCCCCAGAAGGGATGGAGAACCCAAAACTGAAAAAAGCAAACTATAGGCACATTCTACCTGGCAGTTCCTTCCTTCCCTCCTCCAGCACCTAAAACAGGCTGCAGTAAAGACAAACATCATGCGTGACCAAGTGAACTAAGAATCACAAATACAAAAGAAGTACACAACCAAGGACCACCAAGCACTTGAGAAGAACCAATGCCATTAAAGAGATATACAAAACTCAATAAATACGTAAAGCAGTCAGGCTGCTGTGCTGGTAGAAAAACATTAAAAAACACTGCAGGGATATCTAGGAATTCAAATTCTCAAATTATAGCTATCTAGACTGAAGTGTCAGTTCCCAAGGTATTGCCAGAGTTGGGCAAGAGAATGCAAGAAAATAAGTATTATGTCCTTTATGGATACAAATGCTATTAATTCCAGTGTGCAGAAAAATGAACGCTGACCACCTTATTTTATGCTTTTCTTATCACTTATTACTACCTAATATAACGCTATACATTGACTTGTTTAATCTGTTTCTTTTTTCTCTTCTTCACTAGAACCTAAGTAGCAAAGTGCAGGGCCTTTGTTTTGCGCCCTTTCAGGTTCTTAGACGTAGAAAGGCCTACCCATTTGTGGAATGAATGGACCTCTATTATCTGTAGGAAAATACCTCCCGCTGTTTAGCTTGGCACTGAAACGACCACCCCATCCCATTTCATTTCCCCCTTTATAATTAGTAAAAACCTGCTTCCCATCAGGCCATTCCACGTGTTTTGTGTACCCATAATTACATGTTTTAATTAATGCTGTTCTCACCTCTTCTTCATGTCTCTCTGATGAATCAAATCAAACCTAACCAAAGTCTAGATCAAGTCCACCTTCTCTGTGAAAACTTCATTAGCCCAGCAGAATGTACTGAATTGTACCATGAATATGTAATCAGCAAAGTCCAGACTGTGTGAAACTACAGGTGAAATGGTGCAGTTCTTTAACAAGAACATTCTAAGGAACGGTAAGGGAAGAAGGGATCAAAAGACATTTAAAGTTATTCAGTTAAAACAAACAAAAAGCAAGACCAAATTATAGTATCCAGGAAGGCACACTGGGTGATAAAACCACAGAAGAACAATGTAGGAAGGGGCTATGATTGGGACAGTGTATAAAAAGCGTTTCTGGAATGGCTGGCTAAAGCCTACTGCTGACCTGCGTAGTATTTACAAAGATGTTCACTACGATATACACACGGGTATATGTGCTTTATCTTACAACATGTTAAAAAACAGCAATGTAAACAGGATGAGATTTAGGAGGACTATGGACAGATATTCTAATATTCTCTACCCATGCCTCAACTGTCCATTCACGCTGCCCTGCAGTGCCCTCCCTTCCTTTCTGGTGGAGACCACGGTTCTACTCTCCACTAAGTCGCTAGGACCACTTAACCATTCGAGTCTCTCTGCAGTCACATGGTAAGAATACAATAATAACACAAAGCCACTAAAATTTTCCATTTAGTATCTTCAGACCAGTTGAGCTCAGGTAACTGAAACTGCAGAAACAGAAACCATGGATAAGGGGGGGACCACTGTATATTCTTCTAGATCTTTGTTTACATATACAAAATATAAATATGTAGTATTTATAACCACACAATTTCTTTAATCAACAAAAACTGGGATATATTATTGCGTTATTTTTCTTTTGCACTTAGCATTTTGTAGATATCTTTTCATATCAATATATATACCTCTAACTCATCAGTTTTAACTGCTGCATATTATTCCAAAATATGGATTTATCACAATTTCTTAACCATTTCTGTTGATTCATTTAGAGATTTCTAAATTTTTAATATTACAAACAATGCTGTAATAAAAATCTTTGAACACATTATTTGAAACACCTCTATAAAAAGAGTGGCGTCGGGGCTTCCCTGGTGGTGCAGTGGTTGAGAATCTGCCTGCCAATGCAGGGGACACAGGTTCGAGCCCTGGTCTGGGAAGATCCCACGTGCCGCGGAGCAACTAGACCCGTGAGCCACAACTCCTGAGCCTGCGCGACTGGAGCCTGTGCTCCGCAACAAGAGAGGCCGCAATAGAGGCCCGCGCACCGCGATGAAGAGTGGCCCCCGCTTGCCACAACTAGAGAAAGCCCTCGCACAGAAACGAAGACCCAACACAGCCAAAAATAAATAAATAAATTAATTAATTAATTAAAAAAAAAAAAAAAGAGTGGCGTCGGAGAAATGGAAGTGGTCAAGTATTATAGTCATATTAACATTTGCACTCCTAAGGGGTCACACTTCAACATGCTCACCTCTGTTTCTCCTGTATTTCTACTTACACGTTTTAAAAAATTGCTCTACTGTGGGAACTCTTTATAAAATACGAATACTAAAAAACTTTCTGTAATATATGTTGAAATTGTTTTCACTTTTACCTTTTAGCTTTATGATTTTCCCCTATATATATCATTAGTTTAAAATTATTATGTTTGTATATTTTTCATGCAGTTAGGTATAAAGTTAGCCATAATACACACTCATTAATAATTAAAAAAATATTTCTGTGTGCCTTATATAGGTCTAACAGTGTATGTGCTCTCAAATTATTCAGTGAAAGTGAATACAAGTAATGACCTACTGATACTTTCATAAAGATACAAAAGAATCAAAAAGGGGAAAGAAAAAAAAATGCTATGTCTAGACAGGTCCTTATGAGTAAAAGCACATAGCAGAATATGGAAAATCACTGTGTGATCTGAATATTTTAGGGTGACACAGACGAAATCATATATATAGCTCTATTGTACAGAAGAGATTCTTTTCTCTGTTTCAAAGGATTGTATTTTTAAATTATTTGATTATTCGAACAAATATGTCCAAAAGTCCTCAAATATATGCAGGTTAAAAACAAGGTTTTCAAAGAACCTTAAAACAGAAACAGATATCATATGATTATATTAGTTAACTTCTCTGTGTCTCATTTTCCTCATCTGGAAAGTAAGGATGATAATACTCTTACTTCACAGGGCTGTTTTAAGGATTAAATGAGATTAATATACATAAGCCCTAAGAAGCGTTGTCAGGCACATAGTAAATGCTATAAAGGTGTTTCCTGTGATTATTATCTGTAACCTGTACAGTAAAATCTCTCAAAATTACTGTTCTCACAGTCTTTCTTGAATACTCTCTAATCAATCAGACTTTGGCCATCACTATAGCTCCAAAATTGCTATTACAAAGTCAATACTGGTAATATTACAATAACTTCCACATTTCTAATCCAATTCTCATCTGACATAGTTGACCACACCTGATTCACTTGGCTTCAAAGACACACAAGTGTCTGACAGAAAGAAAGGCGTTCTTTCTGAAAGGCGTTCTTTCTATCTAAATGGCTATTTCTTCCTCATCTAACCTTTAAAATTTGAAGTGTTCCAGCTCTGGGGACCTCTAATCTTCAGTTGCTACTAGCTATGTTCCTTCAGTGCTCCCGTGTCACGGCTTTAAATATTATCTGTAAGCTGACAATTCCCAAATGTATGGCTCTAGTCCAGACCTCGCCTCTGAACTCCAGTTCCATATACTGAATTGCCTGCCTTCTTTCATTTCGATTGATAGAAGTCTTCTAAAATTGCACGTCCCAAGACTAGCTCCTGACCCACCCTCTCAAATCTGCTTCTCTCTGACTGTTACAAATTACTGAAGTTACTCCATCTTTCTAGTTGTTCAGGCCAAAAACGTTAGAATCATTCCTTGAATCCTTTTTCTCTCACACCCTAGAGCCAATACATCAGTCAGTGCTGTCACTTCCATATTCAAAATACGTGCAGATTGGGGAACTTCCCTGGCGGTCCAGTGGTTAGGACTCCACGCTTCCACTGCAGGGGCCCAGGTTCGATCCCTGGTGAGGGAACTAAGATCCCGCAAGACACACGACGTGGCCAAAAAACGTTTTAAAAAAATGTAAATCACACCATGTCTTTTATCTCCTCAAACCCTCAACTGGCCTTGCTTATAATTACAAGCCAAAGTCTGTAAAATTCTTATAAAGCCCTGGTCCACCTGGACCTTGTCAATACACTCCACTCCAGCTCACTGCACCAGCCATACTGGTCTCTTTGCTGTTCCTGGAGGTGCAAAGCACACTATTTCATGGCCTTTTATTGCCGTTTCTTCTGCTTAGAACATTCTCCCCACGGATATCTGCAGGACGCCCCCACGTCTGTTCACCTTCTCAGTAAGGCCTTCTCTGATACCCCATTTTTGGCTGTCTCACTCCCCTTTCTCACCTTAATTTTTCTCCACAGCATCTACCACAATCTGATACATTACCTTTTAATTAATCATAAGAAAACTGAGTAGAATATACAGTAAAATGCACAAATCTTAAGTGTACAACTCAAAATTTTACAACATGCATAACTTGAGTATATACACTTACATGTAACCACCACAAACCAACATATACATTTTTCCAAATCCCAAAAGGCTCCCTCAGGCGCCTCCCAGCTAGTAACACCCCTGCAGAGGGAACTGCTGTTCTGACTTCTTCTGCTGATATAGACTGGTATTTTGCCTATTCTTGAACTTTACTTTCATGGAATCACACACTATGTACTCTAAGGTACTCAATTATTCGCTTCTCGTCCGTCTTGCCCACTGGAATGCAAGCTTCATGAGGGTAGGATTTTATCTACTCACTGCTGTATCCATGGTGTCTATAAACAGGACTTGCAACATAGAAGGTGCTCAAAAAATGTTCACTGAATGAATAAATGAATAATCAAAATAGCATCATTAAGCTTTCCTTTTCTTGAAACTTTGAAGGGCAAAAGTTATTTTTCAGTAGAATTATCTTCATCATTATTACAAACACCTATGGAAATAAGATATTCAAAATTAAGCCCAAAACTTGGGTAGAACTGTTTTAGGGTCAATTTAGAGCATCCTATACCTAACCAAAAACCTAAGGCCAAGCCTTCTGTGATTATATTTACATCTAGATAACCAGGAATCAGTTTCTTAGGAAAACAAAGAGTTTATATCATGCTAACTTCTTTATAAAACAGAGATTAAACTTGAAGATCTACGGTATAGATATCGTATAGCTCTATTATGCTATTTTATTCCACTCTCACAGTGTAATAAATATTGACTGATTTTCTAGTAAAGATGATAGGAATTTAGTGAGCCCTCAAGCCATTCATTTAACAAGTTACTTAGGCCAACAATTACTCCTGACATAGTGCTTCTTCCATTTTCAGAGGTCAGAAATTCTTTATAAATATTTAAATGTAGCTCCCACAATGTTCCTTGGTATTAATTTAATATGTTCAAATTATTTTATATTTTCAAGATTAATTTGATATCCGTTATTTTATCAATTGATCCTAACCACAAACTTAGGGGTAACTAATTATTATTCTTTCTAGGAGTCTGAGAGCAGTGCACAGAGGCTGTTGGGTAGAAATAATGATAGTATTTGTACCCATGGCTTGTTTAGAAGTATATTTCTTAATTTCCAAATACTTGGAGGATTTTTAAAGTCATCATTTTGTTATTGTTTTTAGCTTAAATGTACCATGAACAGAAATTATATTCTGCATACTTAAAAATAATGTGTACTCCAAATTTGTTGGATACAGTATTCTACAGTTTGCTATGTTGCTAAAATCTATATTATGCTGATTTTTAAAATGTCTGTTCCACCAGTGATTGAATAAGGGGTATGAGAATCTATCACTTTCTTTTGCTCTGTGACAGACATTGTTAAGAGAACAAAAGGGCAAAACAAAGAGTGGGGAAAATATCTGCAAATCACATATCCAACAAAAAAAGTGTATCTAGAATATATAAAGAGTTCTCAAAAGACAAGAGTAAAAAAAGAACAGAACAAATTAAATAATGGGAAAAACACCTGAACAGACATTCATCAAAGAAAAGATATGATACCCAACATCATTAGTCATTAAGGAAATGCAAAGTAAAACCACGATGAGATAAAACACACCTATCAGAAAACCTTAAAAAGAAACAAAACAAAACAGTACCACATGCTAAAAGGATGTAAAACAACTGGAACTTGCACAGATGCTGGTGGGGATGCAAAGCAGTTGTCAGTCTAGAAAACAATTCCCTAATTTCATATAAAGCTAAGTATACATTTGTTATATGACCCAGAAATCCCACTTTGGGATTTTTACCCTACAGAAATGAGAACTTAAATTCACACAAAAACCTATAAATGAATGTCTGCAGTAGGCCTATTAATAACAAAACAAAACAAAACAAAAAATACTGGAAACAACCCAGATGTCCTTCAATGGGTGAATGGAGAAACAAACCATGGTACATCCATATAACTGAATACAATTCAGCAATAAAAGCATGAACTACTGAACTACACAGTACCTTGGATAAATCCCAAATGCATTACTACAAGTAAAAGAAGCCAGTCTCAAAAGGTTACATACTGCAGGATTCCATTTATAAGACATTTTGGAAAAGACAAACTATGGAGTCAGGGAACAGACCAGGGTTGCCAGGAACCGGGGGTAAGGAGGAGGCTGGACTACAAAGGGGCAGCACGAGCCAGTGTACTTTTTTTTGGGGGGGGGTGGCGGGGATGGAACTGCTGTTTCTGTTTGTGGTTACATGAACCTACACATGTGTTAAAACTCATACAACTGAACGCCAAGAAAAAAATCCATTTACGATGTTATTTTAAGAAACAAATATTCCCATGCACCCTGCCCTCAAATCTTTTTTTCTTTCCTTATCCTGAAGTTGTCCTTCATTCTTTACTTTTCTACAGTTTCCTTTTCCCTTATTCATATAATCTTCCAGGAGTACTAAATGTTTTTGTTTTTTCAAATAGGCCATGTTCTCTCTTGATTTCAGGTCTTCCTTCATCCTGATGGCTCTATGGTGAAAACTACTCCCTTGGCTAATTCTTATTAATTTTTCTGGCTTCAGTAAATTACTTCTAAGAAGCCTTCCTTACCCTCTGCTCCCAGGCTGGATTAGAAGTTCCTGCCACAGGGTCCCATGGCATTCTGTACTTGCCCCTTCATATTCTCAAATACTTAACTGTTCATACATGCTCTAATTCTTTCCCCTCACTATCTTGTGAGCTCCATGAGGGCAGGGATTATCAATGTTTTGTTCACTAAGTCATCCTTAGTGCCAACACTGTGCAAGGCACATAACAGATGCACTGCTATGACGGTTCTAAGACTTATTTGCATCTTGCAGATTGCTATAAATAACTTAGTTCTACTCTAATTTTTTCAACCTACATTCTGGAGGCAGAGAGAAAAGATCTTAACCTTGCTTTTCAAAATAAAACATTATTTCAAACATACTTTTGCTTGTGATATTCAATTAAAACTTAAGTATTTTCTTTATGTGTCCTCTCCCCTCTACCTTTTGTCCTTTTTGTTCCCGAGGCTACAAAACTTCCCTTCATGTTCACTGAACATTTGCACATTTTCTGAAGTTCTCCACATCCACATACAGCAGAAACACCTTTTCCTAGCTGGGTTATTTTGTGGGGTTTTTTTTTTTTTTTTGGTCTGTACAAAATATTTAAAATTTAAATTCCTTTAATTTGGCACTCTACATTTATGGCTTTCTGAGAAAGAGTTTTACAATCTAATAACTTAAACAACAAAAAAACATAACTTAGACAAATCAATAAATAATGACACGGTTAATTATGTATGCGATCCAGCCACGTCACTTAAGTTAAAAAAAGTAAAGTCTAACATTCTTTGTATTATATTGACAGCAGTCAGTGATAACAGATAGCAGTCTAAACCACCTTTAGAAAACTTTAGCACTAAAATGACTGATTTTAGTGGTCTTTTTTACTGTTAACCATAGTCTAGTATACATATTTAAAGTTCCATTTGTTTTAAACTGTATTATAATAAAACCAAAATCTAGTGACCACTATGTTACCTTTGGAGAATCATGTTCAAAAGTAATAGCCCGCAAAGAGGGAGGGAGGGTGACGGGCTCATTCTAAAGAGCACCAAGAAGTTCAAGGGGGACTTAAACATTTTAAATGGAAACAGACAGACTTCCCAGTCACAAATGCTCAGAATTACCAGATCCAGTCATGTGAGGAAAGCAAGTCATTTGGTTTTTTAAAAGGAATGGGTCTGCATATGTCTATATATAAAAATAAATTAAAAATAACTATCTAAGGAAAACTTAACTCCCTTTCAGGCTGGGATCCATATTAGGCTTAGTAGTTTGTCCCAAGAAAATATAAAACCTATCACCAATTAAACTGATGATTACCTATAATTCCACTTTTCATTAGGTATAGAGAATAGCTGTACTTCAGGTACTTCTAAAGGAATATAATCTCTTGATGAAACAATCATGAGAAGGAATCTAGGTGAAGAGACACACAAATGAAGGATAGTCACTCACAAATATGCTTATGGCAGGAGGATAACACTCTTTTGGAAGCAGCAAATTGACACAATGAAAAAGAAGTCAGGGAGGATGGTGGTGTGATGAAATGGGAGATTGGGATTGACATACATACACTAATATGTATAAAACACATAACTAATAAGAACCCGCTGTATAAAAAATAAATTAATTAAATCAAAAAAATAAACTAAATAAAAGCTTAATCTCCTCCAAAAATAAAAAATAAAAAAAGTTAGGGTGTTGTACAGGAAAAGCCAGTGATTATAGAATTCCATCCTAACAAAGGCATGGTTGGGGTGGGGGGGCAACCAAAATATGTAAATACAATTGATTTTGTGCTTTATAAATAAAAATTTATAACGATGTTACTAAATGATGAAAAGAGTGTAGTAATACAGGCCTCAGTGAGGTGAAAGCATCTTTTATGATAATGATTTTCATAAAAGTTAAAAATACAAATTACTTTTCCTGTAACAGTTTTTTTTAATTTGTTTTTTAAATTTATTTATTTATTTATTTATTTTTGGCTGCGTTGGGTCTTTGTTGCTGTGCGCGGGCTTTCTCTAGTTGTGGCGAGCAGGGGCTACTCTTTGTTGCAGTGTGCAGGCTTCTCACTGCGGTGGCTTCTCTTGTTGGAAGCACGGGCCCTAGGCGCACAGGCTTCAGTAGTTGTGGCGCACAGGCTTCAGTAGTTGTGGCTCGCGGGCTCTAGAGCGCAGGCTCAGTAGTTGTGGCGCACAGGCTTAGTTGCTCTGCGGCATGTGGGATCTTCCTGGACCAGGGCTCAAACCCGTGTCCCCTGAATTGGCAGGCAGATTCTTAACCACTGCACCACCAGGGAAGCCCACTGTAACAGTTTTTATTTTGCAAAATAAAAATTCTAAAGGTACTGTCTCTTATGGTCAGCAAAAATTATCCTTATAACATAACACACTACCTTGAAGAAAAATAACATGAAAAATCCACTTCAACCACTCTTCTTGTCAGGTATTGAATCTTAAGTGATTGTGACTGTGAAAATACTTATATTCAGAGGAAATTTTGAGTGCGACTATGCTGGCAGCACTCACTGTTCCATTTGCTGCCTAATCCTATCAGGGCATTAAAAATTTTTTTTGCTGAATAATGGTGCCTAACTCAACAACATCAAAATGCATTTTCTTCACTTACCCTTGCATAGTGGAATTCAACTCCATAGAGTTCTAAGGTACGTGCTGTGTTCAGGTAATTAAATTCTGCTTCTGCAGGAGATAAGCCTCTGTAAAAACATCATTAGGTTAAAAATTATAACAATCACAAATATGACCAAATTACAAAAAGCCTATTTATCTAGAAAATTTTCAGCATTCTGACTAAATATTTTACAAAACACCATGCACGAGTACTCCTCTTAGTTCTGTACAGTAACATCTAACTTTTCTGGAGGGTACATTTTCAGTAACACAAATTATTACTTTGTACAATATTTTCTTATTTTCCAGAAACACAAGAATGCACCAGCTTTTTAAAGTTCTAAGCTATACTTACGGGTGTTACAAAGCCACTCTCAGACTTAACTTAAAACAAATATTTTTCAAAATTTGGTCTACACTCCATATGTGCATTTGAATCACACAGGGTGCTTCTGACACATGCAGTCTCCGGGGCGAGCTCTGGAGCAGGGCTTCTCAGGGTGTGGTGCACAGACAGGTGTTGACTCATAACAAGAACAGAAATTGAGAGTGTCACAAGCCTTTTGTAGCACTTTGGCAGAGTAATTTTATGTCTGTTGCATCTAACAACAAAAAAGTACTTGTAATTTTTTATGCCTTTGTTTATTTCTCCATTTTATTTTTCTAGTAATTCATTTTTATTATATTTTTCAGAAGCATCATTCCATGAGAGACTGAGGGGAAAACTGGTCTTTCATCACAGGTAGTTTCAGATGTACTGTTCTATAGAAACTGATATAGAATAAATGGGTCCAAATTGTTTATGTTTAGGAAATATTCCAGGTGATTCTTATGAACACAAGTTTGAGAACTACTACTGTAAGTGCAAAGCCTTTAAAAAGGCTGTATTATATACAGTTCTAACAACCTTGGTTATCTGATATTATCAGGCTATAGCAGAGCAAAAGCAACAAATTAAAAATGCAAAGATATCACCCTTCATTCATGAATGATATCAGAAAAGGGAGCAAGCAGCCTGCCAACGTATGATCATAAAAATGGGATTCCTCAAAAAAAGGAGATATACTTCAGTTTTCTATAAAATTCAGTTAAGTTAAATAAATACTCTACTTTCTTCCCCACCCTCCTGCATTATAAACTGGATGATTCTATTTTTTCTTTCTTTAAAAATTTGCAGAACCATTTCTTTAAAGCAAATAGAAATATGTAATAAATACCTTGTGAAATGTACAAACTTTGTCCTGACAGAACAGACTTTTCATTATTGGTAAATTTTTTTTAAAATCTGGTTTATCTTCAAACCCTTGGTTCAGATATGCAATGTGTAGAACTTTCATAATAAATGGCATTTGCTTTTAGACCAAAACAGCCCCCATACCACATGAAGCCGGTCTGTTAAAATTCTCACTCATTAATCTTGCTTTAGATTAG
The DNA here is from genome assembly GCF_009873245.2 of Balaenoptera musculus. NCBI lineage: Eukaryota > Metazoa > Chordata > Mammalia > Artiodactyla > Balaenopteridae > Balaenoptera > Balaenoptera musculus. The sequence continues at coordinate 393,642 of NC_045791.1, read as the reverse complement.
GGTCCGCAAACCTTTACTGGAAAGAGGTGGCTGGTAAGCACTTCAGGCTTTCAGGCCATATGGCCTCTGCTGCAACAACTCAGCTCTGCTGTTATGTGAACGCAACCACAGACAATGTGTAGGCCAATGAGGGAATCTGTGTTCCAATGACTGTTCACGTAAGGACACTGAAAGTGTAATTTCTCAAAATTTCATGTGCCACAAAATGTTCTTCTTCTTTTGATTTTCTTCAACTATTTCAAATGTACAAACCATTTTTATTAGCTCGTAGACCACGCAAAAGGAGGCAACAGGCCATAGTTTGCCAACATGTTGTAGACACATGGGCCATTACTGAATGACAGTGAGTTTCCTTATTAATAAGAGCAAATATTTCTTCAGCGCTTACTATGTGCCAAGCACTGTTCTGAGTACTTTGTATATATAAACTCACTTAATCCTTATAATAACACCAGAGGTAGATAGTTTTATCATCCCCAATTTACATGTAAGGAAACACAAACAGAAATAGAGTGATTGGGCTGAGGTTACAAGATTGTAAGTAAAGTAGCCTCATCAGAATTTCAAACGAGGCCAAATGAGTCTGGCTCAGATTCTTAAGAGTCTAGTTCAGATTCTCAGCCAATATGTAACACTGCCTTAGCTCCTCCATGAGTAGTTTGAATTGCATGGTAAAGCAAAACTGAACTCTGAACCAAGAAACAATACGATTTTCTATTCAAAGCAATAAACCTCTTCTTGAAAACTCATGTCACAGAAAATCAGATTCATAAAATATCAAAGTTGAATACTGTTATAAATGAAAAAATGGTACTATTTTAAAAGAATTTTTTTTTATTAATTTAGTACTACATAAAGTTCCTTTTCTTCTCTTGGCTCATTACCAAACAGAATTGATTCCTTTCACACAGCTAAAAACTAAGAAAGAACTGCTAAGTAGATTGAACTGTATATTGTGAACATATTATTAATATTCTAAAATTCCTTCTTAAAGAACTGGCGACTTTGTATAATAGCCAATACATGTCTGTTTACATACAGCTTTATGTTTCTTAACAGACATGAAAACAAGCCTCATATAGTCTATGATTTTTTTAGTATAGATTACCTACATTTCTTCACAGTAATCATACTATTTTATATAATAGTAACTGTTCTATATTAAGTAATCACATTAGAAATAATTTTAAACATTTCTCTAGAAAAGATGCCATTAAGAAGTTTATCAAGTAAGCAGAAACGTAAATAAATCCTTACGTATGTTGCTGATGTAGTTTTGCAATTTCTTTTTCAAAATCTTGAGGTTGATTAGGAATGAAAGAATAATCTGAGAGGTAGCCTGGCAAGTTTTCTGATTGATTGTAGTCTCCAAGTTCAGCTAATAAATGGAAAGAAAATATTCACACTTCAATAAACACATTTTTTAAGTTTTATAGCCAAATCAGCAATGTCAAGAATTCCTTTATATTTCTGGAAGTAAAATATTTGTTTCTACTGTTACCATTTAAGCAAATTATAACAACACATTCAACGTTCTCCTAGGTCTTAAACAACTTCAGAAAAATTATTTTCAGGAATCAAAGTAAGTGCTAACTAATTGGATGTTTCATCACACTTTCTGTGTAGTCACTTTTTTCTGCATAGTAACATATGTTTAAATAACTCATACATTAAAGGCAATGTACTACCAACAGAGACCATGCAATCACATGCTATATGGCCCAAAGGTGGGCTGATACTTACACTGAACAGCAAATGAAGCCAAAAGAGCAGCAGTGTTATAAGGACAGGGCAATCTAATAAAACAGAAAATAACTCAAGGTTAAACACAATAATTTTAAAAGCACTATAATTTATATTATACTATTCACACTTGAAGTTTCTGTGTGACTTACATTTTAACTATTAAGTAATGAACTTATCTGGTGAAAGGAATTCATGGTACATGTAGCCATCTTTCAGTAGATAATCTGTTTGCAATGATCATGAACTACGTATTACAGAATTGGAAGTATTTTTAAAGCCCATTACTAAAAACTTAAAACAGCTCACCTTCCAGTAAGAATGTCTTGTTTGATTTGCAAAAAATACTGGTACCTTAAAAAAAAAAAAAAGATAGCGTTTACTGGAATTATAACATTTAGAGTTTTAAAAACTGTATATTTACATTAACAAATAAAACTGAAATATTTAAGTATTTGCTTTTATAATATGCATACTAGCCCACGTAAAGATATTTTAAAATAAACTTTCATAAATACATGAATCCAAATATTTAGAATTCTTTGATAAATGAAATTTGATACTTATATTTTGTTTCCCTAGCTTCTATTATAAAACTTCCACGAATTTAAGAATTACATGACTGAGGGAGATTAGGAAGAAATACTCTAAAGTAGGATTTCCCTGGTGGCGCAATGGTTAAGAATCCACCTGCCAATGCAGGGGACACGGGTTCGAACCCTGGTCCAGGAAGATACCACATGCCGCGGAGCAACTAAGCCCATGTGCCACAACTACTGAGCCCACGCGCCACAACTACCGAGCCTGCAAACCACAACTACTGAAGCCCACGTGCCTAGAGCCCGTGCTCCGCAACAAGAGAAGCCACCATAACAAGAAGCCCACGCACCACAACGAAGAGTAGCCCCTGCTCACCGCAACTAGAGAAAGCCCGCACGCAGCAATGAAGACCCAATGCAGAGCCCCCCCCCCCAAAAAAACCAAAAAAACAAATACTCTAAAGATTGGTGTATGCAGAAAGTAGAACTGGGAAGCACAGAAAACTTAAGTCAGAGACATAGAAGAGCTGACAGTAGCAACACGCTAGAGACCAACTAAAGAAAATCACTCTTTCACTCTTTCAGCTGAGCCAGGAAGCCAGCTGCAAGGACAGGCCTATGTGTTGATCACCGTATCATCAGGCAGCAGGAAGCTGCTAATCGTAGAAAAGCACTTTCCATCTTCATTTGGGTTAAGAAAGCTCTCTTTGATCAAAAAAAAAAAAAAAAAAGATAAAAGAAAAAAAAGGTAAGTTCCTTTCCCTACTATTGCTCTACTATTAAAATTGCCAAGTACCCAATTTCCTTTAAAACCAACAAAAATGTAAGTATCCTATAACAAGAATGCTGAAGTTGCTTACAAGATGGCACTCCCCTTCTGTCCTTGCTAGTGGGTAGTCATCCCCTCATAGATTTATCAATGCCTGGGTAAAGTCACCTGTGCTGTATCATGTTGGCAGAAGGTAAAATTCTGTGGCTTTTAATGTTTAAACAGAGAATTTTAAGACCTTCATCTCACCCCACTAAAAAAGGTACACATACTCCAAGAGCCAAAAATTATTTAAAATTTTAGTTGTTTAGCTGATTAAAGTCATTAAAGAGTTCCATGACAATATTCAAATTACCAAAGAATGTAATTAAGGTTTTCAGAGAATCAGATATAAAAAAGCTGATACAAATACCCTGGCTTCATATATTAATGAATGAAGTACATAAACTCTCTGTTAGGCTTAAAACATAGTATTACACTATTATCTATGTACTCAATCCAAGACAACATATTTCTATCTGGCCTACTTAGCTTCATAATTAAAAGTTAAAGGTTTCTGGTGGGAAAGTCCTTTATTTTAAAATATTTATTTATTTAGGCTGTGCCGAATCTCAGTTGTGGCAGCTGGGATCTTCAATGCGGCATGCAGAATCTTTAGTTGTGGCATTTGGACTCTTAGTTGTGGCACGTGGGATCTAGTCCCCGCCCAGGGATCGAACCTGGGTCCCCTGCATTGGGAGCTTGGAGTCTTACCCACTGGACCACCAGGGAAGTCCCCTGGTGGGAAAGTTTTATAGTTAGGATTGAAATGTGTATATCCTTGACATAATATTGTAAATCCTACACAAGTAACACCTACGTTTCCTGAATCTGATGTACACACTGAGCAGTAAGGACTGATAGAGTAGAAACCGGAATTGAAAGTCCTACGCTAAACCAGCCTGTCATCTTTGGCAAATGACTTAAAACTGGGTGGAGCCTTAGTTTCTCTATTTGTAAAAAGGAAGTAATATCACTTGCCTGGTATATGTATCCCAGGGGCCCTAAATATGGTGGTAAAAGCCCAATTTTTAAAGACAATTAAGACCTTTAAGGTAGATTAATGATTGAGCTAAATGCAGAAATATGTTTAAGCTGTAAAAATAATACAATAACATACCATGTACTAAACACCTATTATGTACTGAGTACACCTAAGCACTAAAAAGCACTAGAAAGAAATGTTATTTGTATTCTGATGACTCCTAAGAAAACGCCAATTCTAATTTCGCCAGCACCTGTTAATACAAATGACATTTAACCTGATGAAAGGTCTGTAACTACTTTCTTTTTTTACCACTAATCCAAAATAGAATCTCAAGGCAAGGAGGCGTAGCAGTAATTTCTTGTTTTGTGGGGTTTAAACTAGTCCTTAAAATTTAGCCACTAACTGTGGCTACGGGTATCCTACTACTAATCATGACCATAACAAGAAGCCTACCCAAGCACTAAAGTTTTAAAGGAGTATTTTTTAACCGTGGAATCACCTGGAAGCCTATGCCCAGGTCCCATCTGAGACCTATTAAATCAGAGTTTCCAGGGGTGTTGCCAAGGCATCAGCACGTTTTAAAGCTCCCCAGTAAGTGATTCTAACTTGTAATCAGGGTAGAGAATCCTTGATGTACACAATGGTGATAAAAATTAAAAGCGGCCCTTCACTCCATTTTACCAAGCAACGCCAGTTGCAAGATTCCAGGACATTCCATTCTAAAGGATTTTTGAAATAATGCATTATTTCTAGTGAGAACAAAGATAATATTCTAGACTGATGGACTTAGCACAATTCCTCAATTTCTACCAAACGTGATTTTACTTTATTTTACTTCATGAAGATAGTTTGACTTTAATTATCAGTGAGACACATTTATTCCTTGGTTATGTTTTCAACACAGGCCATAAAAGAACCAACACATTCAAGCTCATTAAGAAATTTAAAGACAGTTTTTTGAGTGAAATAAATTATGAATATGGCTACAACTGACAATATTTTAATTGCTTATGTTAAACTTTTCATGAGCATTAAATACATTAGAAATCCAATTAAAAATTATTGGTCTTTTATTTACAAATGTTTCTTATAATTTAAAAATCTAATTACATAAATATATATTATGGAATACTTCATTAATCAAGTTACAAGTACTAGTAAAAAATGCATTTTAAAATCCTTTATAATACACAATTTTCAGTAATTGAGAGTAGTTTCCTTGAAGTTCCTCCAAAATTAGGGAAAGTTTGACTCCACTGAGAATTATTTAAGGTAAAAGATCTTGTTATTTGAATTACTTAACAACAACAACAAAACCTGACTAAGAGCTACAATATTAAATTAAATATTCATATGATACAACTTTGCTTTTCAAGATAAATTAGGTTGGACGTTATTAGGGTCAAATGTTAGGACTGCCTAATCCCAGATCTATATTCCTGAGTTCTCCTGTTAGAAGAAAGGTAACACCCTGCCCCCCAACAAACACACAGAAAAGGACTCTCAAAAGTTCTTTGTTTCTCCACTTCACCACAGTATTCTAAAGGATAACCAATACATTACCATCTAAGAGCCTACCTACAGGTGGCTTTAGGTGCAGATTTTTAATTTGGCACCCATCTTTCAGAGTAATTCTGAATATAGTCTGACCTATATTCTTATATCTTATATCTTATGGAAGGTGTAATATGCTAATTTTTAATTCTATCTTTTTTTAAAAAAACTAATTACTAATTCTGTCTTTCAAGCAATACACAAGGTTATCACTCAGGTTTTTTTAAACAATGACAGTTATCACACTGTGATTACTCCCCACTATTTCCACCTTAAACAGTTCACCTAACATTTACACACTACCAAAACGCTCATCTGGGTCATTCTTGTGTATACTTTGTCAAGTAGAAGGGACAACAAAACTAACTGTAAATTAATATTAGACCTACAACGGCCAGTAGAGTGGGCACTTACAGGCCTGAACGTGCTACTGCACTCTGCCAACTCCCTTTACAAAGATGTCTGCTGTGCGCTGTAAAGTGCAGCACTCCTACACTTCATGGTGTACCGTTTATAAAGCCTATGTCCTCCTCCATGGAAATAACGTATATATAGAATATATTTTTACAAGAAAAAAAAAAGCAGACACAATTCTCACTATGCAGAATGCCTTGAATACAACTGCAGCATCATCTAATTACTTCAGTTAGTTACAGCAGTGCTTCTGAACCATTTTTCACAAGTAGAAAAGTTAATATTTATATGGCTCGGGAAGCTGCCTGTGGCTGGATGGGGTGGCCCTGGGGTTTCAATCTCCTGAAGCCCTCCCAGCCATCCAACAGAGGAGGAAACTTATCTTGAAGCACCTAGAACCCATTCTGTGTGCTGGCAGGGAAGCTCAGAATGATGTCATGGTAATCTATTTTTACCTAATTAATTTCAAAATTTCATAATAGTTTTGACAATATTTTCAAGTAAAAACATGCTCCATAAAAACCCACCTTGTATATTCTTCTTGTAACTTGTTGGGGTCACTTACAAAAAATTTGACTCTAAAGTTCAAACTGTAAGGAGATCCTCCTAGAATTAATAAAAGCAGTTCTAATTAATTAGATTATATTAGTCCTTTATCTTTATAAAGTATACTTGTATAACATCAAATAAATATGTTTGCTCACTCTTTAGCTGCTTCCTTATTGGTTTGTTTGGATCCAGCCACCTCTGAAAAATAAATAAATAAGACTGATTTCTTCTTTTCTGGAGGAACTAATACATCAATTCTTGCAAATCTGTTCCATTTGAAGATTAATGCTAAAAATTAATGCATTTTTTGAAAAGGCCTAGGTAGGGGGAAAAGAATCACTAAATTACAGACTCATATCAAATATAACAAAATTATGCTAGAAAGTATTGAATGTACTTGTGCTTTAAGATTTTGATTTCAATTTCTCATTAAGTTATATAGTGTGCAATAACCTCTATTCCAAAAGTAAAAATGCTTAATAATCACTGCAATATGAAGTGATTCTGTTAATTTAACTATATTATGTAATAGTCTATCAAGTTTTTAAAATTCTCTCTATCTTTCATAAAAATATGCTTGGCTTTATGCTCTCATTCAGACAAAATTTAACTACACATCATGAAAATCTACTCTTATGAAAAATTTTAACTCCTACTCTATTCCTTAAAAAAGAAAAACAAAAAACAAAATACCCCCCCCAAAACACCCCATACTAATTTTTTAAGAGACAATGTTTAGTTTGGGGAAGGACTGCTTTTTGTATATGAAAATTCCAAGTAGTCTCGACACTTCTGAATGCCAGTTAAGCTCTATTTCAGGAGAACTATAACTAAATTCAGAAAACATTTCAACTGCCAACGTTTCAGTTAAAAAAATTAAAGAATCCAAAATGAGGTGATAGACGTGGCAGTATTTTCAAAGCACTACACAAATATAAGCTTACATATCGTTACTTATAAACTGTCCTCCTACCACCCATACTTGATTCCATGCAGAGCACACAAACAGATTTCAGTAACAGGTGGCTGAAAGTCATCCATGAATCCTTCCTTTCCATTATCCATAACATCCAACATATCCAATCCAACTAATTCTACCTTCAAACCGTCCCTAGAATTGAATAATTCTTCACCATCTACTCTGCCACCGTCCATGTCTCTGGGACAGCCCTGGCCACAGCCTCTTAACTGCGGCCTCTGCCTCTTACCATCACCCTCCCCCCCGCCCCGAAGCTACAGTAGTCTTTTGAAAGGCTCACTCCTTTGCTTAACATCTCTTGATAATTTCTCAATGTATTGAGTAATGTCCAAAGGCCTTACTGTGGCTTACATGGTCTCTCCCTACTTCCTTTTTTTTTTCTATTGGTCTTTCTTTAATGTTTTATTTGCCTCAGTTAATTTTAAAAATGTATATTTCAAAGAGGCAATTTTAGACTCCTGATAAGTTTCAGAAGCCTTAAAATACCAATCAAAATAGGTGTCCAGTTCAGTTTTGACAGTTCCAAATATGTGGCTGTCTAACACAATTTTTTTAACATATACATATATCCACTCTTTCTTAGATTCTTTTCCCATGTAGGTCACCGCAGAGCACTGAGTAGAGCTCCCTGTGCTGTGCAGCAGGTCCTTATTAGTGATCTATTTTATACGTACTAGTGTGTACATGTCGATCCCAGTCTCCCAATCTACTCCCCCCCCCCCCCCCCCGGTAGCCATAAGTTCGTTTTCTGCATCTGTATTTGTTTCATAGGTAAGTCCCTTTGTACCCTTTTGCAGACCCACATGTAAGTGATATCATGTGTTATTTCTCTCCTCACTTCCTCCACCTCAGTTTACTGAGCTCCAACTTAATGGCCTCCTTTCTGTTTCCCCAAGATGTCATCTTGGGGCCTTCAATTCTAAGCTTTCTTATGCACAGAATGTCCTTCTCCGGCTTTTCCCATGGCTGACGTCTTTCGTTATCTAAGTCTCAGCTTAAATTCCACCTCATCAGAAAGGCCTTCATGGACTGCCCTATCAAAAGTATCGTATGTCACAAAGCTCCTATCTACTTAGTTATTTTCCTTCAGGTAAGCCACGTTAAATTCCTTCATAACATTTTCTTAATTGCAACATATTTGTTTTACTTTTTTATTGCCTATCTCCTTTCTTAGATTTTGAACTCCTTAAGGTAAGGAATAAAATCTGATTTATTCAAAGCTGAAGGGTCAGTACCCAGCACAGAACATGGCATATAACATCTACTAAAAATACCCGGTGAAGGACTAACCCTGCTGAATGACTCAGCGGGCGGGGGAATCTGTTTCTGTGCCCATAATCAGATGGCTTTCACCCCTACTTAACACATCTGTTCCCCCTATGTATCCACCCATTTATCCATAGTCTCACCCATCTATCTATCAATCTAGTGATTTTTTCCTTCATACTTTCTAGAAAAAAAATCATAAATTACATTTATTTTAATGTCTGTCTAAAATCGAAATTTGGGACCAGTTAACGCCCCAAAGCCTGCCTTCCTCAGCAGAAATGCAGACATATTTACACACACAAGTACGTGTGTGAGGCTGGCACGGCTAGGAGGACACTAACAAGCACTGGGGAATGCAAGACTTCCTCAGTGACGTCAGTCAGGTAGGACGTAGCTTCTTGGCTTAAACCACGAAGATGGAGCCAGATGAGCTTGAGGGTCACAGGGTCAACTCCACTCACGCCACCCCAAAATTCAGTTCAGATTCTAACTAGCAACTGCACTGACTTTACCAGTGAAATCTGCACAGCCATGAGTCTTCCTCATCCTGAACGTGTTATTTCTCCATTTACTTATGTCTTCTATTATCTCTTCCTGTAAAGTTTTACAGTTTTCTTCCTATAGATTTTGACACCCCTAATGTCAAAAGTTTATTCATAGATATTCAATGGATTTGGGTTTTTAAAAGAAAACTTATTTAATTTGCTATTTTGTTGGATTATGTTCCCTAATTGATATATAGAAAGTTATTGATATTTATTTGTTTGTTCAGCTTTAAGTCCTACTAGTTGTAAAAAGTTTTCCAAATGATTCACTTGGACTCTCAAGGCAGATTCATTATATCACTAAGAAGAAATGAGTTCTCTGCACCTTCATCCCAAACACACAAACACATTTATTCCACAGGGCACTGCACCTGCTGCCCTTGTTGAACCAGAGAAAGAGAAGACAGGAGGGCTAAGCAGCGTAGCTGTTTCAAATCGTTTTGATAAACTGGGCTGCCTTTCCCTGAAAACTCTCCCGCCTCTACTGTATTTCTCTCCTACATTCTTTTTTCAGTTTCCTCTACTTGATTTTTCCACCAATCCTTGCAAGCACTGAATCTTCTAAGAAATCCTTAACATTTCTTGTCTGCTCATGGCACTCATTTTTATTCTGTGTGTATGTACAATATTTGACATTGGAAAGCAACAAAAAGCAGGCAGAAGAAATGGACCTAAGTCCATTCTTGAAAAACAAAAACTGCAATGGGTGAGAGTTCTATAGTTGCAGTTTTTTGCCTGAGAGCAATCTCAGATCCTGCACCAGGCAGGGGACAGCCTCACTAACTTGAGGTGTCAGTGGACAGAGTTCAGGCAGGAGTGGCAGGGTACCCAGAAAACTGAGGAGGAAATCCTGAAAGAGAGGAAGGCAGCAGAAGGGCTTAACTCTAAAATCCAGATATAAAAGCCACCTCAACTCTGGCTGACAGTTCAACTTCTGCATGCACAGGAAGACCCCAAAGCCCCAGGAAAGAGAAGCAGTTGCAAACGTAAAGAAATGAATAGAGATAACCGTTCGGCCAAAGGGAAGCAGAGTGTGGACTGTGGGTCCAGCTCCACTCGTTCTCAATAACACAGTCCAAGTCGTACAGGGCGTCACTACCATGTCCATAGCCAAGCTCTGTCTATCACCCTGAGAGGTTCCCTGTGTCCCTCTGTACCCAGTCCCCCAAGCCCAGGCAACCACTGATCTGCTTTCAGTCACTATATATCAGTTTTGCTTGCTCTACAATTTAATATAAATGAAATAATAGAGTATATCATGTAGTGTTCCACTATGCAAAAATATAACAATTATTTTTTATCCATTCACTTATTGACAGATGTTAAAGTTTATTCAGGAATGAGCTATTATGAATAAAGCTACTATGACAATTTGTGTACAAGGTTTCATGTAACATGTTTTCATTTCTCTTGGATAAATATCCAAAAGAGGGGTTCCTTGGAGGTATATATTAAATCTATGTTTAGTTTTATAAAAAACTGCCAAGCTCTACTTTCCAAAGTGGTTATATCTTTTTAAAGTCCGACCAGCAATTCTTAATAGTTGCTCCACATCCTTGCCAAAATGTGGTATTGTGAGACTCTAATTTTTTAACCATTCTAATGGATGAGCAGTGACATCTCACTGTGGTTTTACAATTCCCTGATGCACCTGTGTTTAGTAGATGTCCTTTATCACAGTGAGAATGCTCCTTTTCCAAGTTTAAGAGTTTTCATTATGAATGGATGCTGAATTTTATTCTATGTAAATTATGCCTCAATTATACTGATTTAAAAGAAGAATTCTAGAAGCTAAAAGCACACTTAACGGTGAGACACTGAGTGCCTTCCTCCTATGACAGGGAACAGGTAAGGCAGTGAGTGTGCTGCCGTCAGTCACCTCTATTCATCATTGTCCTGGTAGTCTCAGCTTTCATGTAATAAAGAATAAAAAATAATGGAAAAAAAGAAAAAAGACTGGGAAGGAAGAAGTAAAACTCCCTATTCACATAGGACATGATTTACGCAGATTACATGACAATCTATGTAGAAAATCCTACAGAATTTACAAAAGGTGACTAGAATTAATAAGTGAGTTTAGAAAGGTTACACAATAAAAAAATAAACTGTATTTCTATATGCTAGAAATAAACAATTGGTAACTGAAAAAGAAAACCAACAATACCATTTGGATGGTTCTTCTATCTACCAAGTTGCCAAAGACAGAATCTGAGATACCAGACTCTGAGTTTACTCTTTCCCTCGTGAGCCCTGCTGACTTTCTCTCCTGACTCCCTTGAGCACTTACCCACCACCACAGCCAATCCAGTAACTCACTAGCGCAACAATCTCCCAACTGTCTCTAGTTTGCCACTTTACTTGCCACTGGCTATACTGTACCCAGAGTGATATGTCTAAAATACAATTTTCACGTTGCTTGTGTAAATAAATCCTTAGGCTGGTACAATCTTAACACAGATCAAAAGCACTTGATGATCTACTGCACTACTCATATCTCATCTGTGACCCATCTTCTCTTCCTGCTCTATATTCCAGCCATAGGTATTAAAAAATTCTTTTTCAGTTCCTCAAATACAACAATCCTCTCTCTTCACTCTGGAACTTTGCATATGCTGCTGATTCTCTCTGAAATACTTCTCTGCACCCCAGATCCCTTTGTCATTCCCTCCCAAAATGGAACCGGGTTTAAAGAGAACAAAAACAAACATCTATCATTTGGCAGGCTACAGAAGAGGTTTATACAAAAGGTAGGTACTAAGAGCCTGAATTAAGGTATTACAGTAGAAACAGATGAAAGGAACATGAGAGAAATACCATATGAGAACATGAGAGAAATAAAAGCAAGCATTTTAGCAATCATGTTGTACTAAAACATGGTTTGCTGAAATAACAGTCATTCTCTATGTGACTTCTATATTTCTTCAAACCAGATGAAATAATTCAAGAACACTGAGTTATATAAAATTAATCTTCAAACAGTAGACCAAGCTATTCTCTATGAATCATTTCTTACCTAATTAACAGTCTATTGGGTTAGAGCAGTGGTTTTCAAAATGTGGTGCCTCGAACTGCTAGCAGCACTAGCATTAGAGGGGAATTTGTGTGAAATGAGAATTACTGGAGCTCCACCCCAAACTTTCTGCATCAGAAACTCTAGGCCTAGGGCCCAGAAATCCGTACGGTAAGAAGCCTTCAGGTGATTCTGATGTAAGTTCAAGTTTGAAAGTCACAAGGTTAGGGGATACGGAAACAGCAGTAAACCAGTAAATATCATAACCACAACAAAACTATCAGAAGGATGAAACTGCAGAAAGAACAAGTCAACAGTAATCGATAATCTACTCTTTGTCCCACTGAAGGGCACTGTAATTTACTCTGGGGGCAAAAAAAAAAAGAAAGTAAATATATTACTCATGATGCACACGAGTAACATAATCTCGAGGCTCTGATGAATATCACGCTGATAAAAGCCACTGAGGTACAGCCACCTTGAAGTGCTTATAAAATTAAAGAAATTATGGGTAACTAATTACAACCATGTTACTCGTTATTTTGCCCACTCACTCAATACACATTTACTGAATACAACTATTATACAAGACATTATGCTAAGAGCTAAAGCTGTGATAAGTAGGTTTTAAATGAAAGCAGAAGAAATTTCAAAAAGTCAAAGCTTTTCTTTTAAGTAATTGTGTTTGTTGCACTGGAATTCATTGCCAAGGAAGATTCTAAAGCAAAGGATAGTCAACTATGATTCTGTGTTTGTTACATATAAGACTACAATCAAATGCTAGGTGCTTTTTTAGTTTATCAATTATAAATCCAATTAAATTAATTTCAGTATCTACACGCCTAAGACAATACTGATTCTGATCCTCAAAAGCGAATATATAGTGTCTATACATATAAAATATATGTGCAACATATACATTTACACACTATATATATATATATATATACATGTATATATAACATATATGAGCTTTCAGATGAAGACACTCTTAACTAGTAAGAATTGACAGGGGTTAATTCTTTGGGGATATTACCAAGTCCCTTTTGGTCACTGCTGGTAATTTTATGGCATGAGTACCTCCTCTCCTCAATATGCTCATTTTTATAAGTCCTGTGCATCTGCATCATTCTCTCTTGGGAAGGGAAAATAAAGGCTTTGGAGTCAAATAAATATGACTTCAAATCCTTTTGCAGCTACTTAATTATCTGTGTAATTAAACGAGTTTTGTAAGCCTCAGTTTTTCATCTTTAAGAGAATTTTAATGATAGTTTCATAAGATTATTGTGAGAATTTGGTTTACTAAGAAGTCCGCAATAGATATTTCATAAATATTACACCCTTACTCCTTCTCTTTTTTAAAATGGCACCTCTTTTCCTCAGTCCGTTAATTATCCTCAAAGTCTTGACATATTTCACACTGACAACCAGAAATGGGACAGTAATTACATCTGTGCTCTAAATGCCCCTCCTTAGACACCTTTTGGCATTTCACAGATTCTTCTGAATATTTAAATACTGAAGTTGTAGTGCTGTGTATGGAAAAGACCTGCAGGGGGAGTTAGGGGACCCAAGTCTAGTTACATTAATACCAGCAAAGTAGCTTGGGCTTTACCTCCTTGGATTGGGATAATTTCACATGAAAAATAAGTGTGGTAAGACAAAATAATCTCTAAGGTTTCTTTTGCGTCTTTAAAACTGTATGATTCTAATCTGGAGGGAAGAATTATTCTGGATCATCAGCAATTGGTCCCTGGGACCTGGGGATATAATACCTTATTTCAGAAGGGATGCTCAAGATAGAAAAGTAAGACAAAGTAAGAAAAAGGAGACAGCCAAAAGATCAACCCAGCTCAGAATACTGATACCTCTGCTCCCACATTCATCCTGCTGTAATTGTTTTAGAGTAGAAATGTCTTCTTGTGTACAAATTTATGAGACAGAATTTTTACTTCTTGTAACATATGTGGTCTCAATTATTAGTCCTTCTGGAACACTTTCTTAGTGACTATGGTGATAAGTAACTGGTCTCTTTCTTCTTTGTTATCTGTCACTTCTCCAAACCGTCTAAAGACAGGCTTCTATCTAAACGGTCTGACCTATGAGTGTCAGCAAGATAATCTAAGAATTATCTATTTTTTTAAACCTCAATATTGCACATAGTAGCAGACAACTTTCACGTATTTGCCTGGCTAACAATTTATCTTTCTGTGAAAGGTAGCATTACTGACATTTCTACTGACTTCTATCAATATTCTCGCGTTCATTTATTAAGAAATAACACTATTCCTCTAGGTCTTGGAGCAGCTCAAGTCATCTGATGAAGTATGAGGAAAGTTTGTTTTTATTTCAGTTCAGTACAAAAGGATTTATTTCCACTGAGACTAGCTGGACCTTGCTTTATTTTATCCACCTCATCTTCACAGTTTTTCATACAAAATCAGTTAAGTAATGCCAAGAAAAAGTAATATTTAACATTTCATATTTACTTCCCACTAACCATTCTTTCAGAGACCTAGGATGTAACCATGAGAGAAAACGAGAGCAAGAGATAGAGAGAAGCCCTACTTTCCTGCCAATCGTTACTCGTATTTTCCACATAAGACCTTACAAACTGATTCCTAAGGCACTGATTCAGAGAACCATTTCTTCAGCTTCCCAATTTTTCTCAACTATACAAAACGTTTCCTTCAAAACAGTCATTCTCCTGTACTAGGCAAAAGGATATCATATTCGTTTGTGAAAAACCCTCACTGTATAACCATATAAATTTACAAAGAATTCACAATTTTAAGATGAAAAACTAATTTCATCTTAATGCAGGCTAATTTATGTAAGACTCAAGATACATTAAGTATTTAATTCAATATTGTAATGTTAACATTTTAACCTTTATGCCCAATTTTCTCTCCAAGAAGTACGAATTAGATTTGCTTCTCAGTTGTCTGAGACATGTAGAGAAAGAAACTGGCACTCAATCTATAGACTGACTTATGATTAGAAAAACCTTAAGGAAATAACCCAACAGATTAAAACATCAAGAAATTGAGGTTCAAAGGCAAAAGAATTACCTGTAATCATTCAAATTAAAATTTTTAAAAAACTCAAACAGTGAACATTATAAATCAGAAAGGACTTATTATGAAGAGAGAAAAATTGCAAGGGCAATGAAAGACAGCAGCTTACACTTACTGGGTTATCTGTGCAATCGTCAGCCAGCTGTAAACCAAAATAGTCACGCTCAGTCAAATCAAGGTGCCTGAAGACCATCTCCAACAGAACCTGCCCCTGATCATGTTTCTGGAAGAAAAGTAACAGGAAATCAAACTGACAGGCTACATCCTTTCAGATTTTGAAACTCTTGGACTCTCCTCTTTTATTAAGTTGGCAACTGGTTCCATGCCAACAACTTGGTCGAGCAATAAAGACTCCACATGTTACATCGTACTTAGAAAAGTCTGACTTTGGGCAAACTGGTTCAAGGAGTACATAATAAAGATGAAGATATAAGGGAAACATTTGAAAATGTCTTCTGCTTTTAGGCTACTCTCGTGGCATTTTTGTAATTTTATATTGTTAGCACATTAACTCATGTATGTATCCATATCATGTGTCTTACTGTCTTACTCTTACCTTTAAATTATGGCTGGAAAGTGACATATTTGACTAAGTACAATTTAAAATTTGTGTGTATAAGATAGATAATGCCACAAAAAGGGAAATAAAACAGTGAAAATTATCTGCAGCAAACTGATAACATTCTAATTATCAACGAATATAGAGAACTTTAGGAAAAGATCTCTTTTCAATCTCACACCAATTTTATCATGTGGGCATCATGCTGTGGCTTCCCTAAGTTCCGTAGCTACCAAGCTGTGGCACAAAGGGCATGGTTGGAACTTTCCTAAAAAGAAATGTAGCTAATCACTGAAAACATGGAGAAACTGCTAACATGTTCAGCAATAAAAGAAGTCACAGTGGGAAACCATAATGACACACCATGAACACACAAGAATCCAAAAAGTAAAACCCAGTGAGTAAGATAAAAAATACCTAATGCTGAATCTGCTTTATAAAAAATAAATTAATTAAATTAAATTTAAAAAAAAAAACAACCTAACACTGCTAACACTGTGGACAGGTATCATCTGCTGGGAAAGCACTCTGGAAACATTAGCGAGAGCAGTAACAATACTGGCTACTTCTGTCATCCTGACCTGAGTGAAAAATAAGATCCAACTTTGGGAGAAGCAGCTATACACCCCAATACATTCAGTGCAGTGTTATTTATATGAGACAAATACTAGGAAAACACATTAGTGAATAGTGGTGTATTTTTCCACCAATTTTGCCTCTCAATAGCTATGACAGTTTGGTAGCTTCCAGCTACAAGTTAGAATCAAAACTCAGAGCTGAAACGATAAGGACATAAGTATTTCTTTTCATACAGTAGAAAGCAGAGAGATACAACAGACTCCGGAGTTGGCTAGTTCAGCAGATGAACAGCATAATCAAGTACCAGGTTTCTTTCATCTAATCCACGTTCCTGCTGTCAGCTGCATTCATAGGCTGTTAGTGAGATGGTCAGAGCTATTTCAAAATTCATACCTGCAGATGACAATGTTCAAAAGAACGACCTTCCTTGTAAAGGGCTTCCCTTCACGTCTCAGTGTGTCAAACAGCTATTTCCAAAACTCATCAATGGCAGGAAGTATGTGCCTCAAACAATGCTTCACAATGGTGTTCCCCATTTGAACAACCTGTGAACATTTTTTGTACTGATGCAACTCACCTCCCCCACTCATCTCCCATTCTCATTAAATTGGCCCAGGATGGAGATGGAGCATTAGTCTTTTTAAAAAGCTGCTAAGGTGAGCCTAAGGTACTCTTCTAGAGACAAGATGGAGTAGATGCATTTCTCCCTATACCTCCAGCTGAGTGAAACCAACGAACAGCAACAACAAAATGCAGAAAAAAATTTTTTAACTCTGAAAGATAAAAGTAGCAGCCTGGCTAGGGAACTCCTTGGGTTTTCTTTCCATTTCTTTTTATTGAGGTAAAATTCACAAAATGTAAAATTAACCATTTAAAAGTGTGCAATCCTTCTGCATTTAGTGCATTCACAATACTGTGCAACCATCATTTCTACCTAGTCCCAGAACATTTTCATCACACCAAAAGAATACTGTACTACATCCATTGAACAGCATCTCCTGCCCCAGGCCCTGGCAACCACTCATCTGCTTTCTGTCCTATGGATTTACTTATTGTGAATATTTCATATAAATGGAATTGAACAACATGTGACCTTTTCTGTCTGGCTCCTTTCACTCAGCATTAATGTTTTCAAGGTTCCATGCTGTACCATGTATCCACATCTAATCCCTTTATGTGGCTAAATAATATTCCATTATATGAATATATCACAACTTGTTTATCAGTTGATGGACATCTGGGTTGCTTCCACCCTTTGGGTACTGTTGTTTCTGAGGCAGGAGATAGATAGGCCCCAAGCTGCGCAGCTGGAGTCTGTCCCCTGTGGACAGATACTCCAAGACAAAGATAATAGCGGGAGCAGAGAAGAGCTGAGTCCTGCCCAGATCAGAGATAAAGAGACCCCATTCCTCATTCTCGAGGTCAAAGAGGCCTTCCTGACGACACACGCGCAGAACGGCTCCTCGGGGGTCAAAGGGGAGGGGACGCCACCCATAGGAGGTGATGTCAACCTACCCACAGGCCTCTTTGCTAGAATCCACCTTGGCTAAGAGATACGCGCACACGCAGGGGAGGACCCTGAGATAAACCAAATACGGACTCAAGGGCCAGGCAAAGCAAGATGACTGGCCAGAGGAAACCCAGAAGAAATGCCCCATAAAAGTGATTCAAACTACCACAAGGGCACAGCTCTTTCTCTGAGCCCACCTGTGTGTCTATCCACACGTACCCTTTTTCCCTCTAATAAACACTTTACTTGTTTCACTACTTTCTGTCTCTTTGTGGAAATTCATTTCTACACAGCTGACAGGCCAGGCCCTTGTCACTGGTCACTGGCCTAGTGGCTAGGATTCAGCGCTCTCACTGCCACGGCCTGACTTCAATCTCTGGCTGGAGAACCAAAATCCTGCTTCAAGCCACTGCAGGCTGGGGCCACCCGAGATACTTCCACCTTTTGGTAAAGGCGTACAAGTTATCTGTTTGAGTATGTGCTCTCAGGTCTTCTGGGTATACACACAGAAGTGGAATCAATGGATCATATGCAAATTCTGTTTAACTTTTTGAGGAACCAGCAAACTCTTTTCCATAGCAGCTGTACCATTTTATGTTCCCACCAGCAATGCATGAGGGTTCCAATTGCTCCACATCCTTGCCAACATTTATTATTTTCTATTCTTTTGATTAAAGCCGTCCCACTGGGTATGAAGTGGTACTTCACTGTGGTTTTGATTTGCATTTCTATAATGACTAATGATGCTGAGCATTTTTTTCATGTGCTTGTTGGCCATTTGTATATCTTTGGAGAAATGTCTAATAAAGTCTTTTGCCCATTTTTTAAAGTGGGTCGATAATCTTTCCGTTGTTGTGCGTTAAGAGTTCTTTTTATATTCTAGATGCTAGACCCTTATCAGATATATGATTTGCAAATCTTTTATCCCTTTTCATAGGTGTTTTTTCACTTTCTTGTTCACATACTTGTATACACGGAAGTTTTAAATTTTTCTGAAGCCCAACTTATTCATGTTTTTCTTTTGATGCTTGTGCTTTCAGTGTCATATCTAAGAATTCATTGCTAAATCCAAGGTCATAAAGAATTATCCATATATTTTCTTCAAAAAGTTTTATACTTTTACATGTTACATGTAGTTCCTTCAGCCTGTTTGAGTTTATCTTTGTATATGGTAGGTATATAACCTAGGTAGGAATGCAATTTCATTCTTTTGCATGTGCATATCCAATTGTCCAAGCACCACTGGTTGAAGAAACTATTCTTTCCCCACTGAATGCTCCTGGTAACTTTGTTGAAAATCTGTTGACCATACATGTAGGGGTTTATTTCTAGACTCTCAATCAAGTTTTCTTTTTACCTCGCACATACCATAGACTTGGTACTGGAGAATCCTACAACCCAGAAATACCAATAGGCCCGATGGAAAGAGACCAAAAAAGCCTGCTTTCTCAAGCAAATGACCAGGAAAAGAGTCTCTAAGCAGGACAGAAACCTTACTAACAATGCTGACTCCAATCCTGCCAAAGCCAGTGGAAAAAAACTGAGTCCGTCTCCAGCAGCGCCATGGAAACCAAGCAGGGGCCTGGGGTTCCATGTGCCTCCTGGTACTGCTGGCAGCAAGGGGGAAGCCTGCTCTTCTACTCTCTGCCAGCCAACAGCACGCTGCAATACACAGTCTCTCCCAGGGGTGGTATCAGCAGAAGCTGAGTGTGCAGTCGGAACCTCAGCCTAGTGCTAACAGGCAGTGCTCAGACTGCCCCATGGGGGCGGTGACAGAAGCTGAGAGGGAAGCCTAGATTTCCACTCCCACCACCACCCAGCGGCAGCAGGTGGCATCTGCCAAACGGAAATAAACAGGAGGATTTGGGAGAGGAGGTAGCTAGAAAAAGGGACAGTTAAACCTTGAAGTAAAATCCAAGTAAGGAACCACAAGTGAAACTGACCAAAATTAAAAGAGCAAAGGTTTAAAACTCAATTACAGTGTGGAATACGTGCAAAACTTTCAGTAAGGTCTCTAGATAAAACACACACACACACACACACACACGAAGTAGACCAAAAGAGTAATGCAAAGGTTCTGGAAACCAGATTGTCATTAGAACCACAACCCACAAAGGCAGGCCAGGACCTGGATACTACACCAGAGTGACTCCCTGCTACGGAGAAGATTCAGTATAATCCAGAGTCTCATGATACATTGCCCCAAATGTCCAGGATACTACCTAAAATCACTAATCATAACCTGGAAAATCTCAACTAGAATGAGAAAAAACAATCAACAGACACCAACACTGACATGACTCAGATGTTGGAATTAACACAACAAGTGTTTTGAAGCAGCCATCACATAAATGTTTCAATGAGCCATTATAAAGGTTGTTTAAAAAATAGAATATTTTGCAAAAAACTGAAGATATAAAAGAACCAAATGGAAATTATATAACTAAAAAATATAGTAATGAAATGAAAACTGACTGGATGTGCTCAATAGAAGAACGAAGATGAGAAAGAAGAGAATCAATGAATTTCAAGACAAATCGATAGAAATTACCCAATCTAAACAACAGAGAAGTTAGACTAAAAAAAAAAAAAAAATGACCAGAGCCTCAGAGACCTGTGGGACAACAAAAAAAGGTATAACAGTCATGGCACTGGAGTCCCTAAGAGAGAAGAGAAAGAGCTTCAGGATGACAAAATACTTGAGGAAACATTCGCTGAGATTTTCACAAATTTAGCAGAAAGCAAAAACACAGATTCAAGAATCCAAGTGAACCTCAATCAAAATGAATCCAAACAAATCCACCCAAGATACATCATAATCAAACTACTGAAAACAAAAGAAAGAGGAAAAAATCTTGAAAGCAACTAGAAAAAAGAATTTACCTATAGGGAATGACAATTCAATTAGAATAGATTTCTCATCTGCAACCATAAGACCAGAAGGAAATGGTACAACATTTTCTAGGTGCTAAAAGAGAAGAACTATCAACCCAGAATTCGCTGTTAACAGAAAATATTGCATAGCAATGAAGGGTAAATAATGACATTCTCAGAAAAAAAGAAAAGTTAAGGGAATTTATCACCAATAGACTACCACTAAAAGAATGCCTAGAAGAATTTCTCCAACCAGAAAGGAAATAATAACATGAAGAAACTTGGAAAAACAGAAAAGAAGGAAGAGCAATGAAATGGGAGAAACTGAGGAAAATATAGAAGCCTATCCTCTTCAGTACTAAATTAAATTATGTTTGATGGTTAAAGCAAAAAACTGAACTTTATCTGATATGCTGCCAAATGTGTGTACAGAAAAAAACTGAGACAATTATAAAGGTGGGAAGGTAAAAGTACCTAAAGGTAGATAAGTTTTCTATACGTCATTCAAGGTAAAATGTTGTTACCAATATTCTATGATAATTTATATATGTAAAATGTAATAACAAGAGCAACCACCAAAAAAAAACCCCAAGATCAAACAAAAAGAAAACCTACCCAAAGAGTTACTCAAAAACACTAAAATAAATAAAAATGAAATCCAGCAAATGTTCACATAATCTATTAGAAAGGCAGGAAAAAGGAAACAAATGAAAAACATAACAAACAGAAAGCAAGTAATAAAATGGCAAACTTAAACTCTAACATAATAATAATTACAGGAAAGTATAATACATGGTCTAAATACATGAATTAAAAGGCAGAGTTTTTTTTTACTGAAGTATAGTTGATTTACAATGTTACGTTAATTTCTGATGCACAGCAAAGTGATTCAGTTATACATATACATACATTCTTTTTTTAATATTCTTTTCTGTTATGGTTTATCATAGGATGTTGAATAGTTCTCTGTGCTATAGAGTAGGACCTTGTCGTTTATTGTAAAAGGCTGAGATTGACAGAGTAGGGAAAAAACCATGATCCAACTATATACTATCTAAAAGAAATTTACCTCAAATATATTAATATATACATGAGTTTTGAAAGTAAAGGGATATAGAAAAAGATACACCATGTAAACATTAATTTTAAAAAGTAGGCTTGGGTTTCCCTGGTGGCGCAGGGGTTGAGAGTCTGCCTGCTAATGCAGGAGACACGGGTTCGAGCCCTGGTCTGGGAGGATCCCACATGCCGCGGAGCGGCTAGGCCCGTGAGCCACAATTACTGAGCCTGCGCGTCTGGAGCCTGTGCCCCGCAACAAGAGAGGCCGCGATAGTGAGAGGCCCGCGCACCGCGATGAAGAGTGGCCCCCGCTTGCCACAGCTGGAGAAAGCCCTCGCACAGAAACGAAGACCAAACACAGCCATAAATAAACAAACAAACAAACAAATAAATAAATAAATAAATAAAAAGTAGGCTTGAGAGCAAGTAACTTTACCAAGGGAAAAAAGAACATTACAAAATGTTCTCACACTAAAGAACATAGCTGGAAAATTAATGAAACAAAAATTAATAGAATGGGAAGAAAAGTAGAAAATAGAAAAGGCATAACTAGAGATGTCAACAATTAAGCAATTTCTAGAATTATTAAACAGAAAATCAGCAAGAATATAGAAGAACTCAACGATACATTAACAGGATCTAACTGACATTTATAGGACACTCTACTCAACAACAGAACACCCATTCTTTTCAAGTGTCCATGGAACATCCATAAGGCAGATCATACCTGGGGTCATAAAACAAACCTTACTAAATTGAAAACTGAAATCATACAGAGCATGGTCTATAACCATAATTAAATCAAAATAGAAAACAGTAACAGAAAGATAGGAAGGAAAATTTAGAAACTAAACACCTGGGGAAAAAAAAGAACCCATTTCTAAATAACCTATGGGATAAAGAGGACTCAGGGGGTAAAAAGGAAAGGTCTCAAATCAATAGCCTAAACTCCCTCCTAATGAAAACCAGAAAAACAGCAAAATAAACAGAAGGAAGGGAGCAATATAGGTAAAAGCAGAAATCTACGGAAATCTGGTTCTTTGGAAAATCAATAAAGTTGACAAACTTCTAGCAAGAGTAATGAAAAGAGAGGAGACACAAATGACCAGCTACAGAGCTATAACTGAGGATTTCACTACACACTCCAAAAACATTTACAAGGTGAGTAAATAGTAGAAACAAATCTACACAGATAAACCTGACAACATGGATGAAATAAACTAATTCCTCAAAAAGCAAAAACATACTAAAATTCACCTAATATGAAACAGATACTTACGAAATACTTTAAAAAACCTCCCCCAAAATGAAATCTCCTGGACCTGATGTTTTCACTGGAAAATTCTAGGAAACATTTAAACAAGAATTAAGAACAAATCTACCTAATGTACTCAATCAATTCACTCTATGAAACCAGTATAACCCTGATATCAAAGCTGGACAAAGAAAGTATAAAAAAAAAACTACAAATATCCTTCATAGGACCATAGACGTAAAATTCCTTAATAAAATATTAGCAGATGGAATTGAGCAGTATCTCAAAAGGATGATACAGAATGACTAAATGGAATTTCCAGAGGTGCAAGGCTGGTTCAGTGCTCAAGAGTCAATCGCGTAGTGATGCCCAGAAAGTAGTGCCATGGACCTGCTCCCCAGCAAAACAACTATTGCTGGTGAAAATAATTTAAAAACCCAAGAATTTAAAGTCTTGGGGAACTGTCCTAAGGGTACGAAACAGTATTTATCCAAGACAGTCTACTAAGTCTTGGTAAAAATAGTGAGAGTCCGTGGCACTTGAGCCATTATCCACTTCCTCTCTCTTCCGCCCAGACCAACACTATGTAATCTCTGCTCCAGAAAAGTGTGGCCAAGAAATTGGGAATCCCTCTACCCTCACATCCCAGTCAAGGGTTATGGCTTCTCTGCAGGAGGGGGAAGTTGCCAGCATTTCTCACGCATCCCAATTCTTTGTCACAAATTTTAAATCACAGGATGGTGTGGCCAAGAAATTGGAGGCCTCTCTCATAGGGCAAAGACTATACCTCAATCACAGAAAGTAAAACAAATACTGAAGCCATGACGCAGATGAGACTGCCCAGGGTCAGAAGAAAGAGCAAGAGAGCAGCTAACAGAGAACCCTGACATGTACCAAAATCCCTAGTAGGTAGAACACTTACTGCCAAAGAAGGCAATCAACAAATATTTGGTTAGCTGAATGAGTGAATGGTAAAACAGTCTACAGAAAAAAAATTTTTAAGTATATTGGTTTTTAAGTCCCTTTGCAAGCATTCCTGGTCCTTCAGTTTTTCTTACTTCACAAGAGGTCCAGTTAGAGAACAAGGCATTTGAGGGAAACTCTAAAACACACAAGTACATCTGCAGAGAAACAAACTTACTGGAAATAGTTCCTCTAAAGATGAAGAGGCTGTCCCTAACAGAACTTATTTAGCTTTATCATCAGAACTGTAAGTCAATAACAACTGCCAGGCAAAACCGAGATTCTTGCTGCAGGCCAAGCACAGGACAGCTGCGTTAGAGATAAGTTTGCAGGAAACGCCAAGCAGCCGCCCTACAGACCTGCGGCAGGGTAAGTCCTCCTGAGGGTAGAATGGTAAAATGCAAATAGCAAACGGTCAGGCCAAGTCCTTATTTGGCCAGTGAGTATGTAGTCTTGGGTGAATTTTGTTTCTACTTGGCCAGCTTTACCTTACGGGATAGACTAGGTCAGGAGTTACAGAACTATCCTGTGCAGTGCTTAGGGCTCAGTGAGTGTACTCGGGGTTAGGGGCTGGTGTGTTGAGGGAGAAGAGTCCAAGAAAGGCAAATTTGAGCATCCTGATTCAACCACAGTAACTGTAACTGACCATTACACCCACCACACTTACACAGACGTGTGTGCGTGCATGCGTGTGTGTCATCACGGGGGAAGAAAGGATTCCATATTTTTTTTAATTGAAGTATAATTGACATATAACGTTATATTAGTTTCAGGTACATTGACATAGTGATATGAAGGATTTCTTTTTTTAAAATGTCTGCAACAACTAGATTAGATGATCTCTGAGGTCCCTTGTGGTTCTAAGATTCCTTATTTCTAAAGATGCTCTCCTGAAGATGAAAACAACAAGTATTTTCACATAAGAAAAAAATCCAATTATGTAATAGGTTAGTCAGGTCAGAAAGTTTAAAAGGCTGTAGGAGTTACTTCCATAATGTTCAGGCCAAAGGCATATAGTGACTTCTAACAGTGAACTTCTTCAGACTCCTATTAGAGTATAGACTTTGATCACCTCCTTGGATGAGAATACACCATCAGAATATGTGACTATGAAATAAAAACTTTCTGTGCAAATAGTACATAAATATGACTTCTATTTCTGGTAGTAAAGGAAATTATAAACTCTAGAAAAATCCATAGAAATGCAGCTAAATTACTAGGTAAAAACTTTCAGAAAATTTTTTGTTTTAATCTGTTACTGAGCTAGTATGCATGTATGTGTTTGTTTGTTTGTTTATTTATTTAGGCTGCACTGAGTCTTAAGTTGCAGCACGCAGGATTTTAGTTGTGGCATGCGGACTTCTTAGTCTAGTTCCCCGACCAGGGATGGAACCCGGGCCCCCTGCATTGGGAGTGCGGAGTCTTACCCACTGCACCACCAGGGCAGCCCCGAGCTAGTATTTTTTAAAAAGGTAGAAACAAAGATCCAAAACAAAGTGAAATCAGGAAGCCTAGCTATTCAGAAATGTTAAAGTCAGTTTCTAGCCCTTAAATTTTCTAGCTTCTACTTTGACCACAGGATACATAGGAATCAGAAGTGATACCAGGGACTCTTCAAGATGGAAATATAACAAGAGACACACAAACTTTATATTGGTTATACTTACAGAGTAAAAGTGAACAACAAAAAAGTCATGCCATGCAGAATAGCATAGGAAAACAAAGCAAGAAATAAAAAAGTAAAAATAAAACTTGCCTATCTGGTCAGAATTCAGCTACAATGTGGCCTGAGAACCCCAAGTTAAACAATAAACTTAAACGTGGCCCTGGGATGATAGTGCCCCCAGGTGACTGGCAAAAGCAAATAAAAGTCTTCTCTGGAGGAAATCAATTTTCAACCAGGACTCAAACAGATTGGTAGAGAGCATATTTTAAAAATGACCCAGTTATATGCTGTCTCCAAGAAACTCCAAATATAAAAATATAGGTAGGTTGAAAGTAAATGATAGAAAAGATATACCATGTAAACATTAACCAAAAGAGAGGAGTGCCTATACTGATATTAGATAAAGTGAGCCTCAGAGGAAAAAAATGCTAGACACAAAGAGGACATTATATGATGACAAAAGGGCCAGTCCACCAATAAGACACAGCAACCTTAAATGTGTACGTACCAAAACAATCTTGAAAAAGAAGGACAAATGTTGGAGAACTCACAATTCCCAATTTTAAAACAATGAAACTACAGAAATCAAAACAAAACGGTACTCACTCACATAAGGATAGATATTGGAATAGAAGAGAGTATTGTGAATTGGTTTGTGACAAGGGTATCAAGAATTTAAATGGGAATGAACTGTCTTTTCAAACAATGGTGTAGGGAAAACTGGATATCTACATGCAAAATAATGAAATTGGACCCCTATAAAAAAAACATAAAAAATAAAAAATGAACTCCAAATGAACCACAGCCCTAAATTAATAGCTAGAACTAAAAAAGTCTTAGAGGAAAACAATCTTTGTGATCATGGATCAGGCAACGGTATTTTAGATATGATACCAAAAGCACATGTGACAAAAGAAAAAAGGATAAAGTATAATTCATCAAAGATTAAAACTTTTGTGTTTCAAAGGATACCATTAAGAAAGTGAAAAGACAACCTATGGAACGGGAGAAAAAATTTGCAAATTGTATACCTGATAAGTGATTTGAATCCAGAATATAAAAAGAATTCTTACAACTCAACAATAAAAGACAGATAATTACAAAATGAGCAAGGGGTTTGAATAGACATTCTTCCAAAAACAGCAAATATTGTATAGTTCTACTTATATGAGATATCTAGAACAGGCAAATTCATAGATTTTGGGGTCAGGGAAAATGGGAAGTTATTGCTTAATGGTTACAAAACTTCTGTTGGGAGTGATGAAAAAGTTTTGGAATAGACAGTGGTAATGACTGAACAACAGTGTGAATGTAATTAATGCCACTTAACTATACACTTAAAAATGGTTAAAGTGGTAATAAATTGTATGTTTTGTATGTATATTACAACATTTAAAAATATTGTAAATACCAAAAAATATACCCCAAAACCCACTGAATTATACACTTAAAAAGAATGAACTGTATATTTTAAATGTGAATTACATCTCAATAAAGATGTTAAAAAATACATAGTACAAAAAGCTGAAAGGCCCTATAAGGAAAAACTGATAAATCTTCCTTCATAGGAGACTTTAGCAAAGGGAAACCAGATTATTGATGAACTACAAAGTGAGGTAAGTGCTAGAAACCTAAATAATCAATAATTATATGGAAAAAAACACACACACAGAATGAAGTGGTGATAGTGGACATTCTTGTCTTGTTTCCAGTTTCAGGGGTAAATTTTCAGTATTTCATTTCTAGGTATGATGTCTGCCTTAGGATATTTGTAAACACCCTTCATAAGTTAACAGAAATTCTTCTCTATTTCTAGTGCACTAAGTTTTGTTTTGTTTTGTTGTTTTTTGTTTGCTTTATACACTGAAGAAAATGATTATATGGTTTTTCTCCTTTATTTTACATCTCATTCTTTGAATAAACCTAACCTGGTATTAACACATTTATATGACAGTGTGTGTGTGCGTGTGTGCATTACAGATTTAATTCGCTAAAAATCTGTTTGGAAATTTTATAATTCTTGTTCATGACAGACTGGTCTATAATATTCCTTTTTTGTATAATGATATTATTAGCTGTTAACATGAGAGTTATGCTGGTATCGTAAAATGAGTTATGAATCTTCTTATTCTCTGGAAGAGCCGTGAGAGTGATATTATTTTTCAAATGTTGGAAAAATTCATTAGTAGAAGGAAAGGTCACAATGAGATACTATAACACAAGCACCAGAATGGCTAAAAAAAAGTTAAATGCCAAGTGTTGGTGTGAATGTGGAACAAATGTAAATCTCATAAACTGCTGGTGAAAATGTACATACATATAACCACTTCGGAAAACTGTTTCATAACACTTGATCCAGATTTCCACTCTTAGATATCTGCCCAACACAAATATACACATGTACGAGAATTGTTTAGAGCTGCAGTATTCATAGCAGCCCTAAACTATGAACAAACCAAGGGTAAATTTGATAAATTTTCGTATACTAATGCA
Source organism: Balaenoptera musculus (assembly GCF_009873245.2). Classification (NCBI taxonomy): domain Eukaryota; kingdom Metazoa; phylum Chordata; class Mammalia; order Artiodactyla; family Balaenopteridae; genus Balaenoptera; species Balaenoptera musculus. The sequence goes on along the minus strand of NC_045791.1, from coordinate 365,209 downwards.
GTGATGTCTCACTATCCATTGCTAATACAGTAAACACACCAAAATGTTTTTTTTTCAAGTATTAATATCTCTCATGCTTCGGTGGCTTGACTGAGCCCAGCTTTGGTTCTCACGTTTGATTGCAGTTAGATGGCAGCTATTAAATTCCTGAAGTCTGACTGGACCTGACATACAAGACGGCCCACTTGCGTGGCTGAAAACTGATGCGGACGGCTGGCCGGACGATCAGCTACGGCTGTTAACCAGAGAGCCTGTGTACACGGCCTCTCCGTATAGGATGGACTTCTCACAGCACAACAGCTAGAGTCTGAGATGAACTGTTCCAGAGGGGGAGTCCTAAGAGATCCATCTAGAAGGTGGAAGGCTTCTTTTTCCTGGGAGTCCCAAAGACTAGGCAAGATTCAAGGGTGAGGGACACTGCACGGGTGTGAATAGCAGGAGGTGGGGTTCAGTGCGAGACTGTCTTCGGAGACTAGCCACCACAGATGGAGTACTATACAGCAATGAGGAAGAAAAGAGATGTTTATGTTTAACCAGAGATGAAGCTGTTAACATGATGGCCTATATATGTAACAATTCATATGGTTTATCCTAACAACATTCAAAAAACAAACTCATCTGTGGTGACAGATGTCAGAGCAGTGACTACTTTAGGCAAAGAATGCATACTAACAAGAAGGAAGTACAGGGACCTTTCTAAGGTATTGGTGATACTCTACAACTGGAGCCAATGGTGGTTTCACGAAGTACTGCACTTTGCGATCCTTATCAATCTTACATTCATTCATTCATTCATTTATGGCCACGCTGTGTGGCATGTGGGATCTTAGTTCCCGACAAGGGATCGAACCCGCACCCCCTGCAGTGGAAGTGCAGTCTTAACCACTGGACCACCAGGGAAGTCCCAATCTTACATTTATTTAAGATTTGATTTCTATTATATGTATACTATACTTCAAATAAAAAGTTATTTTTGCCCCTCACACACTACCAAAACCCTCAAAGAAATAACAGTTCATATTCATTCAAATTGGGAAAATTTTTTTGTTTAACCAAGGAAAACTAGCAATTAAATGGCCCAATGGGAACTCTCATGTACTGCTGATGCACACGAAACTTGAAATTTTACTCTTTGCATATTAGAAACCCCCTACTTCAAAATTAATACCTGAAACATTCTACTTTCCTATTTTGCCTTCTTTAAAAGCTGAACTCAAATCGATTTTTTCACAGGGAGATGACAGATTTGCACATCGATCTGTCTTAATTTAGCCATTCCCATTTATACAGTGTGATTATATGCAAATGCACAATGCAAACTATCAACTTAGGAAGCAAACGTTTGTGTATGTGGGTGTTTTTAGGGATAAAACAAAATGTTTTAACTCTTTCAACTTTCAAAAGTAAAAACTCCTGGGACTTTGCTAGTGGTCCAGTGGCTAAGACTCCATACTCCCAATGCAGGGGGCCCGGCTTCACCCCTGGTCAGGGAACTAGATCCCACATGCCGCAACTAAGAGTTCACATGCTGCAACTAAAGACCCGGAGCAGCCAAATAAATAAATAAATAAATAATTTCTTTTTAAAAAAACAGTGTTTAAAAAAAAAAGTTAAAACTCCTAACTGGTAGAAAATTACAGCTAAGAGAAGATTCTTTTAAAAATTAATGTATTCATCAAAAAATATTTATTAAACATTAACTTTAGGGTATAGTTTCTCAACCAACCTTGGCACTGTTGACATTTTTTTGTCAGATAATTCTTCATTGTGGGGGGTTGGGGGAGGACGAAAGTCCTGTCCATTTTAGGACATTTAGCAGTGTTCCTGGTTGCTACCCACTAGATGCCAGTAGCTCCCACCCAACTTTATAACAACCCAGAATGCTGTGACGTTGCCAAATCAGTCCTATTTGAAAATCACTGTTAAAGAGGTACATTTACAGTCCTGGATTTGGACTCAAAACCTCTTACTAAAGACTACCCTTGAAAAACTACAGATTAGTTTCTCATTCCGTTTTAGAAAAATACTAAACAGAAAACCCTACTCTATGAGTGATGGCAAAAAGAAGTATAATATGGCTGGGATTTAACATGAATTTTGATTCTGTCCCATTTAGTATATGCAATGAACAAACAAGAAAATGTGCTCTATGAAGAATGGCTAATAATAGAATGTTAATGAGGCCACACAGTCTCCATCCCTCCCAACTGTTTCTCTGCAAGGCCAGACTACATGCATCAGTACCACCTTGTGTACGCATTTAAAATACAGATTCCTGAGCCCCAACAGACCTATGAAATTGAGGTGTGGGGCAGGCAATGTGAACTTCCAGTAAGTCTTCCTTAAGAACTCACCATTAAATTCTTTTTTTTTTTTTTTTAAGGAGCAAGACACTTTTTTTTTAAAATTTTATTATTTTTATTTATTTATTTTTGGCTGCATTGGGTCTTCTTTGCTGTGTGCGGGCTTTCTCTAGTTGCAGCGAGCCGGGGCTACTCTTCGTTGTGGTGCGTGGCTTCTCTTGTTGCGTAGCATGGGCTCTAGGCATGTGGGCTTCAGTAGTTATGGCTCACGGGCTCTAGAGCGCAGGCTCAGTAGTTGTGGCACACGGACTTAGTTGCTCCGTGGCATGTGGGATCTTCCCGGACCAGGGTTCGAACCCGTGTCCCCTGCATTGGCAGGTGGATTCTTAACCACTGCGCCACCAAGGAAGCCCTCACCATTAAAGTCTTATAAAATATAAAAATGTAAGAAAAACAGCACCAGAGGCTACTTATCTCCAATCTTTCATGACCACAGTTTTAATACATTTTAAATTTGTGTCACTGATCACAAGGAGAAGCAACAGAAGACTGTTCAACTGATAGCAGATGGTGTGAAAAATAAAACACCAGTGTGAACAGTCAAAGACCAGGATTCTAGCCTTAGTCCTACCACTTACTTGGCATGTAGTTATGAGCAAGGCACAAAATCCCTGGGTTTGAATTCTCTATCTGTATAAAAGAAATAATTGCTGTACCACATTGTAAAAAAAAGGACCAAAAACAGATGTGAAAGCTCTGAGGGAATAACACAGCACCTATATGAAAGATGAGTTATCACTTGACAGATATTAATACGAAGCTACAATTGAGAGCCATATTCCAGTAAAATTATCCAATGCAATATTAAGTAGGATACATGAAAAAAACCTGTTTCTGCAGGAACATATCCTAAATATTATTCAAAACTATTAAAAATAAAAGCATATTCACAGGGCATCTAGGTTAAGAAAGTTGAAAGGTGGAGAACATACTAAGTTCTCAGAGAATTTCTACAGATGAGAAGCTGACAGGATAGTCAGGTGTCACCGTACAGAAACAACTAAGTGAGTAGGAAGGATCCTGTACAACTGCCAAAGAAAAACTTACTTTGGTATAATGTAGTAAAAAAAGACTTATCTTCAGCTCCTGGTGTATACCAGTATGACACAAGCACACTAGAGGCTGCTTTTCCCAGTGATTACAACTAAGACTCCAGATAAAATTACAAAAAGCAGTTATATGAGAAATCCAAGCAGTAAATTATAGCAGGTGGTATAGAGAGAAAACAGAAATCACAGATTGAAGTATGGTGAACTTCCTATGTTTTCTTTCCTTTAACTTTCTGTACCTCTGCTTTGACTCCAAGATGGGCTGCACTAGAGAATGGCACAGTGAGCACAGGCAGCGAGAGAGACAGGGAAACACAATTTTCTGGTAAGAGGACCAGAAAAGGAGCCCTATCAACTTGGGGGGGGGGGGCGGGGTGCCTGTCCACCAGCCTTCCCCGGGGACAACCCCAGTCCCAGAAAAGCCCAGCCCTGGTGATGAGACTGTGGGAACTGAAACCCTAAGAGGACACCCACCTCTTTGCACAGGAGAACCAGAAAAAAGGTACCTGGTCTGTGGAAGAGTAGGGAGTAGTCTCTGTTTGGTTTTGGTTTTTTTCTTTCCTCTTCTCTCAGCATTGCACCCTAAGGCAGCCCCAATCCTGCACAGCAATACAGAAGGCTAAAACTCAGAGAACCTCGTCCTTCTGGCTAGAGTAACTGTGAAAAGTGGCCGCTGGGAGCCAGAGAGTGTGGAGGAAAAGCCTGCAAAGTACAGGAGAGTATAAACTGACACAAGTCCTGGGCTCATGCCAAAACTGTACATACGCAGAATACCCCCAAAGAAACACAGCAATGACTCTGAGAACTGGACTACAATGCAAGCTTCAAACTAACCGTCGAATACTGCTGGCAACGATCAGACCCAAGCAGCATGGCAGAGGCTTTGAAAACTGAATTGACATTGGAACTACTGCCCAGAAAACATGAGACAGAATTTGAGAACCAGGTTAGTCTCCCACTAAATAACAACAGCAACAACAAAATCAACATCATATGATGGATTTTAACAGGGCACAGAGTCTCACAACATAATATTCCAAAATGTCCAAGGTACAATAAAAATTACTTGATACACTAAGAACCAGGAAAAACCGAACAATTTTCAAGGGAAAAGACAGTCAACTGACAAGCACTTTGAGATGATTCAGATGTTGGAATTATCAGGCAAAGACTTTAACACAGGTATTATAACCATCCTCCATAAGTAAGGAAGGCAAGCACTCTTAAAATGAAGGAATATATAGAAATTCTCTGCAAAACACAGAAACTATTAAAAAGAGTAAAATGGAAATTTTAGAACTGAAAAATACAGAATCTAAAATAAAAAACTCACCAAATGGGCTAAATAGCAGAAGGAAGATAATTGGTGAGTCAGTCAATTTGAAAGTAAATGAACAAAATATCTAATCTGAAATAAAGAGAGAGAAAGTTTATAAAAAATGAACAGAGACTCAGGACGTGTAGGACAAAATTAAAATTCACATTTTTGGAGTTCCTGAAGGAGAGGAGAAAGAAAATGGTACATAAGAAATAACTGAAAAGATAATGACAGAAAAGTATCCAAATTTGGTGAAACAGATTTAAAGATTCAAAAAATCTCAGTTAAATAAAACCATGCCCAAACCTGTCAAAAGCAAGCTGCCAAAAACTAAAAATAAATTTTTAAAAATCTTAAAGGAGACTGCAAAAAAAAGTAACACATTTCACATAGGGAAACAATTATTTGAATGAATGCAGAGTTTGAATCAGAAACTGGAAGTCACAAAACAGCTGAACTACATATTTGAAGTACTGAAAGAAAAAAGCTACCAACCCGGAATTCTATATCCACTGAAAATATCCTTCAGGTATGAAAGCAGGCAACTCAAAGCATTCTCACATAAAGGAAAATTAAGAGAATTTATTGCCAGAAAACTTGCTCTCAAAGAAATGCTAAGGAAGTTCTTCACTGAATAGAAATGATACTGGAGGGAAATCTGGAACTTCAACCAAAATGAATGGTAAATATCTGGGTAAATACAATAAACTATTTTCTCCTGCTAAATTATTTAAAATATGCTTTAATATTGAAAGCAAAACTTATGTCTATGGAGTTTTCATTCTATATAAAAGTATTACATACGACAACTATAACCAAAAAGGAGGGGTGAGAACAGGGAACTATATAAATGAAAGTCCAGGTTTAGTTAAAGGAGTAAAAGATGAACTCTAAGTAGACTGTAAAAAATAAGTATATATATTATAATCCCTAGAGCAACCTCAAAAAAGCAACAAACAAAAGAAGCCAACAGATACATTAAGATGGAATACTAAACATATTCAAATAATCCAAAGGCAGGAAAGAAGGAACAAAGGAACAAAAAAAAGAGGGACAAATGGAAAGTTTAAAAATGGAAGGACTAAATTCAATGTTGCAATTCAATAATTTCTTTAAGAGAAATTGACTATCACAATATTGTACTTTTTAAAAAGACCCAACTATATGCTGTCTATAAGAAATCCACTTTAATATAAAAATGTACACAGATAGTAAAAACGATGAAAAGAGATATCGCATGCAAACACTACTCAAATGCAAGATGGACTGTACTATCAAAACAGATGTCAGAACGAGAAAATCACCAGAAATAAAGAGGGACACTACATAATGATAAAAGAGTCAAATAACCAAGAAAAAATAACAGTCATAAATGGGTAATACAACAAAAAAGGTTAAGTAATACAAATACATGAAGTGAACCTAATGTAATTATTCAAGGAAGAGTGTTGAAGTCTTTAACTATAATTGTATAATTGAACAATTGAAGAGAGAAATATACAAGTGTTCAATTACACAATTATAGTTAAAGACTTCAACACTCTTCCTTGAGCAAAGTAGAGAAAATCAGTAAGGATGTAAAAGCACTATGAATCAACCTAAACTAATTGACACTTATAGAACTCTCCACACAAAAAGAGCAGAATATACTTTCAAGTGCACATGTAACATTCACCAAGGCATGCCATAAACCTTACCAAATTTAAAATAAACCTTATAAAAGCAAACATTATCAAATTCAAGAGAACTGAAGTCATACAAAGTATGTTCACTAGACATAAGGGAATTGAAATAGGAATTAATAAGAGAAAGATATCTGAAAAATCCTCAAATATCTGAAAACTAAATAACATACATGTAAATAATACATGGAACAAAGAGGAAGTCTCAAGGAAAATTAGAAAATATTTTGATCGGAATGAATATGAAGAAAACAACATATGACATTTTGTAGGATACAGCAAAATCAGTGCTTTAAGATGTTTATAACATGAAATGCCTAAAACAGAAAAAAAAAAAAGATCTCAAATAAATAATGTATGCTTCTGCCTTGAAAAATTAAGAGTAAACTAAACCAAAGCAAGAGAAGAAAGAATAGGAAAAGAAAATCAATGAAATTGAAAAGGGGTAAAGAATTGACCAAATTCAACAAAACCAAGAGCTAGTTTTTTGAAAAGATCAATAAAATTGATAACCTTTTAGCCAGAGTTGAAAAAAGAAAGACTCAAATTACCAAATATTCAATTTCAGAAATGAGCAGACATCAATACAGATCCTACAGATAATAAAGGAACACTGCAAACAACTTTATGTTCCTAAAGTTGACAACTTTGATGAAATGAACCTATTTCTTAAAAGACACAAATCGAAGATCAACAAAGTTGGAGGACTGATGCTACCTGACTTCAAGACTTACTATAAAGCTACAGTAATCAAGACAGTGTGGTACTGGAGAAAGAATACACAGAACAGAGAGCCCAGAAATACACTCACATAAATATAGTCAAATGATCTTTAATCAAGGAGCAAAGGCAATACAATGGAGGAAAGATAGTCTTTTCAGCCAACAGTCCTGCCACAAATGGACATCCACATGTAAATATAATGAATCTAGACACATACCTTACACCTTTCATAAAAATTAACTCAAAATGGATCAGAGACCTAAATGTAGAAGGTAAAACTATAAATCTCCTAGAAGATAACATAGGAGAAAACCTAAATGACCTTGGATATGATGATGATTCTTTAGATGCAACACCAAAGGCATGATCCATGAGAGAAATAATCAATAAGCTAGACTTCATTAAAATTAAAAAACTTCTGCTCAGCATAAGACAATGTCAAGAGAATGAGCAGAAAAGCCAGACAGGGCAAAATAATTGCAAAAGACACATCTGATGAAGGACCATTATCCAAAATATACAAAGATCTCTTAAAACTCAACAATAAGGGGGGAAAAAAACGATTTAAAAATGGACCAAACACCTTAACAGAGACCTCGCTAAAGAAAATATACAGATGGCAAATACACATAGAAAAAGATGCTCCACATCATATGTCATCAGGAAGATGCAAATTAAAACAATAAGATACCACAACAGACCTACAAAAGTACCAAAATCCTTAACATTGATAACACCTAATGCTGGTGAGGATGTGGAGCAACAGGAACTCTCATTCAGTGCTGGTGGGAATGCAAAATGGAACAGCCACTTCGGAAGACACTTTGGCATTTTCTTACAAAACTAAACATATTCTCACCATAAGATCCAGAATCACACTCCTTGGTACTTGCCCAAAGGAAACCGGAACTTATGTCTACACGAAAACCTGCACACAATGTTTATAGCAGATTTATTCATAGTTGCCACAACTTGGAAGCAACAAGATGCCCTTCAGTAGGTGAAGAGATAAACTGTGGTACAGCCAAACAATGGAATAATAAATCAACAGTAATAACCCAGCACTAAAGAGAAATGAGCTACCAAGCATGAAAAGACATGAAGAACACTTAAGTGCATATTACTAAGTGAAAGAAGCCTATCTGAAAAGGCTACATACTGTATAATTCCAAGTGTATGACATTCTGGGAAATGCAAAACTATGAAGTGGGTAAAAAGCTCCGTGGTTGCAGGGGTTGTAGGAGGGGAAATAGGCCGAACAGGCAGAGCACAGAAGATTTTTTGGGCAGTGAAATTACTCTGTATGACACTTTAAATGGTGAATACATGTCATTTTACATACGCCTAAGCCCACAGAATGCACAATACCAAGAGTGAACCCTAATGTAAACTATGGACTTTTGGTTATGATGTGTAGGCTCATCATGTGTACCACTCTGGTGGGGACACTGAAAACGGAAGAGGCAACGCACGTGTGAGAGCAGGGGGCGTATGGGAAATCCTTGTACCTTCTGCCCAATTTTGCTGTGAACCTAAAACTGCTCAAAAAAAAACACCAGTATTTCTAAAAAATGTTTAAGCTTACTGTAAATGTGATAACTGAACATGTGTTTACCTTTGCTCTTCCCTGAAAAGCTCATTATATTGAGGGGGGGAAAAAAAGGACAGACATTAAAAACATAAAAACCACAAAGACAAAGAGGAGAGAAGATATCAGTTAAAGAAATGTGAACACATTCTAGAAAAATGGAGAGCAGCAGGAAGAGACGGTGGAGCTAAACACCAAATACCAGAGAGAGAGGGAGCCGCAAGAAGAAAGTCAGACGCAGGCAAAGGCTCAGAAACTGAAGGCATGTGTATCAGAAAAGGTGACAAGAAAGCATGAGGCTAAAATCTGGAAGGAAAGTGGTAGAAAATTCATGCCGGGACGAGTTATATCTCTCGTTTCCAATTCCATCCACTAGAGCTAAATGACTGTACACCTCCCCCGAGATATTCCAAGATAAACACAGGTGGTTGCAAACCTAGGGACACCAGGCACAGTGGAGGATAGGGAGGAGTGCCACAATGGGAACCAGTGGATTTTGTGAATAATCTACATGAACCTTCAAAACAAGATAATGGCAATGGGTGACTCTAGTTATACACCAAGTGTATAGAGCAACCACTCCAAAAAGGAGCACGTCAGAAGGTTCTTGGATTTCTCCAAAAAGGTGAATTTGAGAGAATATCTGACATGAAGACTATATTAAGAGAAGATTCAGGCAACTATTAAAGAGTTTGGGGTAATTAATAATATATATAGGAAACTAAGGGGCTAGAGAGAAAGAAAGAAAAAGAAAGGAAAAGGAAGGGAGGGAGGGAGGGAGGGAGAGAGGGAGGGAGGGAGGAAAGGGGAGTGAAAAGCACCAACTGTGAAAACCAAGAAGTTTCGCACAAAAGAAAAGAATAATGTGTTATGTGGCTCAGCTATGAACAGCATTTACACAGACATAACACTGTATACACTGAATACTAACATAAACACATTATAAAAGTCAATTATATTGATAAAATGAGAAGTAGGGGTTAGAGGTAAAAGAGAACTAAATTCTCATCTTTTTAAATGGGCAACCAACAGACAATGCCTAAAACTGAAAAATTAAGTAGTAGCAACACAGACACGGTATTTAGAGATAATATAGGCAAATACTAAAAGAATCTACTAAAAAGAATTAAGCTAGTTGTTTCTAGGGAAGTGCTATAACGACAGGGGCAGATGACCGCTACTTTGTAATACACCCTGTAACACAGGGAGGACTACTTGACTCTTTAAATACATATACAATTGGAAAAGAAAAAAACTAAAACCTACAGAAAGAAAACTGACCAGATTTTTTTAAAAGGGGCAATAGATAATTCTAGAAGAACAAAATATAATCATAGTACACTATGTGGCTTAGCAGTGAATTACCTTGCATAATCACAAAAAGGTAAACAATGAAGTCAATTAAGGAAGAAAGTTAAGTGATATCAAAAAAATATATAGTGAATCCAAAATTGTAAATTAACCTAGTGCTAAACTTAAGAACCTAGTAAATGTAATTAAGGGCCTATCTTCTCCAGATTTCCTTTACGTGGGAAAAAAGTTAAATAACTGCAAAAGAAACAGCAAAAACTATACACTCTGAAGTTTATTATAAACAAATCAAAGGAAGCATCAAAAGGAAATGTATGTACATTCAGAAAAATGTTTTTCATAACAGTATTACTAATTCCTCATATATCACAGCTGTTGCTTTTCTTTGTGGAAACTAAACAAACTGTTACATTAAAAATCATGTGTAGAATTCAAAAGGTGAATGAAAAAATTAGAGTCATAAAACCAGTTACTAGGAAAAATATTGAAGAGGAAGACATATTACTATACTGAATTCCCAAACAGGAGGAGAAAAGAGTTTCAAGATAAAGGTTTTTGAAAGTGATAAATTTTGCTGTATGTATACATGCAATGCATGTGTATATATGCAAGTCCAGGGTTGTTTTATTTTAAACTTTTGGAAGCACAATTATTTCTAGTCTTTTTTATTAAAAATAATGTTAAATAAGGGCAAAGACTCAAATAAGGCTAAACAGATGCTACCTTTAATATAAAACCAAATTTCTAATATATAGATACTTAACTACCTAACTTGAGTTATGAATAACATTCTAAATGGGTACAAAGCCGAAAAGCAATTTCCTTTCTACAGTATTGTGCTCAGCAGAATCCAACCACACGCACCAACATCAGCCTCTGGGCAGAGGGTCACACTGGGCTTCCTCTGGGGGATTCTTGGGTCCACAGGGCACTCAGAACAGAGAATCACCCAGGGGAGGGCCTATCACAGGTATCACAGGCAGTGGAGCATCAGAGAGTGAGCCGTGTAGCTTACTTATGTGACAAAAACTCTATCTCTGGGGACTTCCCTGGTGGCGCAGCGGTTAAGAATCCACCTGCCAATGCAGGGGACACAGGTTTGAGCCCTGGTCCAGGAAGATACCACATGCCACAGAGCAACTAAGCCCACGCACCACAACTACTGAGCCCAAGTGCTGCAACTACTGAAGCCCGCGCGCCTAGAGCCCATGCTCCACAACAAGAGAAGCCACCACAATAAGAAGCCCATGCACTGCAACAAAGAGCAGCCCCCTCTCGCCACAACTAGAGAAAGCCTGCGCGCAGCAACGAAGACCCAACGCAGCCCAAAATAAATAAAATTTTAAAAAAACAAAAAAAAAACCTTTATCTCTTTCTGTGGTCACCAACACCACTCCAATGAATACTGAAAGCCTGTTTGCTAGTTCTAGCAGGGAAACAGACCTATGTCATGCATCCTTTTCCAAAGAACAGATCACATCTATCTGAGAAGGGCATACTATTCAACTTCAAAAGAGACACACATAGAACAAGAGAGAGAAAGTAGACCCCCAGCTAACCACCTAGTTTCATCAAATTAATCTTGGGAAACAGCGGCCTATACAGACAGCCCTTACATGCAGTACAATATAAATATCCTATATGATGGCAAAAACACTTAAATGATTGTCCCCTCAAAGAATATGAAATAAGCCAGAAGGTACTGCATACCAGCCCTGTATTCCATGCACACTGTGAATATGGCAGTTAAGAAATAAACTGTGGGTTAAAATATTTATAAATTGTTTTAAAGATGCTGGATATGTAAACAACAAACAAAAAATTGTTAAATAATTATTAAGAATTGATCAGCCAAAGAAAGTTCCTCTGATAATAGCTGAGCCCAGCTCACCTAGGGTTAAGGTGCATCTCAAATGTGGCAGATGACTCCTGAGTTGAAATCTTCTAAAAGAACAAGACATTGGCCTACCTTGTTAGGGCCTCATTCTTTGGAAAGCAAGTGCCATTTTATCCCCTTCACCAAATCAATAATATCTTAGACTAATCTGATTTTATAAGACACATACATTTACCATTTTTCATTGAGATCTGAGTCCTTCTATTTGGCTTAACTGAACAGTGGATCAAGGAACAGAGCAAGCAATATGTTAAATGTTCTCAAATCAAAATCCACTATTATGTAATGAGAGATATATTCCCATTTCAAAACAATCAGAATTCTTGGTCTTGTCATGATGGAGTAGCTAGTGTTAGTATACCCTCCTGCTATAAACATCTACAAAAGCTGGACCAAAGATAAAGAGAGAGAGAGAGAAAATGAACTATTTGCAGGCATTAGACAACACCCAACACAGCACTATGATCCTTGAGAGAAGAGAACCAGATTAATCAAATCCCACATTCATGCTGGCTTTCTCCTTAAGGGCATTTTCCAAATCATGATGTAGAGAAATGGAGCCCAAGCAGAGTGGCTATCTTGCTAGGATGAGAAAACTAAAATTATTGTTTGGGGTTGCTAAGGTAAGTTGGGTTGGGGGCGGGGGCAGGTTATTATAGAGGAAAGAGTCAAAGGGAAGAAGCTACAGAAATCTACATAAAACTCCCCGGCTCTCATCTGCCTCCTAGGCTGTGCATGCACAGGGCGAAACTCCTAGACGCCTAGCAGAGAATGGCTGTTGGGAGGCTGTTAGCTAAACAAAGATTGCAGAGGCTGCAGGGTTCCGAAGAAACGGAGTTCAGGCTCAGAGGAGAGAGACCGTGATGAATAACCCAAGCAATTAGTTGAGACCCTAGACAACCCATGCCCTAGGAATGAGAACAAAGCCAGAACAGACTTATCTTATTTAACAACAGCTAAAACTAAGTCTCCACAGGATCAAAGTGGTCCATGAGCAATTTAACTGGCTGCCAGAATAAAATTCAATGCTATTTAGAGGAAGATAATGGTCCAGAGCTTCTACACTAGGGGTTGAATAGGGGTCAGCAAACCTTTCCCATAAAGGACCAGCAGGTAAATACGTTTAGGTTTTGAAGGCCATAAACAGTCTCTGTTGCACATTCTCTTAAAAAACAACAACAACAAAACCAAAAACCTGTAAAAATGTAAAATCCACTCTCAGCTTCATGGGACACATAATAATAGCCACCAGGCTGGATTTGGCCCATGGGTCACAGTTTGCTATCTGCTGCTCTACATTACGCTCACAACATCAATCATACGATGCTAAATTAGTAGGTACATGAAGCAGGGAAAGTGATTAATAATCAAGAGACAAAGCAGTCCACAAAAATACACAGACTTATAAGGGATCTACATATTGGTCTTGGTCTGTGAGGGCTTCAAAATAATTATGATTACATATTAAAGACAATAGAGGGAGAACAGAGAAAATGGATTAAAATATAAAATACTTCAAAACAGAATTATAATCTATAAAAATGATCATACTGACATTCTAGAACTGCAGAATATAATATGTGAAACAGAAGAATTTGTTGGATGGTTTAACAGCAAAATAAGCACAGCAAAAGAAAAGAATTAGCAGACTCAAAAACAAGTTAATAGCTATTCAAAACACAGAGAGAAATTATAAACAACAAAATAGAACATATGTTAGATGTGGGATGTAGTCAAACAGTCTAACAGATGTAATGGAGTCCAGAAGGAGAGAAGAAAAAATGGGCCAGAAGCAATATTTAAATCTGTAAAGGACAAGAAGTTTTCAAATTTTATAAGACATCAACCTACAGATTTAAGAAGCTCAGTGAATACCAAGCAAGATAAACGCACAAACACACACAAACACACAAGCAAGATAAACGCAAAACCATATCTAGGTATATTACAGACAAGACACTAGAATCAAAAATAGAGAAAAAACTCAAAAACAGAGGAAGAAAGGACATATCTCTTGTCCTGCTCAAGAACAATAAGAATGAAAAATGAGTTCTCAAGATAGCTCCTCAAGAGAAAGTCAATGAAACAACATCTTTAAACTACAAAGAAAAAAATCAATGTAGAATTCTATACCCAGGAAAAATATCCTCCAAAATAAGGAGTAAGTAAATACATTTTCAGACAAACAAAAAGTTGAAAGACTGTATTAACAGACTCTATTTCAGAAAATAATAAAAGAGGTTCTTTCGGATGAAGGGAAAAGATTCTAGATGGAAGCATGGATATATAAGAAATGAAGAGCTGCAAAAAGTTTAAATATAAAGGGAAATATAATAGACTGTTAACTATTTAAAGCAATAATAACAATGTCTCGTAGGGTTTATAACATATGAGGAGGATGGCAAAAATACATAAGAACAATAGCAAAAAAGTAGGAGGCAGGTAAATGGATTTAAACTGCTTTAAGGTTTCTGCATTTGGAGGGGAACATGGTAGAAGTACAGCTGACCCTTGAACAACCTGGGGGTTAGGAGTGCTGACCCTCCATGCAGTTGAAAATCTGTGTGTAACTTTGTGGTCAGCCTACATATCCACGGTTCCGCATCTGCAGTTTCAACCAAATGTGGATTGTGTATGTATTCACTGAAAAATATGTATGTATTCACTGAAGTATGTATTCACTGAAAAATACCCACGTATAAGTGGAACCACACATTTCAAATCTGTTATGTTCAACAGACTTATCTTATTTAACAACAGCTAAAACTAAGTCTCCACAGGATCAAAGTGGTCCATTAGCAATTTAACTGGCTGCCAGAATAAAATTCAATGCTATTTAGAGGAAGATAACAGTCCAGAGCTTCTACACTATGGTCAACAGTCAACTGTACTAAATAAAGGCAGACTTTTGTAAGTCATGACACATTTTGCAATTTCTAAGGTAATCACTAAAAGTATGACATTAAAAGGTTAATCAAGAAAAGCTAATAAAGGAGATAAAATGGAGTAAGAAATACTTAGAGAGCACAAGAGAATCTTTCTTGGTGAGTGAAGTATTCAATAGCTTAATCTGGTGGTCGTTCCACAGATGTATACATAGATAAACATTCATTGAGTTGTAGAGTAAAGATCTGTGCACCACAGTGTATAACATGTATTATACATATTATAATAAATAAACAAAAAAACTATACATAATTTCTAGAGTAGGGGACACTAAGCTACAGAATCTTTCTAAATAGAATCCATCATATTTATCAAAATTTTAATGGCTTACAGCTATTTTCTGAAACTTTTTCCCATAATATATATGAGGCACTAAATAATTGTTGTCATTAAATAAAGTAAATGAACAATGACAACTTAATTTACTGTACTAGTACCAAGATAAAAAATACCTAATTCTCAAAAATGTAATATATTTTTAAATTTATTTATTTATTTATTTATTTTTGGCTGCGCTGGGTCTTCGTTGCTGCGGGCAGCGGGCTTTCTCTAGTTGCGGCAAGCAGGGGCTACTCTTCGTTGTGGTGCACAGGCTTCTCATTGCAGTGGCTTCTCTTGTTGCAGAGCCTGGGCTCTAGGTGCACGGGCGTCAGTAGTTGTGGCACGCGGGCTCAGTAGTTGTGGCACGCGGGCTCTAGAGCGCAGGCTCAGCAGTTGTGGCGCACGGGCTTAGCTGCTCCGCAGCATGTGGGATCTTCCCAGACCAGGGCTCGAACCCGTGTCCCCTGCATTGGCAGGCGGATTCTTAACCACTGCACCGCCAGCGAAGTCCTCAAAAATGTAATATTTGACAACTGTTTCCTCTTTACTTTTTTTTTTTTTAAGTTTTTTTTGACATGGACCATTTTTAAAGTCTTTATTGAATTTGTTACAATATTGCTTCTGCTTTATGTTTTGGATTTTTTGGCCACGAGGCATGTGGGATCTTAGTTCCCCAACCAGGGATCGAACCTGCAGCCCCTGCATTAGAAGTCTTAACCACTGGACCGTCAGGGAAGTCCCTCCTCTTTACACTTTAAGAATAAACTTGGATTTTTACAATTTCCATGTACATGTATTTTTATTCTTATTTATTTTTATTGTTTTTGGCCATGCTGTGCAGCTTGCAGGATCCTAATTCCCTGACCAGGGATTGAGCTCGGGCCCTGGGCAGTGATAGCACAGTCCTAACCACTGGACCACCAGGGAATTCCCGTGTACATGTATTTTTAATCAATATGCCAGAAACAAACTGCGTTTTGGAAACTGTACATGTGCAACAGTACACAGGTAAGAATATCACATATTCACATAAAGCCAATTAGGAGACCGCTGTTTTGTGAAATTTTAATAATGATATTCTTCCAAGAAAACATTTCTGGAACTAGAGAATAGGTCGACTGGATCACAAGCAATAAAGCAAAGAAGAATCAACCTTTCTAAATGTGTGAGTCAGACACATAAACAACACATCAAAATACTCTCATTTAATTCTAAACATCCTATGCAAGACAGGTGTTCTTTCCTAACAAATGAGTCTGCAATACAGTAAGGTAGAGCAACTTGTGTATAATCACAGGACCAGTAAATCTTCAAAATAAAAACTTATAAATTCATCATTGGATAACTGCCTAGGAAATCTTTCAATAGAAGTAAATGTCTTCATCAGTAAAGACTTATGCATGACAAATATGATATTAAGACCTAAGAACTAAACATGCCTGATAAAAACAAAAACAATCAAAGAATAAACCAAGAAATATGGTAACTTTGTGCACAATTATAAATCTCATTGATACTTTTCTCATGCTTAACATGATACAGTTTAGGAAAAAAAATTCAAAATAGAGAAAAGATTTAATAATCTATCACATACTACAATCTTGGAATTTTCAAACACTACGACAATTGGCCAATTATCACATCTTTTTGCACTAAATATGCCCACTTCCATTTTAACATCTGATTTTCCTCAAAACACCTTCGTAAACAGTAAATTCTCCTTCAGAGTAGATGTTGCAAGTCAATCTGAGAGACTTCAAGGCTAATAAACGAGGCAGACTGGACACAAATGTGTGCTTAAGATCCACGACAATGCTGAGAGGGCAGCACTCAGAGCGAGTCTGAGACTGCTCTTCATGACCAGCTCTCACTCCCCGTCCCTCTGCCAATCATGCAAGAACTACAGAGTCACTCTGAAGAAAATAAGCCAGTGATAATCCGGACTCAGAGACATCAGGGACAGTTGATTAATTTTCACTGAGCTGAAAACAGGGGAAATCCACATGATAAATGGAAGTCTACCTACGGAAGAGCTGAGACCTCCCTAGTCCCCTTCTCTCCCTCAGCTCTAAGAAGTCCCAGTCAGGGCTCCACAAGCTCCAGCCAGATGACTGAAGGATTTCCCTCTAGGGAAAAGACATTCTGAACTAACCAAATATTACTATATAACTACTTTGTTTATTGAAAGGATGACAGAGAGGAAGTATGTGTGTATGGAGGGGAAGGAGAGGTAAAGTCTCATCCTCCAAAGTCAATACGTAATACAAACAACAAAAAACAAACCAGACAAAACCAGACATACTGTAAGCATATTTTTTAGAACCATGGTAATAAATATGAGAGAAAAACTAAATGTGTCAAATGCAGGGCAACAGGGTAGGTTTAGGGTTCTGTTAGTTTTTGTTGTGACACTTTATAGAACAATTATTTTAAACTGTGTACATGAATAAACCAATAAATGTAAAAACAAAAAATTTCTTAGGGAATCTGGATGATGTGTAAATGATAGCATTTTTAAAGGAATTAAGAGATCAAATTTAGGGACTTCCCTGGCGGTCCAGTGGTTAAGACCCCGCACTTCCATTGCAGGGGGCACAGGTTTCATCCCTCGTCAGGGAACTAAGATCCCACGTGCCGCGCAGTGTGGCCAAAAAATAAAGCAATCAAATGTAAGTAGGGCTAGAAATAATACTTAATAAAATGGTAAGAGTTGAAAATAAGAGGTCCAAACAGACCTTCTCACATACACACACACATTACTGGCTCTGCTACCAACTTGGCAAGTAACCTAATGACTCTAAACTTATCTTCTCATGTGAAAAACAAAGACAGTGGAACAATAACCAGGAAAAAATTCCCCAAACCCTATCCTCCTTTACAAATATGACTGTCAAATGATTCCAAGTAAGTTCCGTTTAGGTAAATCCATCATCCTTATACTCCTTTTGCTTCCCATTTCAATCAGCATCCACCTGCTAACCCCAACTCTATAATCCAGTTTGTACTACAGATTTGGTTAACAAATACTTTACCAGATGAAAACAAGGTGAGGTTCAGCCAACTAAATATTCATCAACCCAAGCTATAACATAACTAGAATATTATTAATTGAATTTCATTTTATTTCAAGGGGAAAAAAACTATGATTTATTGCATCTTTCACTAACAACTTAAGTACTGGTATCATTTTAAAAAATTATCCATTAGAGAGCCCAGAAACAAGTCCATGTACCTAGGGTCAATTAATCTACAGCAAAGGAGGAAAGAACATAATACAATGGAGAAAGGTAGTCTCTTCAACTGTCTGGTGCTGCCCCAGTGAGTGGTGCTGGGAGCTGGACAGCTACACATAAAACAATAAATTTAGAACATTTCCTCACACCACACACAAAAATAAACTCAAAACACTTTAAAGACCTAAATGCCAGACACAACACCATAAAATTTCCAGAAGAGGACACAGGCGAAACACTCGTTGATGTAAATTGTAGCAATATTTTCTTAGCTCAGTCTCCCATGGCAAAAGAAATAAAAGCAAAAATAAACAGATGGGATCTAATTAAACTTAAAAGCTTTTGCACAGCAAAGGAAACTATCAACAAAACAAAAAGACAACTTATGGAATGGGAAAAAATATTTGCAAATGATACGACTGAAAAGGGGTTAATATCCAAAATATACAAACAGCTCGTATAACTCAATACCACAAAACAATCCAATCAAAAAATGGGCAGAAGACATGAATAGACATTTTTCCAAAGAAGACATACACATGACTAATTGGCACATGAAAAGATGCTCAATATCGCTATTTATTAGAGAAACGCAAATCAAAACCACAATGAGGTATCACCTCACAACTGTCAGAATGGCCATCATCAAAAAGCCTACAAATAACAAATGTTGTAGAGGGTGTGAGAAAAAGGAACCCTCATATACTGTTGGTGGGAATGTAAATTGGTGAGATCCCTTAAAAACTAAAAACAGAATTGCCATATGATCCAACAATTCCACTCCTCGGTATATATCTGGAAAAAACAAAAACACTAATTCGAAAAGATACATGCACCCCAATGTTCATAGCAGCACTATTTACAACAGCCAAGACAAAGAAGCCACCCAAGTGCCCACCAACAGATAAATGGATAAAGAGGATGTGGTACATATATACAATGGAATACCACTCAGCCACAAAAAAGAATGAAATAATGCCATTTGCAGCAACGTGGATGGACCTAGGGATTATCATACCAAGTGAAGTAAGTCAGAGAAAGACAAATGCTATATGGTATCACTCATCTGTGCAATCTAAAAAATAATACAAATGAATGTATATGCAAAACAGAAACAGACTCACAGACATAGAAAACAAACATATGATTACCAAAGGGGAGGAACAAATTAGGGGTATGGGATTAACAGATACAAACTACTATACACAGAACAGATAAGCAACAAGGATTTACTGTATAGCATAGGGAATTATACCCAATATCTTGTAATGACCTATAATGGAATATAATCTACCAAAAAAAAAAGAATCACTATGCTGTACACCAGAAACAACACAATATTATAAATCAATTGTACTTCAATAAGAAAAGTTATCAGTTATTCTTTATTGAGTACATAAGAGATACAAAGAGAACAAAAAGAAAACTGAGGGAAAATGCAATGTGGACAAAAATGAAAGTAAACAAACAAAAATCCTCACTGCATAAGTTTCGTTTTGTCTTTAAATACTGCTACCTATGAAGTGCCTCAGAATTGTGCACTGAATCACATGTGCTGAATAAATGATCATACATTTTGAATATTATTTCAGTTTTTCCAAATATAACTCTATGTATGTCAATTTTATACATACACATTCACATATAAAATAAATATATAAAGCCCAGAAGCATAGAGCAATTTAAATGACACAAAAGGCAGAGAGTAAACATTCAACTCCCTCTCATCTCCGCCCTCTAGTAAGTCAGCCATCCTTCAAGTAGCAAGGGAGAGTCCTGGGAGCACATTCCTAAGTCTATACAAAAGCAGAACACAGGTACAGCTAAGTGGAGAGGCTGTGGTAACATGGAAGCCTCCACCAGGGGGACACGTTGGCAGACTATACCTTCCCAAAAGAGTCTACAGCAATATTTCCCATTCCACGTGATCTTTTAGAACCTTGCCACTTTCCATCAAGAGACAGTCTATTTCCCTTTCCTTGATCCCAAGTGTGGCTCTGTGACAGCCTTGACAAACAGAATATGGTGGAGGTGACATTATGTGACTTTCAAGGCCAGATGAGAAACGGTAATATGACTAGAGCCTGGTGCTCTCTCTGAGATGCTCACTTTTAGAAGGCAGCCACTGTGCTATGAAGAAGCTCAGGGCACACAGAGAGGTCACACACAGGTGTTCAAGCCCCAGCGAAGGTCTCAGGTATCAGTCATACAAGCTGAGTAAGCCTTCAAATGATTTTAGCCTCCAGCTTTGAGTCTTCCAGCTGAGGCCCAACAAATGCAGCAGGTATAAATCATCCCTGTTGGATCTGTGACTCACAGAATCCCTGAGGATAATAAATATGCCACTAAGTTTGGGGGTAATTTCTTATGCAGTCCTAATAACTGGAACAGGTTGGTTTTACAGAACTCTTCCTTATCACACAGCCTACTGCTATACAGGTGTACCAAAGTAAAAATAAAAACAAAATTTAGGCAAAAAATCCTCATAGGTTGGTGAAATCAATCCATGTAGTACAGATACCATACATTTTAAAGTATTAATGGAAACAAGTTTTTGGTGAATTGATGATGAATTTAGGGCATGAGGGAGACAATTCCATAGGCTGGCTACAGTAAAAAGAATGACTATGTAAACAGAACTTGAAGCTGAAGCAACACTTATGGGCTTACCTCACTCCTATGTCCACAACAGAGAAAGAGAAAGAGAAAAAAACTCATGAAGTTGTATCAACTCCTTTAGTACCACATTTTCTCTCAGGAAAATATAAAGGAAAAACTTTGATGAGATAAACACCAGATGGAAAAAAAGCAGGCTTTGGCAACAATGAATATTTGATCTGTGGTACAGAAATCTTTTAGGGAAAGCAATGCCTGCAACAGCTAAGACGTTACAAATCATTCGTCGGTAGCCTCCAAAGGAAACTAAGTGGTTCTCCTTCCTGGTGAACAGAGATGCTGGTGAGCCTAGCAGCTGCCAACAATGGGGATTTCTGAGACTTAAAGGTACTTAATGGACATGAGAGAATAACTAGCAGAGGTTCAAGCTCCCCTACTAGTTTGCAGGCTATCATGAACCGCTGGCACAGGCTGTAAGCTACATAACTAGGGAACCATTCATGTAGATTAAAATAATCAGCATCTGTAACAAAAGTGCAAACCAACTCAGACACTCTGAATGATTCCAGCCCTGACACTCAGAGGAATAAACATACTACATATCCAACAGTCAATATCTCATATTGTTCCTCTTAAGTTTTCTGATATCCTAAAATAATGGTAGAGAAAGTTTCTAGTAATAAACTCAACTCAATTAGAACTGATATTTAAATATATTGGGACTTCCCTGGTGGTCCAGTGGTAAAGAATCCTCCTTACAATGCAGGGGACACAGGTTCGATCCCTGGTCAGGGAACTAAGATCCCACATGCCACAGGGCAACTAAGCCTGCGCACCTCAACTACTGAGCTCTCGCACCTCAACTAGAGAGCCCGCATGCCACAAACTACAGAGCCCAGGCACTCTGGAACCTGCGCACCATAACTACAGAGGCGCATGGGCCACAACTAGAGAAGAGAAAACCCTCATGCCACAACTAGAGAGAAGCCCGTGCACCGCAATAAAAGATCCCACATGCCTCAACAAAGATCCCGTGTGCCAGCAACTAAGACCCGACACAGCCAAAAATAAATTAAATAAATAAATAATAAATCATTTTTAAAAATCAATAAATATATCAATATAATATATATTAAAAGGTCTAAATATAAACAAAAATAAAATAAATGCGCTAAATATATGTCTTCCTATAAGACTAATTAAATAGCACGTTGATTTCCACATTGAAAAATACAATACTATTATCAACTAAAGTGCCCAACAGGAAAATTATGCTAGATGGGAAATACAGCATAAACATAATGTGTTGTGAGAACATTTAAGATTTTATTCTCTTAGCAACTTTCAAGTATAGAACACAGTACTGTTGCCATTAGTCACCATGCTGTACATTAGCTCCCAGAACTTATTCATCTTGTAACTGGAAGTTTGTCCCCTTAGACCAACATCTCCCCATTTTCCCCATCCCTCGGCCCCTGCCAACCACCATTCTGAGTTCAGCTTTTCTAGATTCCACATATGAGTGAAATCATACTGTATTTGTCTTTCTCTGTCTGACTTATTTCACTTAGCATGATGCCAAGGTCCATCCATGTTGTCACAAAAGGCAGGATTTCAGAAGATCAATATTTTATACTACTTAAAGATTTCAAAGTCTAGAAATACCTGCGTAACACAGCAGGAAACAGATGAAGGTGTTATCCTGGAGATGTGGAAATGAGGAATGAGGAATTCCAGTTTCAGTATGGACTATATATTAGATACTATTATTTTCATAATATTAAATTTTGGGGTGTGATAATGATATAGCTGTAATTTATGAGATTCTGAGGCTGCTGAAACACAGGTGAAGTGTACCACCTACTTTCAGAAGGGTCAGAAAACACACACAGAGAAAAAGAAAGATAAAGGAAATGAGCAAAATGTTAACAACAGGTCAATCTACGAAAAGGGTAGGTGGGTATTCACGACACTAGTCTCTCCCCTTTCTGTAGGTGTGGATCATTTAAATAAAAAAGAGGAATGCCTTTGCATATATCAAGACATGTCCACAGCAACATTACTGATAAGAGCCCAGGGTGGAAACAATCCAAATATATACAAACGATAAACTGGACAAATAAATGGAGATAAATAAATGGATAAGTAAACTGTGGTGTACTCATACAAGAGAGTACTACACAGCAATGAAAATGAACCAACTACTGCTAACACACCACACAGGTGAAACCCACAATGTTGAGCAAATAAAGCTGGACACAGGTAGGATGAACAACCATTTGTTGAATAAATGTTTCAGATAAGGCTCAGATAAGATCAGGGCTGCTATTTATCTTTGTTTAGCAGAAATTTTCTTCACAGACAGTAGAATAAGATCACGATGGGAATGTATAAATTATTTATGAGAACAAAGTTCCTTTCCCACACCCTCAAGCACATTTATAAAAACCACCTACATACTATTGACCTGCTCCACTAATAATGCGCTGCTGGTCTGTCAACCCCTTAAAAGACCTTGAATTAGAACGTGTATTTGATAGTTACAAAACCAAACTAACAAGACTTTCCTCTTTGAAGAAGGCTTTTCAAACTGCATTACGATTAAACAATTTTAGTTTTAAAATTTAATCTAAATTCAGATTTATAACCAGATTATTAAAATTAAAAAAGACGTAAAATACTTACATTAACTTTGAAAGCCTGTACAGTGTTATCCAGAAGAAGGATGTTGCAAACCACCTCTGTATGCAGTCTATCTCGGGCCAACTCTGATGCTCGTACATTGTAGGTTCTGCCAGCAGGCAATCGGAAACGTGAGGTCATTACTGTCCACACGAGGTCTAAGTTGAAAAAAAGAAATTAACTAAATAAAGGGACAGCTGAAGATACAGATTATTTATATAAAAAGGTACAAAGTTATTACATATTTTTCAATTAACCTTAGGTAAAAAGCAGTTACAAATTTTGAAACACCTGGATAGGAATTGTAGGCATAAAAGAAAATATCATATATAGTTCATCATGTAAACTAAAATTACAATTGCCTGGAAGAGGAGCTTTGTTTTGAACTGTCCCTTAAGAAGACAATACACAAATTGCTGAGGTAGCCATATTCCAATTCAAAATATATAAATTTAGGAGCAGCCAAAAAGGAGGAAGGAAAATATGCTACCTCAGGAAGCCGGGCATTACTCATTGATGCAAGCATTAAAAAGACACTGGAGAATGGCAACAGGAGGGAAGGTTATTCACCTCTCAAGGGCCTTTCCTTTTATTCAAGCTTAAGATTTGGGGGAAACATGGGAGTTTATTAGTTGGGATTTTTTTTTTTTTAATATAACAATACCCTTTCATTTTAACTAACCTCAAATGAAAACTAATTCTAATAGAACTACTCTTAGGAAAACAAAAACAAAATAGAAAACTTAAGACTACAGATCTTTGTTTCTCAATTTTTTAACCTAAGAGGGAACAAAGACTGCCTATAAAAAAAAAAAAAACGGGTATCACATCATTTTCAGCAACAATTGACGTTAGAAGACAATGAAGATGTAGCTTTGAAGTTCTGAAAGAAAATTATTTGAAACAGAATTATGTTCCCCCCAAATTAGCATTCATGTGAAAGAATAAAGTTACAGTCATTTTCAGACATTCAAAAATTCAAAGTTTAAAATCCATAAAACTTCCCTCTAAAAGACAACTGGGGGACTCTCCTAGTGGCACAGTGGTTAAGACTCCACGCTCTCAATGCAGGTGGCCTTGGTTCGATCCCTGGTCCAGGAACTAGATCCCACATGCATACCACAACTAAGAGTTCGCATGCCACAACCAAGGAGCCCGCCTGCCGCAACTAAGGAGCCCGCCCGCCGCAACTAAGACCCGACGCAAACAAATAAATAAATATTTTTTAAAAAATAAAAATAATAAAAGACAACTGGATAAAGGAAACAAACTACACTACAAACACAACTGTATAGAATTTTAAAATATAAGTAAGCAGTAAGTACTAAGAAATTTAATAAGTAAAAATTAATAATAAAAAAAACAGCAATTCAAATACATGGTATTCAGTAACTGCAGTTGACATACTGTTCACGTCAAAAGGATTCAAGCTAAAAGTAAACGTCAATGTTACATACGTATAAAAATTGTATAGAGGAAAATAGCTTTGGCATGCTGACAGAGAGGGGCTAGCCAAGTAAAATTCACCAATTAAAAGACAGAGATTGGCAGTTTCCAGTTCCACATGTAAAGAGCTCAGGAAGTCCCCACTCCATCCTAACAAGTAAAAAAAGCAGAACAGACTGGAAAATCAGCAACCCTTCTTGGATTCATAAGAGAGGACACAGGGAAAACTGCTGTCCCAAAGACTGGAGAGACAGGTGAAGAGAAAGAGTCACAGCTTATGGGAGTAGAGACTTCAAGTCTCTACTTGAAACTGCCACGGAAACCAGCACATGAGTAGGAAAGTCTGAATCCAACTGATGACTTGCTGGAAGCTCAATGTGGACAATTCCAAGAGTTTTTGAAAAACTCCAGGGGGCCAGCCATAG
Source organism: Balaenoptera musculus (assembly GCF_009873245.2). Lineage (NCBI taxonomy): Eukaryota > Metazoa > Chordata > Mammalia > Artiodactyla > Balaenopteridae > Balaenoptera > Balaenoptera musculus. The sequence continues at coordinate 339,609 of NC_045791.1, read as the reverse complement.
CAGGACTCACACAATATTGTGAGACTGACCTCCAGGAGCTCCGTCAGATTCCCACAGTAAATATCAGAGAAAAATACCCGAGCTTCCCACAAGGGGCGGGATGGTGGAGGGGGTGGACACAAGACCATTATGAAATACAGCTGACCCTTAACAACACAGGTTTGAACTGCACGGGTCCACTTATACGTGGATTCTTTTCAATAGATACAGCACTGCATGATTCACAGTTGGTTCAATCCATGGATAAAGAGGACTGATTATGAGACTGAGCATTGGTGGATTTTGCTATCTGCAGTACGTCTTGAAACCAATCCCCCATGGATCCCGTGGGACGACTCTACATGATTTTTCAACTCTGTGCGGGGTCACCACCCTGAACCCCCAGGTTGTCCAAGGGTCAACTGTACACCAGAGCACTCTGTTCTTCTTAACAAGGGCTGTTCTCAGGAGAAACGAGTTAACCAAAACCTAACTGACCTGGGGCAAGGACAGTACTAAATTCCAGCTGACTCCAGCCTTCTAGAGGGAGAAGGGAAATACCCAAGTCCAGCCCACACTAGCCATCCTGCCCCCCTATAAGGGGAGAGAAAAAAACCGAGAAATCCTTGTGTAGTTCATAGCCCAGAGGCCTACGCTCACTAAAATACTGAAACCTAACCACAAGACTACAGAATGCTTCCTTTCCCCCCCATTACTAAAGGCCTATTTACTGAAGTTCCTCTTACCAATATATATAATGTCTGCCTATCGAGAAAATTTTATAAGGTATACCAAAAGGGGAAAAAAAACACAATGTGAAGAAACAGGGCAAGCATCGGAACCAGACAGGAAGGTGTGTTGGAATGACCACACAGGGAATTTAAAACAACTATGATTAATAATATGCTAAAGGCTATAATAGGCAGAATGCAAGAATAGATGGGCAATGCAAGCAAAGAGAAGAAAATCCTAAGAAAGAACTAAAAAGGAACATTACAGGTAAAAAACACTGCAACACATATGAAAAATGCCTTTCATGGGCTTATTAGTAGACAGACTCTATGAGCTAGAGGATGTATCAATAAAATCCCCAAAAACCAAAAGCAAAAAGAACAAAGACTGAAAAAAACAAAACAGAATACCCAAGGACTGTGGGACAAATACAAATGATGTAACATACGTGTAAGAAGAATGTAAATTGGTGCAGCCACCAACAGATACATTGGGCATAGATATATGCCCAGGAGTGGGACTGCTGGATCATATGGTAGTTCTATTTTTAGTTCTTTAAGGGACCTCCACACTGTTCTCCATAGTGGCTGCACCAATTTACATTCCCACCAACAGCAAGAAGAGAGAAAAAAAACACAAACAAAACCCCCATAAGAACCAAACCCAAGACCAAAAACCCTATACTTAGCCATATCCTTTAAAACTACAGAAAATCAAAGATAAACAAGACAGAGGAAAAAACACCTTAGCTATAGAGGAGCAAATATAAGAATTACATCTGACTTCTTAACTAAGCAAGAAAGAAGAGAGTGGGGTGAGATACTTAAAATGCTCAGGAAAAAAGCCCTCAACTTACAATTCTGCACCCTGCAACATTATCTTTCAAAAGAGAAAGATGAATACTTTCTCAAACAAAAGTTTAAAAACAGAGGGAATCTGTTGCCAGTGGACCTTTGCAAGATATGTTAAAAGAAGTTCTTTAGAGATAAAAAGAAAATAATATAGATCAGAACTCAGACTTAACCAAGTGAAAGCCCTTAAAACGAAGACTAGGCCCTTCCTGAAGTGAAAGGAATTCTGCTGCAGGCTTTAAAGACATTATCTGTCATGCAGCAAGAGGGCCCGTGACAGGGCCATGTGGCAAGGAAGCACAGGGCCTCTGTGGGCTGACAGTCAACAAGGGACTGAAGACCTCAACTTCCCAAGCTGCCGCAGTCCAGTCAACACCTAGCTTGCAACTTTGTCAGCTCCAGCCAAGCTGTGCTCATACACCTAACCCACAAAAACCAGGAGAAAATAAATGTGTGTTGTCTTAAGCTGTAAATGAACTTTAAAAGAATGGAGAAATCTGCATTGCTCAGCCCTATTACAGAAATGCACTATCTGTTCTAAATATTTAATACTCTCAAATATGGATTGTCACAAGATGTCGGTATCCTATTATTTACAATAAAACCTTTTTAATTTAGACCCTGCTAACTGAGAGCTTTAAATAATTTTATTTGATTATTTGGTTTGATGTTAACCTCTAACCACTGAGGAAAAACTAAATTCATCAAATAGTAATCTTTAAATTTTTAAAAATTTTATTTATCTACAGTTGATTTATAGTAATGTATTAGTTTCAAGTGTACAGCTTCAGATTCTTTTCCACTATAGGTTATTTCAAGATACTAAATATAGTTCCCTGTGCTATACAGTAAATCCTTGTTGTTTATCTATCCTATATATATTAGTTTGTATCTGCTGATCTCAAACTCCTAATCTATTCCTCCCCCACCTTCCCCTTTGGTAACCATAAGTTAGTTTTCTATGTCTGTGAGGCTGTTTCTATTTTGTAAATAAGTTGATTTGTATTATATTTTTAGACTCCAAATATGAGTGATATATTATTTGTGTTTCTCTGACTTACTTCACTTTGTATGATAATCTCTAGGTCCATCCATGTTGCTACAAATGGCAATATTTCATTCTTTTTTATGGCTGAGTAATATTCCATTGTGTATATATATACCACTTCTTTATCCATTCATCTGTCGATGGACACTTAGGTTGCTTCCATGTCTTGGCTATGGTAAATAGCGCTGCTATGAACACTAGGGTGCATATATCTTTTCAAATTACAGTTTTCTCCAGATATATGCCCAGGAGTGCAACTGCTGGATCATATGGTAATTCTATTTTTAGTTTTTTAAGGAACCTCCATACTGTTCTCCATAGTGGCTGCACCAATTTACATTCCCACCAACAGTGTAAGAGGGTTCCCTTTTCTCCACACCCACTCCAGCATTTAAGTAATCTCTAAATTTTAAAAAAATTTCTTGAAAAAAGAAAAAAACTTAGAAGAATAAACTGAGTTTTACACTCATGTATGTGAAAAATATCTTTTCCATTAAAAAACACCAGGAATAATTTCTAAGTAGATTACCAGTATATTCATTCATATATTCATCCAGTCATTCAACAAAAATTTGTTGTCTGTGCCAGGCACTGATCTAAGTACAGCTGGGATGAAAAAGAGGATGACCAAAAACAAACCCCCAAAACTGGGGGAGTGGGATGTTCACAAAGGGTTTTGGGAAGCTCCAACAGATGCCTGGGAATCCAGAAGGCCACCAGCCTGTGAGAACTATGCACATGCCCAGGAAAGAGCTGAAAAAGCCCTAATCTCTCACTTTTTGATAACCTTGAAGCTCTGCAAAAACAAGATGTGAAGGCTAAAGCAGGGCTGTAAAGCCTTGAAAACCACGTCAGCAAAGGTTGGAAAACTTAGTGGTTCACGGTATGTAAGAAAATCTGTCCATTCATTAGCTGACTACTAAGTTAACTGAGGAAAAACAGTGCAGCAACACAATGACATACAGATCTTATAAAATTAGTTCAGGAAGACCACTAAACAAACTAAATAATCAAAGCAACACTAAATAAACAAACAGTAACAAAAACAAAAAGAGCAACAATAAAAGACCAGGGAGGAAGGAATGCGATTTCTAGAGTTGATAAAACATTATTTTAAAAGTACAGAATTCAACATGCAAAATTCCAAAAATGTAAATACAAAACAAAGAAAAAAGCACGATAGAATGACCCACATACAGGAGAGAAAGAGAGAAAAAAAAGGGAGTTCAATAGAAACTGTCCCTGAGGAAGCTCACACAATGAACTTACTCAACAAAAATCAAGGGTTATAAATATGTTAAATAAAATAAACCACAACTACAGAACCAAAGGAAAGCTGAGAACAATATCACACCAAATGGAGAATATAAATAAAAACACAGAAATTACTTTTTAAACAAGCAATTCAGAATTCTGTAATTAAAAAGTATAATAACTGAAATTTAAAATAGAAAGGCTTAACAGATTTGAGCTAATATAATAAAGAGTTAGCAAACTTGAAGATAAGTCAATTGAAGGACTTCCCTACTGGTCTAGTGGCTAAGGCTCTGCGCTCCCAAGGCAGGGGCCCCAGGCTCAATCCCTGGTCAGGGAACTAGATCCCAAATGCCACAACTAAGAGTTTGCATGCCACAACTAAAAGAGCCTGCATGCCACAACTAAAATATCCCGTGGAGGAGAAGCAATCAGGTTAGGACCCACAACCCTAGGAGGGGACACAGAAGAGAGAGATTATAGGCTTGGAGATCCTCCCTGAGGAGTGAGCTATTTGAACCACACATTGGGCACTCCAACCCTGGGGTCCAACACCACTTAGCTGGTGTGAAAACCAGTGGGACTTACAGGAGGTTTGTAAGAAATAGAGACTCCATTTGTGAAGAGCACACACATGCTTACTGACTCCTGGGAACAAGGTGGAGGAAGAAGACTGAAACCACCCAGGGCTCCAGAAAGCTTCTCTTGACCAGCCAGGGCATGCCCCAACCCACACCAAGCACCCGCTCCAGCCCCTCCAGCTCCAGCAGTAGTGTGAGGGCTGCCACTGCTAAGGGCAGTGCACTCCCAGCAGGGGACAGAGTGGCTTGCACACGACACTGCATCTGAATGGGGGGGAGCAGCCACTGCTGCTAGTAACAGGGACATCAGACGGGGAACTGTCTTGAGCTCTGACTGGCACACTGGGACCACCCTGGCACAGCCCTGGCCTGCACCAGCCCCTCTTGCTCCAGGGCTGTTCCCCTCTGGGGTGAACGTGCCACTGCTGAGAGGGGAGAGAGCTCACACTGAAAGGGAACAGAACCACCTTGCACCCAAACTTCAGGGCTTCTGCTCCAGCATGTTGGGAGCCAACCCCGTGCCAAACAGGGTGGTGACAACCACTGAGCACAGAAGCTCTGGCTCAAACCTGGCTCTAGCTCCAGCACCTCGATCTCCAGCCCCACCTCCTTCCAAGGTGACAGCTGCGAGTCCACCCTGAGGTGTGACCCGTGCTCACTTCAGATCCAGTTCTCCTACCAAAGCCACTGAGTGTCTGCAGCCTGTATAGGGACACTCCCACACAAGTCTACTCCTTCAAGACTGTGACAGATAATGTGTTTCACCTGATTTCATAGACAAAGTTAACCAAAACGAGAAGACAGAGAAATTTGTTTCAAATGAAAGAATAAGAAAAAAAAAAACCCTGTAAAAAAAACCTAATGAAAGAGAGAGAAATAACTTACCAGATAAAGAGTTCAAAGCATTCATAGCAAAAATGCTGCCTGAAAAGAACAAATGAAGACAGTGAGAAATTTTACAAGAAACTAGAATATATAAAGAAGAATCAGAGCTGAAGAATACAATAAATGAAATGAAAAACCCACTCGAGGAATTAACAGCAGACTGGGTGATACAGAAGAATGCATAAGCATTCTGAAAGATAGAATAATGGAAATCACCCAATCAGAATAGCAAAAACAAAAACAATCTTTTAAAAAATGAGGGCAGTTTAAGGGACCTCTAAAATAACATCAAGCATATACTATTCACATTATAGGGGTCCCAAAGGAGAAGAGAGAAAAAAGGGGTTGAAAAATATTTGATGAAATTATGGTTGAAAAATTCCTGAATCTGAAGAAGGAAACAGATAACCAGGTACAGGAAGCAGAGTCTCAAACAAGATAAACCCAAAGAGACCCATACCAAGACACATCGTAGTAAAATGGCAAAAGTTAAAGATAAAGAGAGAATTCTAAACGCAGCAAGAAAAAAACAGAGAGTCACATACAAGGGAACCCCCATAAGGTTATAAGCTGATTTTTCTGCAGAAATTTTGCGGGCCAAAAGGGAGTAGCATGATATGATATATTTAAAGTGCAGAAAGGGGAAAACCTACCACTTAGGATACTCTACTCAGCCAGATTATCATTCAGAATTGAAGAATAGAGAAACTTCTCAGACAAGCAAAAACTAAAAGAACTCATCAATACTAAACTGACCCTAAAAGAAGTGGTAAAGGGCCTTCTCTAAGTAGAAAAGAAAAGGCTACAACAAGAAGAATTTATAGGAAAGGAGAAACCCCACTAGAAAAGCCGAATATTTAGTAAAGGTTGTGGATCAAGCACTTAAATAAGCTATATGAAAATTAAAAGACAAAAATTATAAAATCAACCATAACTACAATGAACCGTTGAGGGATAAACATGAAGATGTAAAATATGACATCAAAAAACACAAAATGTGGGGAAAAGGAGTAAAAAATGGAGATCTTCTAGAATGTGTTTGAATTTAAATGACTATCAGTTTAAAACAAGTAGATATAGTTATAGGTCAACATATATGAACCCCATGGTAACCATAATTCAAAAACCTACGACAGATACAGAAAAACAGTGAAAGGAACACAAGTATACCACTAAATAAAATCACTGAATCTCAAGGGAAGAAACTAAAAGAAGAACAGAGAATAACTACAAGGACAGGCAGAAAACAAGTAAAAAAATGTCAGTAAGTACTTACTGATCAATAATCACTTTAAATGTCAATGGAATAAAGCTCCAATCAAGGGCTTCCCTGGTCACACGGTGGTTAAGAATCCGCCTGCCAATGCAGGGGACACGGGTTCGAGCCCTGGTCCAGGAAGATCCCACATGCTGTAGAGCAACGAAGCCCATGCGCCACAACTACTGAGCCTGCACTCTAGAGCCTGTGAGCCACAACTACTGAGCCCACATGCCACAACTACTGAAGCCCACGCACCTAGAGCCCATGCTCCGCAACGAGAAGCCACTGCCATGAGAAGCCCACGCACTGCAACAAAGAGTAGCCCCTACTCGCAGCAACTAGAGAAAGCCTGCACTCAGCAACGAAGACCCAACATAGCCAAAAATAAATAAATAAATAAATAAATAAATAGCTCCAATCAAAAGACATGAGGTGGCTGATTAGATTAAAATGACCCATCTATATGCTGCTTACAAGAGACTCACTTCAGAGCTAACGACTGAAAGTGAGGAGATGGGAAAAGGTATTCCAAGCAAATGGAAATGAAAAGAAAGCTGGCAAAACTAGACTTTAAAACAGTCTATAACAAAAGATGAAGAAGGGCATTATATAACGATAAAGAAATCAACACAGGAGAATATAACATTCATTAACATATATGCACTGACATAAGAGCACCTAAATGTATAAAGCAAATATTAACAGACATACAGGGAGAAATTGACAATAATACAATAACAGTAGGGGACTTTAACACCCAACTTGCATCAATGGACAGATCATCCAGACAGAAAATCAGTAAAGAAACAGTGGTCTTAAATGACACATTAGACCAGTTGGACTTAATAGGTATCTATAGGACATTCCATCTGAAAACAGCAGAATATACATTATTTTCAAGTGCACATGGAACATTCTCCAGGATAGATCACATGCTAGGCCACAAAACAAGTCTCAACAAATTTAAGAGGACAGAAATTATAGCATGCATTTTTTCCGACCAAAAGGGTATGAAACTACAAACCAATTACAGGGCGGGAAAATGGGGAAACACAAACACGTGGACACTAAACAAATGCTACTAAAAAACCACTGGGTCAATGAAGAAGTGAAAGAGGAAACCAGAAAATATTTGGAGACAAATTAAAATAAAAACACAACTTTCGAAAATCTATGGGACACAGCAAAAGCAGTTCTAAGAAGGAAGTTTAGAGCAATACAGGCCTACCTCAAGAAACAAAACAAAAAATCTCAAACAACCTAACTTACCATTTAAAGGAATTAGAAAAAGAACAAAGTCGAAAGACAACAGAAGGAAGGAAATAATAAAGATCACAGGAAATAAATAAATGGAGACCAAAACAAAAAACAATAGAAAACATCAATGAAACCAAGAGCTGAATTTTTGAAAAGAAAAACAAAATTGATAAGCCTTTAGCCAGGCTCATCAAGAAAAGAGAGCCTAAATAAAATAAGAAATGAAAGAGGAAAAATTACAACTGATCTCACAGAGATACAAAAAAACCATAAGAAAATACTACAAACATTTACATGCCAACAAATTGGACAACCTAGAAGAAATGAATAAATTTCTAGAAACATACAATCTTCCAAGACTGAACCAATCCAAACATACCAATCACTAGTAGTGAAACTGAATTAGTAATTTAAAAACTCCCAGCAAACAAAAGTCCAGGACTGAATGGCTTCACAGAGAAATTCTACCAAACATATAAGAACAGCTAATAACTATCCATCTCAAAATATTCCAAAAAACTGAAGTGGAGGGAATACTCCCTCCCAAATTCATTCCATGAGGATACCATTACCCTAATAACAAATCCAGACAAAGACACTACGAAAAAAGAAAACTACAGGTCAATATCTCTGGTGAATACAGATGCAAAAATCCTTAACAAAATATTAGCAAACCGAAATCAACAATACATAAAAAGGATCACACACCATGATCAAGTGGGACTCATTCCAGGGATGCAAGGATGGTTCAATATCTACAAATTAAACAATGTAATACACGACATGGGAAAAAAATCACATGATCATCTCAACAGACGCAGAAAGAGCATATGACAAAATTCAACATCCATTCATGATAGAAACTAATCTAAGTTGGTATAGAGGGAACATACCTCAACATAATAAAGGCTATTTATGACAAACCCACAGCTAATATACTCAGTGATGAGGGATATGGGATTAAGAGATACCAACTACTGTATATAAACAGATAAGCAACAAGGATATACTGTATAGCACAGAGAATTATACTCATTATCTTGTAATAACCTATAATGGAGTATAATCTGCAAATATACCAAATCACTATGCTGTATGCCTGAAACTAACACAATATTGTAAACCAGTTATACTTCAAATAAAATATTTTTCAAAAAAAACTAAAATTTATATATATTTGCTATCTCTGTCCACTATTAGAACCTAGAAGCAATAGTCCAATAACACTGAACATACATAATGCCCTACATACTACTACACACTAAAAGAAACCAGGACTTCTTGGGAGAAAAGGCTGATTCCAGAGCTGGGGCAGAGAAGATACAAGGTCAGGCTAAATCTCTTGTGCCGGTAAGTAAAGAAGTCCTCAAAATCTGATGGGAACAAATAAAAAAACATGAGAGGCAGTTAAAAGGGGCTCCCACCAGTTAAATGAGACAACTTAAGTTCTAAAATAAATAGTAACAAGAACAGATAATACCCTGAATAAAACAAAAATCCATAGGTCTAAACTGATACTAATTTTTTTAAGTCAGGGAAGGGAAAACTCTTCTTTGTAGAATAATGTCAAATGATAAATGTAGAATAACACAAATAGAAAATTGCCATTTTACAACTACCATAACTGATTTAGGCAAGAATCATCAATGAATGCTAAAATCACTGGGTGAAAGTTTATTGAGGAACAAGATACACACATAATCTCAAAAGTATTTTTCCACTGATTACTTAATTACAAAGGGGGAAAGGTATCCCTACAATGGAGAAATCCGTCAAATCCCACCTTAACCAAATGATCATATTTAACCTCACCAAAACTACTGTCATAGGCACCATGATGTTACACATTGAGAACACAACTCCGATGTAATATTCCTGCCAAAAATGTTTAACCTGAATCTGATTATGAAAAAAATAAATTAAAACAATCAGACAAATCCAAATTGAGGGACACTCTACAAAACAACTGGCCTGGATTCTTCAAAAATGTGAGGGGGATGAGGAAAAAGGGAGAAGAAAGAGGAGATTAGAATAAGGCTGGAGAAGCACTGTAGATTAAAAGAGACGTAACAACGCAATGCAACGTGTAGTCGTTGATACAATCATGAATCAGAAAAAAAAAAGTCATATCTATATCTGTATCTAAATCTATGGGACTTGTTTGGACAACTGGAGAAATTTGAACATGGAATGTATTTCAGATTATAGTACTGTGTCAATGTTAAATCCCCTGAGTGTGATCATGTGGTTATGCAGGAGAATGTGTTTATTTCTAGAAGATGCATGTTTGCATGCTGAAGCATTTAGAGGTAAAGTGTTATGATCATGATGTCTGCAACCTTCAAATAGCTCAGAAATTTTTAACATATAAACACAGAGAGAGATAAAGCAAAGTAGCAAAATGTTGGCAATTGGTGAATCTATATGAAGGGTACACAGGTGTTCAATATACTATTCTTGCTACTTTTCTGTAAGCTTGAAATTTTTCAAAATAAAAAGTTGTGAGGAAAGAGTAAAAAGAAATTCCTTTCAAATTCTGTTTTCACACTTAAAAGAAGCAGATAAAAACAAAACCTTTGTTATCCAAAATTATGAAGCAATTAACCACTCACAAAAAGTTTTCAGTATAATTGACAATCCCTTACCATTATCATTTTGTATGGGATGTTCTCCAATGAACCATATGCTTTGCTACAATCTTAATTTCTTATATGATGCTCTGGATGTAACTATAAATTAAAATGTTGGTATTGTAAGTACTGGACTGAGTAACTTAGCTTACTGCTATAACACTTATCCAGTGAAAGCTCCCTCAGCCCTCTGAACTAAACTTGGCAATATAACACTGAATAGGCCAGATTCTCTTAGGACAGTACTGTTAAAACTATGAGCTATAAGGACTTCCCTAGTGGTCCAGTGGGTAAGACTCCATGCTCCCAATGCAGGGGGCCTGGGTTCGATCCCTGGTCAGGAAACTAGATCCTGCACACATGTGCAACTAAAAGCCCGCATGCCACAACTAAGATCCCACATGCCGCAACTAAGACCCAGTGCAGCCTAAATAAATAAACAAATACTATGAGCTAGAACACTGTTACCCTGTAGAAGGAAAAAAAAAAAAATCAAATGTAGCAATAGTTTTGATCTAAAGTTTCTCTCTATATATTTAATATACCAAACACATTTGCATAGTAGTTATTATACAATAACTTAAACAAGAAGCTTCTTATTTAACAAATGGTATAGTACAGCAAAAAAGTATCCCAGTTAATCATGTACAAACCAATCACCTGAGACATGAGCACTGGACATGCATGCTGATGCGCTGATATACAGGCAGCATTTTCCAAATGTCCTGATACCCTTTACTCAACTGCTACTGACCTCTAAGAATGCTGAATTACCATGCCAAAATAAATACCATATTCATTGTGAACTATAAACACAGAACTAATCTGAACCATTTCTTGCATCAAATTTATTTACCTGAGGCTTTTCCTTTTTTGTTACTTAATATTTTACATTTAATTATTTCCTATTTATACATTATAGCATTGAAAGTACTGTGTGTGAGTGAGAGTGAGTGAGAGAGAGAGAGAGAGAGAGACACCTAACCCACTAAGGCCTCTAAAGAGTTCCCTAATCCTGGGCCTTCAATACACCTGTTTACTCATGTAAACATGTCAGCAGCTCCTAGTTACTAGACACAACACTAGATGCTAGAGATATAAATATATATACATCTAGCTCTCTGCCCTCAATGAGCTCACAGTCTAGTTGGGAAAGAGACTTTAAATAACTCAGTGAAACAGTATACTAAAAAAAGATATAAACAAACTGTCCTGGTGAGTCAAAGAACTACTGTCTCTCCTGTCTGTAGCTCATTGCCTAAGTACTAGAAACAACTTCAGCAGCCGTTAGTTCTTTCCCTCTTCACTTTCTAAATTTCTGATCTAGTCTCTTCTATAGGAGACTCCAAAAATAAAGTCAATCCTTCATAAGTACCAACAGCCAATGCAAATTGTTTTCTTCTTCTCTAAAAAGGGCCAGCCATGTAGTATATGTGGTATCATCTTTTGGGCTTTGGTGTTCCCCTCTTATTCAGCAAAAACTATTTTCTTACTAGTTAGGGGTCTAGTGTAGAGCATTTTTAGACGGGAAGGAAAGAAAAAAAGAAAGAAAGGAAGAAAGGAAAGAAAGAAAGAGAAAGAAAGAAAGAAAAGAAAGAAAGGAAGGAAGGAAGGAAGGAAGGAAGGAAGGAAGGAAGGAAGGAAGGAAGGAAGGAAGAAAAAGGGAGAAAGAAAGCTGGCCTCTAGAGTTTTTATCCTTCCTTTAGAAAGCAACTGTTTCACATAAGCAGAATTTTCTTTGTAACTGAACACAAACAATAGAGTTTATAGCATCTAACTGTTTAATGAAATGTTTCAAACTATAATTTGAAACTCATTGGCTATGAAATCAAATTAGTGGATCAAACACCTATGTTTTTTAACAGAATAGTGTAAAAGAGAAGCTATCAAGAGCATGATATAAAAGATACCTCTTAATTGGGGTAAAGCGTAAACAGTGGGAAAGCTACTGACTTTACATCTCCTCATAATACCATCCAATCCTATTTATTACCTCATGTTCTCATGGATCCTTGTTTTGGTTGTAAAGAACTGATTATCAGTCTTTCACAAATAAAGTTAGATTAAAAGAGAAGGCACTCTGCAAAGGGGCCAAGACTATAAAAATACAAACTATTAGTACACATGGGAATACTGCTTAATAGGTAAGACTGTGGGCTCAGAAATCAGACTGTTTTCAGGCTCAAATTCTTACTACCTTTATGACCTTGGATAGTTGCTAAGCCGCTCTGTGCCTCAGTTACCTCGTCTATAAAACGAGTTGCTATGAGGTGAAATGAGATAATACATGAGAAGCCTTTAGCACAGTACCTGACACTTAAAAGTATCTAATAACTGTGAGCCATATTATCATCACCATTACTGCCTCTAAATAGTCAAAACTGACTTTAGGAAAAAATTTGGAAACGCATATTATGTTTTTATTAAAATATTCTAGTTACACCAGAATTAAAACAGAGTATTATTAAAAGCCTCAGAAACCAGAGAAATCTAAGAAACAACAGTAATCCAGTTAGATGGAAAACAATTCATCAGAGGAACAGCAACAATTGTAAGTGGAAAGATATTTGGGACCATACTGAGGAGGAGTTTGCATTAATTTGGGCAAAAGTCGCATAGTCCAGGGACCAGCAAACTATGGCCCACAGGCCGAACCTGCTCACTGTCTGCTTTGGGGTCACAAGTTAAGAATGGTTTTTACAGATGAACATTCTCAAATGATCTGATGAGAGGGGATGCTAACTTTGAACCCTACTTAAGGGAAACATTATCCCATTTATGATTATATTCTTCTCATTACTAGACCAATACAACAAAATATTATATTCAATTACTATATTTTGATTTCATCAATAAAAATTTGTGAAAGTTATAAAAAATAAAAGCCTCAAATGGAGTGTCTATACATGTTAGACAATTAATGTTCCTCTTTACTTTCCCCTAACCCTTCCCTTGTTCAAATTATCTACTGAATGTTCCATAATGTGCCAGACAGAGAAAAGCAACATGACTATATCAACAAATAAAACAAGATAAAAAGCTCCTGCCCTTATGGAGCTTCCATTCTAATGAGGAAAGGGAAAAAATGACATATATGTTACAAAGTAGTGAGCAGGGAATGTGGGGCAGGGAGCAAGTTTAGATAGATGGGGTATTCAGAGCAGGCATGACTGAGAAGTTCACTTTCTGGCAGACTTGAAAGGAAGTGAAAGAGTGAGCCATAAGGATGCTCGGCCTGGAGCCCGTGCCTAGAAAGGTGTTCAGACAGAGGGAAGAAGAGCACGAAGACGTGACATGGAGCACACCAGGCCTGTTCCCGGAACAGCAAAGAGGCCAGTGTACCCTGAGAGAAGTCGGTAAGGAGAGTGGTCAGAGAGAGAGCAGGAGCCACAAGTCATGTGGGCCTTGGTGGCCATGGTGAAAACCTTAGTTTTCACTCTAACACAGGACTTTGAGCAAAGGAACATAGTCACCTCCGTTACACTACAAGTAGTGACACATGGGTGTTCGACTTGCAGCATTTCCGATCGATATGCTACATACAAAAAGCTTAGAATATGGCACAAGCAAGCTACTGTGCTCACAGAAAAATCAGTTAATGTCTACAATATTATAAATTAGTAAGAAAAAAAATTAAGACTCTACCAGATAAATGAACAAAAAATTTATAGAATGTTTGCAAGAAGAAATGACATCACTGATTTTTTTTAAAAAGCCCAACTACATTATCACTAAAAAGACATTCAAAATAAAACAAAGTGCCATTTATCACCCATTGGTAAGGAAACTGGTGGTAGTAAAAATTGGGTCAGGTCTACAGCCCTGTATCTGAAACCTCTGGTTTCAAAACACTTTCAGAAGTGGTTTTTTGTTTTTTTTTTAATTTTTATTTATTTTATTTTTGGCTGTGTTGGGTCTTCATTGCTGGCTTTCTCTAGTTGTGGCGAGCGGGGGCTACTCTTCGTTGCAGTGCGCAGGCTTCTCATTGCAGTGGCTTTTCTTGTTGCGGAGCATGAGCTCTAGGCGCGCAGGCTTCAGTAGTTGTGGCACGCGGGCTCAGTAGTTGTGGCTCGCGGGCTCTACAGCGCAGGCCCAGTAGCTGTGGCGCACGGGCTTAGTTGTTCCGCGGCATGTGGGATCTTCCCAGACCAGGGCTCGAACCCGTGTCCCCTGCATTGGCAGGCGGATTCATAACCACTGCGCCACCAGGGAAGCCCCTTCAGAAGTGTTGTGAACTTCAGAATATTTAAATTATAAAGAGGTGATACTGCACAGCTACCTTATATTAAGTAACACTCTTGGTTGGGTCTGTCTAGGTAACACCCTGTATTAACTATACTGTTATTTAAAACTTCTGTAGAGAACCTTAAGAATGTTCACTCTAAGTGGAATAAATAATGTATAAAGAGCCTCACATCAGTATATGTCAAGTTTGGCTGCCAAATTAATTACAAAAACTTTTGTTTTTCAGGGGCTTGGGGATCTCAGAATTGCATGTAAGGAACTGTTGACCTACATAATTCTTTTGTAAACAATTATGCTAACATAGACCAAAAACTATAAAAATAACCGGATGCAAAGTGGGTCACAAGATCAGAATCACCTGGGAGAACTTTTCCAAATCACAAAACCCTTTCCAGTGAAGATTCCCCATTTCCCTAGTAGCTTCTGTAGCCATAGTAACTGACTGTAGTATGGATCTGGCTGGAAATATAAACAAACCAAGTAGAGTTTTAAAATTCCAATGTAAGTAAAACAATTCAGAAATCCTTGGAGTTTGTAAAAATATTTTACTTCCATGCAATAAGAAATATCTTAAAAAGAAACAGACAAAAGGAACACCAACCTTACTTTAAAAACATTATTTCCCAAATTTTAATCTCCTTGGAAAACTCATTTATTCTATTCACTCAAAGTGTAGTCAATATTAATTAGCACATATCATATGCAAGGCACTGTGCATACCAGGTAATACCAGGAGTGAGGTTTGGAGAGGTGGATAGTGGCTGACCATGAGTTTAGATTTTACCTTACACACAGATGGAAAGGCAATAAAAAAAATTCTGAATAGGGGCATAAAGTGATCAGATGTGCATGTCAGATCACTCTGGCTATAGTATAGAGGAGGGTTAAAAAAGGGCAAAACCAATGGCAGAATACACTTTAAGGAGACTATTGTAAAAGTCCACACAAGACACGATGACCTTTTAAAAAAATCATCCCTCACAATTTCATAAGTTGTGCCCAAGCTTCATACTGCCAAGTGGTGACAGGGCTACAACAAGGTAAATAAGGGTAGAAAGGGAAACTCAACAGTGCTGATGAGAGGCGATTGGGACAGGCGATGAGAAAATGATATCCACAGCTTACAGTAGCAGGCAAGGCAGTGCCCCAGGCCAGCAGGGCCTTAGCTGTAGAGGGCAGACAAGCAGGTGGCATCCCAGCAGTCAGGAACACACAGTAGGGAAACATGTCTCTTTTCATGGTTCTTGATGAAAGGCACTCCAGCTGTAAGACTGGAGTTCAGGAATTCAAAAGTAGGAGACAGAAAATAGGACAGCAGCAGAAAAGACACAGATTCTGGACTCAAATTAACCTACTTTCAAAACCTAAATCTGGTATTTTCTAGCTGTGAAGGTGTAGACAACTCAGCTTTTTGAGCCTCAGCTTCTTCATCTATAAAAAGGGGATAACACTACCTACTCCACAGGGTTGGCGGGAGAACTAAATGTGATCTCATACATTAAAACATCCAGTACAGTTCCATGAATATTAGTTTTGCCCTTTTCTCTTTTTCTTATAAAAAGAGAAGCTACTGAGTTTTTCATCTGAGCTACTGAAATCAGGAAGTCTTTTCCTTGGCCACAAAGTCGGAAAGGCTTATCCAACTAGGCATTAGAGGACTTCAGGTAAAGAAAGTAAGGCAGGTCATTAATGAAAAATGTCTCATGGGAGCACTAGTTCATACAGAAGAGGTGAAAGTGAGTAGGTTACACAAGTAAAAAGGGCCTAAAAAACTAGAGTAAAAGTTTAAATAATTAGGATCAGTTAGCCTAATAGTATACCGACACAACAGAATATGTCACTGTATTTACATAAAAAAAGAAGGAAAAAGGTGGGGAGTTCTCTGTATGTGGAAGTCAAAGGATCTCCAAGGTATATATGTATTTTTTTTTAATTCCCCCCGCCCCGCGCCCGCGCCCCCTGCCCGCCGCCTGCTGGAGGGTGGGGCGGGGTCGGTGGTGGCAGGGGCCCCCGCAGAGTTAAGGCCCCTTTCCCTCACGCGGAGTTCGCCGAGGCAAGCGCGCCTGGGCAGGGCAGGGGACGCGGTCTCGTGCGCCTGGCGCCTTGGAGAGCCGAACCCTGCCGTGGGGAGACGTCAGATTCTACCCCGAGCACGAGCGGCGGTCCCCCAAGGTATATTTTAAATGAAAGAATTACTAAATAAAACATTAATATAGTATGCTACCTTCTACATAGAAAGGTAGGGGGAAACAATAATTTATATTTATATTTTGTTTCTATTAGCATAAGTACTGGTAAAACACACGAAAACAAAAGTGGTTACCTATAGAGAGCAGGGAAGGGAGGGATAGACAGAGACAGAGTAGTACTAAGAAGTCTCAATATATGCTTTTTTATATTATTTTGAAATTTGAATGAAGTAGCCATACTTAACAACTGTCTCACAAAAAGGCAATATATACATTAAATTAATAATAAAACAAGATTAACAATGACTCCTGAATAACTCTAAAACTCACCATAAGATGGTAATCATTTGAAATGGGGGAAGGGAGCTAGCCCAGATGCCTACTGAAGTTCATTCAGGGCATTTCTTTGATATTAGGTATTGCTACACAGTTTCTCTTACCCATCTTTCAAATAATCACTACAGTTTCTTTCTCTTAATCCGCCAAAAATGTTAAGGTGTATGTAATCTTAAAAAAAAAGATATTTTTTCGGGAATTCCCTGGCGGTCCAGTGGTTAGGACTTGGTGATTTCACTGCAGGGGCCCGGGTTCGATCCCTGGTTGGGGAACTAAAATCCTGCAAGCCGCGAGGCGCAGCCAAAAAATAAACAGACAGTTTTCTTGATTCTGTTCCCTATTCCTCCATGACCTAAGAGATCTTCCTTCTTCCCCTTATGACCAAATTTCTTAGCGTTATCTAGTCTACGTTCACCGTATGTCTAGTTTCCTCTATGTACTTTCTTATCACACCCCCTACTGTAACTCTTCTGCTACAGTGAATTTCAAACTTTACTATACCTCAGAATAACTGTAGCAGCAGCAGCATTAAGGCAGATTTCCTGTGTGATCACCTCGCATTCCTCACTCACCCTTTCAAAAAAATCTATACAGTCTGAGATGAAACCTGCAGAATGGGTATTTTTTATTCAGTAGCTCATTTGATTCTGATACAGGTGGCCTGCCTGAACACACCTGAAAACCAACTAGCTAAGGTCATAATAACTTTCCATCAGTCAAATTCAAAGCACTTTTGTTCTCATCTCTCTGCAGCATCTGACACCTTCCTGTAACTCCTTCCTCCATCACCTTCCCCCACACAACTGGACTCTCCTCTCTCTTCTGAGCCCTTATCCTTTAAATGATGCTGGTGGGGGCCCTGCCAGTGGCCCTCTTCCTAACTTTACACACACTTCATAAGCAGTAACAGTCACATCCACTGCTTCAACTACCTTCTATACAACCCTAAATTCTGGCACTCTGAATTCCCAACTATTTTCAGGGAGCCGGAGGCTATGCAGTCAGTACACGGGGAAAAAAAGACACTTCAACATCATGCACATCTGAATTCAAAACATCTGTTCTGCTATTTACTGGTAATACGTCCAAAGTCACACACCTTTCTGAATTTCAGCTTTGTTATCCTTTAAAACTGGAGACAACACCTTTCTGACAAATTTTTGTTTGGATTAAATGAGGGAAATAAAAAGGTTAAATGAGAAGTTCCCTTCCCTTCCTAGCACAGAACTGACAGCATGCCCTGAGGACCCCATGCATGGGCCTCGAGGTGGCAGGCAGGAGACAACTAGCTTGGGGCAGGGAGACTAGCACTTACAAGGGGACTGAGCAAGTAAGTAAATGTACTGAGGACAATGGGAGCCGAATCTCACTGCTGAAGATGGTACTTAGAAATATAGACATGGGAAGACTAGAAAGATAGAAAGAAACCTGGAGTGTTAGACTGGAAATAGATGCATCAGTGTGAACTTTTAAAATATATACACAGTTAGATGAAGAAAGAGATTCAAACGTGTACATATATACACATATTTCCTAGCTCTGTCTGCCCTAAATGTAATGACACCCCAGCAGAAATGAGCACATTAAGCATCCAAACCTTGGTTTCTAAATACCACCTCCACTAAAAGAAATCAGGATTCCAATGAATGATTCCAGAGCTAGGACAGGAGAAGTACAAAATGAGTCTGGAACATCTTGATGTGCCAGAAAGTAAGGAAATACTCAAAGGATGGGGATGTGCCAAAAAGATGGGAGCCATCTTGAAGGGGCTCCCACTAGCCAAATCTAGGACAATCTAAGCATCAAAATAAAATATAAAATTATAATAACTAATAAAACCCACTGAATAGGAACAGGAATCCATGGGTATATATTGATATAAATAAAGAAATAAATTCACTTATTTATTTACATCAATAAATGAATGAACAAATACATGAAAGAAAGAAAACTTTTCAGTAAAAAATCAATTAATAAATGCAGGTGGCAACCTTCATAGCAGTGGTTGATCCAGGCAGGAGTCATCAGTGGACCGAAAGGCCAGTGGGCAGAGGTCTGATGAGGAACAGGACATTAACAAAATCTTGAAAATCTTCCCACAAAAGAGTTACCAATTACAAGAGGAAAATGAGGACTGTATAATAAAGAAACCCAGCAGAAACGAACTCAGTAAGGTGCTCAAGGTTAAACATCGCCAGTGGTGGGACAACACCGTATGCCTCCCAGTGATACACTCAGAAGAGCACACCATTCCTATGGTATTCTTGGCAACAATGCATTCAGTCCACACATGAACAACTACTGAGTGAACCGAAGTTAAGGGACATCTCACAGAACAAGAGAAGTCAAGGCCATAAAAGACAGAGAAATATCAAGGAACTGTTCCAAACTAAAGAGACATGACAATTAAACGCAGTGTGTGATCCTGAACTGGATCTTGGACCAAAAGGGAAAGGAAGACACTACCGGGAGAGTTGGAAAACTCTGAATGGCCTCTGGGTTGTTTTTAAATTTTTTTATTGAGGTACAGTTGATTTACAATATCATGTAAGTTTCAGGTGTACAACACAGCGATGCAATTATATATGTGTGTGTATATATATACTTTTTTAAAAAATATTTATTTACTTTATTTACGGCTGTGTCGGGTCTTAGTTGTGGCATGTGGGATCTTTCACTGCTGCGTGTGGGCTTCTCTCTAGTTGTGGTGCACAGGCTTCTCTCTAGTTGCGGTGTGTAGGCTCTCTAGTTGTGGCGTGGGGGCTCCCAAGCACATGGGCTCTGTAGTTGTGGCCCATGGGCTTAGTTGCCCCACCGCATGTGGGATCTTCATGCCCCAACCAGAGATCGAATCCACGTCCCCTGCATTGGAAGGCGGATTCTTAACCACTGGACCACCAGGGAAGTCCCTATATATTCTTTTTCAGATTCTTTTCCGTTATAGGTTATTACATAATATTGAGTATAGTTCCCTGTGCTGTACAGTAGGTCCTTGTTGGTTATCTATTTTATACATAGTAGTGTGTATCTGTTAATCCCAAACTCCTGATTGATCCCTCCCCCTGCCCCCCTTTCCCCTTTGGTAACCCTAACCACATGTAAGTGATATCATATGATATTTGTCTTTCTCTGTCTAGCTTACTTCACTTATGATGATAATCTCTAGGTCCATCCATCTTGCTACAAATGGCATTATTTCATTCTTTTTTATGGCTGAGTAATATTCCATTGTGTATATATATACCACATTTTCTTTATCCATTCATCAGTTGATGGACACTTAGGTTGCTTCCATGTCTTGCCTATTGTAAATAGTGCTACAATGAACATTGGGGTGCATGTATCTTTTTGAATTATGGTTTTCTCCAGATATACACCCAGAAGTGGGATTGCTGGATCTTATGGTAGCTCTTTAGTTTTTTAAGGAACCTCCATACTGTTCTCCAGAGTGGCTGCACCAATGTACATTCCAAGAGTGCGAATGTTCCACACCCTCTCCAGCATTTATTTGTAGACTTTTTGATGATGGCCATTCTGACTGGTATGAGGTAATATTCACTGAAGTTTCGATTTGCATTTCTCTAATAATTAGCGATGTTGAGCATCTCTTCATGTGCCTTTTGGCCACCTGTCTGTCTTCTTTGGAGAAATGTCTATTTAGGTCTTCTGCCCATTTTTTGACTGGGTTGGTTTTTGTTTTTGTTTTTTTTTGATATTGAGCTGTAGGCATCTGGGGTTTTGAAGGTAGTGTTGTATCAGTGCTGATTTCCTGATTTGGGGGTTATGTAAGAGACTGCCCATGTTTTGGTAAAAGCACACTAGATTATTTAGGAATGATAGGCATCAGGTCTGCAACTTGCTCTGAAATGGTTGAGAAAAGTCTAATTAGATGAGAAATGGTGCATTCCCCTGAAATGGTTAGAAGTAGAGATGAAAATGAGAGACCAGAAATAAGATGATTAGATAGTTTCACTGAAATTTGAGAATCCAGTAACAGAAGAGGAAAAGGGTTGAAGACAATGTCAAGGTTCCTTCTTTGGGCATCTGAAAGGGAAGGCCTCATTGCACGCACTACAGTGAGCCAAGCACAACAAGATGTTGTGGGCTTATCTTCTGTATACACACAGTGTACGTAGTACAGCGTTAAAAACTGGCTGAAGTTCATGTGTGGAAACAGGAGGGGGTGGGGGGAGGCTCATGGGAAATCCCTGTACCTTCCCCTGAATCTTGTGAAACTAAAGGTGCTATAAAAAAGTAAAGCCTTATAAAAAAATATTTTTTAAGTTGCAAGAATAGTTCAAGGGAAAGGAAACTGGTTGAAGGGGATTCAGGAGCTCTTTGTGCTGTTCTTGCAACTTTCCTGTATGCTTGAAATTATTTCAAAATAAATTAATTTTTAAAATTCAACAAGCACTCATGACAACCTTGGTGCCTAGCAAAACGCCTGGTTCACTGTGGGTACTCAATAAAAATTACTTGGTCTTCCCTTTCCAGTTGCCCAGAGAAGAAATCTCAGCAGCAGCATCAGCCTTCCTCTTTCACTACATCCAAATGGACTCTCAGTTCTCGTGAAACTGCCTAGTCAGTTGTCAGTTCTAGGCCTACATGCTCATTTCTGGCTCTTATCATCTCTCACCTGGACCGCTGCAGGAGCATCCTAACTGGTTTCTCTGCTCCTTCTAACATCATTTTTGCACCATCCTTTTATCTCTGCATCATCGTCCATAAGTCAGGAGTTATCTTCCCTCATTTAAATACCTGTAATTGCTCCCAATGTAAACGCTGATCTCCCCACTGGCAGAAAAAATACTCCCGTAGGGCACTAAAAAGATAGGCAGGAGCACCAAAAAGGATACCTCAGATACACACACAAAACAGTGAAGTAATTCCTGGGGGGACAGGGAGGAGAGAGGGACAAAAGTGGAGGACTTTGACTGGACTTTCTTTATGTTTATTCTTAGGTTTCGTATTGGTTTATTACTGATTATATATACTAAGAATGCCAGAGGGTGAGTGGGTACCATCAACTCTCCAAAACTAAGAGCCTCTAAAACCATGCTTTTCCCAATTTGGCACCAAAGAAAATAATAATTTTTAGCACACTAGGACAAGTCAAAGAGATTATTCTAGGTCAAAAGAAACCACCCTGGGGGGGTCCAATATGCTCTGGTCACATACATTGACAGGTTTCTTATTCTCTGGCACAATGGTAAGCCATTCAGGACACCCCAGTTGGGAAGCTCTATTCTAAAGGTCTTAATACGACTGCGCTCACAGCCCAAACAAAGACCCTCACAAGGTTTTATTTCCCACCACAGTCAACACACATATACAAGCACACGGATTCACACACAAAATCAGACACCAACATGCATCTCACAGACAGACCATTTCTCTAAACACACTATGAATCCTTTCATACTTGTCTTTTTGCAAGTGCTGTTCTCTGTACCCAGAGATCAATTCCAACTCATCCTTCAAGACGTCGCTCAAATGCCACTTCTCCTTTCCCCAGATCTTATTACAGTTGTCATTCTGAATTGTAATTGTTTGTTGACATATGTTACCACCCTAGAATTTGAGCTCAAGGACAAGAATCATGTCTTATTTACCGGTATACCAGTGATCCCTATAACAGACATTCAAATGTCTGTTTAATTAACACACAAATGAATGTTCACTATATCATTCCCCAGTAAACCAAAATTTTCAAAATACATTAACTAAAACAATGAAGTATAATTTTACAATAAAATTAGCATTTTTTCCTAAACAAGAATACCCATTGTTCTGTGAGAGACCTGGCACAGAAATATTCAAACCATTTTCCTAGTCCTAGAGTTTTAGACTGAGGAAACAAACCTACAAACAAGCTGTAAGCACAAAGGTATTCACTGCAGATTATAACAGTGGAAACTTTAGGAACAACCAAAATATTTAACAAGAGGTAAATGACTAAATCACCTGATTGATAAATCACCTGAATATCTAAGCAATTGTTTAAATTATATTCATGATGATGGGAAAATAATACCAGTTACCATTTATTGATCATCTCTTCTATTTAAAAAATAATGCTGGGGGACTTCCCTAGTGGTCCAGTGGTTAAGACTCTGCGCTCCCAACCCAGGGGGCCCGGGTTCGATCCCTGGCCAGGGAACTAGATCCCACATGCCGCAACTAAGAAGTCTGCATGCCACAGCTAAGAAGCCTGCATGCCGCAACAAAGATCCTGTGTGCTGCAACTAAGACAGGGCACAGGCAAAACAAATAATAAATATTTTTTTAAAAAATGAAAAAGAATAATGATGGATGCTTTATATATATTATCCTAATCCTCACAACAATTCAAGGGCAAGTATTATTATCCTAATTTCATAGACAAGAAAGTAAACACAGAGGTTAAATAGTTCGTCCAAGGTTTTTGCAACCAGATTCCAACCCCAAGTCTGTCACCTTTTCCCTACATTGCTCTTCCTCTACAATACAATGTTTCCAATATATTAAACTCAAAATTGTTATCTCCACCATACAACTTTATAAAAAAATACAATAGGACAATGGCCTAGAAGGAAACAAAAATATCTTTTAGAGTGGTGATTAAGGGTGAATGTTGTTACAGTATTTATAATTTTTTTTATTAGCAACTTTTTAAAAGCAGAATTGCTGAGCAATGGACTAAATTCGTAAGGCAATACAAAAGAAACAACCCCCATTTTTAATTTTTTTACATGTTCATTAAGGACACACAGTAGGTAACATATAAAAACTTAAAAAGCACAAACTCAACTAACTACATCTAAGCAATCATATACTAACACCAGGGTACTTATTACCAGGATTCAAAAGCTGATCATTACGACTGGATTAAGCAGCATTCTTCCAGAAAAAAAGGTGAATTCTCTGGAAGACTTAAAGAAGAGGCATATGGACTGGAGACAGGAATGTTTAAACTGAAGACACAAGGGCAGAGGGGGAAGAAAAAGAATGCTTTCCTTTTAAGTAAAAATGAGAAGCAGGGTTAGTGAGATGAAGTTGATGAAAACCTTTAAGGACAAGCCAACAAGTTTGGAATTAATTGATAAGCAACAGGGAACTGTAATATATTCTCAAATGGTAAGTGGCATGCTGAAAATAAGATCTTTAAAGATTCAAACTTTGTTCCAAGGTAAAGTACTGCCTTTGGTTACACAATGTTTTCGCCAAACAATTGGGGGGAAAATAATCCATTATCCTTTATGTGTGCTTTATGTCAATACATACACTTTTCAAAACGAGAAACTGACTAAAGAAACAAAAGTCTTTATATAAGGAGTATAAGGAGAAGGGGTCCTTTCAGATACAATGCTTGCAAATATTAAATGCTACTGTACATTTTAATAAGAATCACAGAACTTTAGAGTAAGAAGGGATGCTGGAGATAATCTTTTAGTGATAACCTCTTCTTCATTTTCACAAGGGATTAAGTTGAGGCTCATGAACTAAGTAACTTGCCTAATGTCATATACGAGCCAGCGGCAGATTCAACATCAAAACTCAAATTATCGGGAATTCCCTGGTGGTCCAGTGGTTAGGACTCTGCCCTTCCACTGCAGGGGGCACGGGTTCAATCCCTGGCAGGGGAACTAATAGCTCACAAGCCGCATGGCGCGGCTTGGAAAGAAAGAAAGAAAAAAAAAAACAACAAGATTTTCTAGGCAGCAAGATCTAAAGATCTAAAGTTGTGCTGTCCAATATTATAGCTACTAGCAACATCTGGTTATTTCAATTTAAACTGATTAAAATTAAATACAATTTAAAATTCAGGTCCAGGGACTTCCTTGGTGGCGCAGTGATTAAGAATCCGCCTGCCAATGCAGGGGACATGGGTTCGAGCCCTGGTCCGGGAAGATCCCACATGCCGCAGAGCAACTAAGCCGTGCACCACAACTACTGAGTCTGCGCTCTAGAGCCTGTGAGCCACAACTACTGAGCCTGCGCTCTAGGGCCCACGTGCCGCAATTACTGAACCCGTGTGCTGCAACTACTGAAGCCCGCACGCCTAGAGCCCGTGCTCTGCAACAAGAGAAGCCACCGCAATGAGAAGCCCGCGCACCGCAACGAAGAGTAGCCCCCGGTCGATGCAACTAGAGAAAGCCCGCATGCAGCAACGAAGACCCAATGCAGCCTAAAAAAATAAACTAAAATAAAATTTTAAAAAATAAAATAAAGTAAAATTCAGGTCCTCAGGCACGACAGTCACATTTCCAGTGCTCCATGCCACACGTGGTTAATGGCTACCACATCTGACAGTGCCAAATAAGAGTACTGCCACCACTGCAGAACGTTTAACTGGACAGCATGATCTAACGAATAAGCTTCAGAGTCAGACAGACCTAGCTTGAATTCTACTCACTAGCAGTGGGATCCTAGACCAGTTATTTAATTTCCCTTGGCCCCCATTTGAGGGAGGAGAGGGGGAGTAGGGGATTAATAATACCTACCTCACATAGTGTACTTGATGATTATGTGGGATAACATGAAAAGCCCCTTTACATTGTCTGGCACATAACAGACAATAAACACATTCCTCTGGATCCTTTTCTCTTCCTACTCCTCTATAAACCCTCCTTGTTAAAACATACAAGCACAACAACTCACCCAAATTAATATCTTCCCGGCAAGGTAATCCACAGTACCTAATTTTCATTCTGTTCCCACCAATTCCTTCAAATAAAATTTGCACCTCTCTTCCAGAGTTTCTGCTCAGGAATAATGAAATGAAGAATGAACGTGGGGGAAACTGCCTCTAATGAAATGGAGGAGAATGTAATAATTTTCCCCTCTCGTTTCCCATCCTATTTTAAATATGACTGTACTGACTGATCATGCAAAGGAAAAGAAATAAATTACACTGCTCCTAGGTACCATACTTTCACACCAGTAGAGAAGATCCTACAATACTTCACTATATTCCTTCTCACCATCTGGGCTACTAACTGAATATTAAATGAAGAAATAACACCTTCCTCCTACAGTACTTTTCTGGCAAACAACAAAAAGGATTTCCAGAATACTAAACCAATCTTCAAGGCTTCACAGCTTAACGCAGTAAACTAATTTGACAAATCTAGACTACAGCATAAACTACTTCATAACATGCATGTTATTACCCAGAAAAACAACAAAATTCAACTCAGTTTGGAACCAGTGAATTTCTGCCAATACTAAATTTTATTTAGGAGCAACAATTCATGCTTAGCCACATTAAGTCACACAGACTTGCCATTTGTAGTGAGGTCACTAATTTTACATTCCTAATAACTAACAATTAAAGGACAGCTTTAAAACATTTGTCTTTAAACATCCACCAAACAAGATATCTCCATATTTTTAAAGCTTTCTTGTTGTTTAAAACTGACCATATAAATTTGGGGGGTGGGGAAGGGGGGAGGGGGAGGAGGGGGGAGGAGAAGGAGGGAGTCCTCTCAATAACAATTAATAACAGTGTCTCCTTGAAATTATCTGGCATTCTTACTTTGTTCCTCAAAGATAATTTACTCAAAAACATGACCACAGACCGCTCTCCTTAAAGAGCTCAAAATAAGTCATAAACAAATACTAAATAGATAACACTGCACACTGTACTGTCACACTAAAATACAAATTGATTATGTTTAGCAGACAAAACTAAAATACTTCAAGTATAAAAATCAGAGTTTAAGAAGTCTACGAGGGTCACATAAGTTAAAAAAAAAAAAGCATTTAAAAAGTTTTTATTACTATCCCACATGAAGTACTTTATACATTAAAGTTAGGCTTCTATGCCTGAACTGATGAAATCTAATTGTGAGAGTCTATAATTTTTTTAAAGTACTTCTATAATAATGAAATGTACATTGGTCACAGTAGAATAGTTCAAATGAATTTTCCTGAGGCTGCATCCTAAGTACATCTGACCCAGAAAGTATTTTTAGCAAGTGTGTTCAATCAATGCTGGTTTTATGCCTAGCCTAAATTAGAAATCGGGTGTCACAAATTTAAAGTAACAAAGTTACTAGGGACATTTTTAAAGATATTCAATTAGAAGATAAGAAGAAAAACCACAAGGTTTAAACAATTCAGTACCCACAGCCTAGAATCTAAGCAGGTTAGAGGCAATAAGAAAGCCACAACCTCATCCATTGCTACTTTGGAGGAACCTGTGATTTTTCTAACTTAAACTTTAACCTACTCAATTAATATTAATAAAACTACAAAAGAGTGATGGTTCCTTGTGTTTTCAAAATCTCTTGCCAAATGTTTGAAACAGATTAGCTAAATCACAAATATTCCCATATACAAAAAAAAGACCATGTTTCTCTTCTTATAAACCACTCAAGATCATGATATTGTGGGACCATGCACATGTTTCAATGAAAAACGGTGACAGAGATATGTGTGCCATAAAAAAAGAGAGACATAAAAATGGCTTTTGTGGTAACTGGAGCATAAGTTTATTCTGACAAAAAATGGTGGGATCCACAAAATGATTGCACTCTTTTGTTATGAGTTAGTAATGAAGCTCTGTACAGAAAACAAACTTTTGCTTACAAAAAGCCTTTAAAAAAAAATCTGTAGATTGAATTCCTCAAATTCAAGATTTAACTCATAGAATATTTAGCTCTATTCCATTAAGCACCTTTTGGGCTTTGAATAATCATTTATTTTAAGGTCATCTCCTTCCCCCTTAAAAAAATGAGAAGTATATAAAGCCGGATAAAAAATGCCCTGGCTTTCCTGTTCCACAGTCTTCTTTTTTCGCAAACCATCCTATACAAGTCGGATACTTTGGCTTTTTGGTTTTTTTCTTCTCCATAAACATGGCTTAAACTGTCCTGTTTCAACTGGGCCCGAGATCCGGTCACATCAACCTAAT
Organism: Balaenoptera musculus; assembly: GCF_009873245.2. Classification (NCBI taxonomy): domain Eukaryota; kingdom Metazoa; phylum Chordata; class Mammalia; order Artiodactyla; family Balaenopteridae; genus Balaenoptera; species Balaenoptera musculus. The sequence goes on along the minus strand of NC_045791.1, from coordinate 311,464 downwards.
ATTACTCCAATCTCTGACTCTAAAAGCAGTTGGCACATTGCAGACGTACCGGTTGTCCTAGAAAAGGCGCTTGAAAATCCTACACATCGCCCTGGTCCACCGCGGTTCGCTGTCTAACGCCTCGCAGGCATAAAGTCTCCCTTTCTAAGTTCCCCAGAACCGTCGTACACGCACGCGTGCCACTGTAAACCGCTTCATCTTAAGGCAACCCGGGGACACGCATCCGCACGTCCTCAACTTTTCCTTCTGGCTCAACTGCAGATGCCTAAATACAAGTATGCACCGGCAGAATCACAAAAGGCTTAAAACTTCAAGGGTAGGGACGGTATGTCCATGCAGGAAGCGCTCAAACGAGCCAATGAAAAAAAAAAAAAAAAGAATCCTACCAGCAAAGGAAAACTCAGAAGACTCTAAAACCTCACCTCGAGTTTAGGGGCCGTGGAACATTCCATCCCCTCTCCCCCGGCTGCCCCACAACAGAGACTGCAACCAAAACCTGCAGGAGGTCGGAGAGCAGAGGCCCCGCGAAGAAAGGGAGGGGGCAAAAAGCATCATCTTCCCCTGAGATCCGGCCGCAGGTACCAGCCTCGCGCGCCACGCAGGGCCGGTCGCCGGCGGGGACCCAGAGCCTCTTACCTTCGTGCCCCAGCCGCGTCCTCCCGGCTGCAGAAGAAAAGCCTGGAGGCCCGGCCGCGCCGCCCCCGGGGCTCCCTCAGCGCCCGCCCAGCAGCCGGCGCCGCAGCGGCCGCGCCACGGCCCCGAGCCGCCGGCACCACCTCATACTGCGGGGCTGCCGCGCGCTCCCGCACCTCCCTGCGGGGACGAGCTAATCCAGCCCCGCCGCGGGGCCGCGGGGGAAGCGGCCCGGGGACCCCGGCGTCCTGAGAGAACAATGTGGGGCCGCGAGGAGGAGGAGCGGAACAGCGCGGCGCGAGCGGGCGGGCGGCAATCCCGGGCAGCGTTTGTGTGCAAGCGTGCAACGGGCGCTCGGCCCCTCCCTCCTCCTCCTCCTCCCCCTCCTCCTCCTCCTCCGTCTCCTCCTCCCTCAAGCACACCCCGTCTCCCAGGCCACAGCATAGCAACCGAACATGGCGGCTGCGCAGACGCCGCCAGTCAGCGGCCGGGAGCAGCGGCGGCGGCCACGGGAGGCGATCTCGCGAGAGGCGAGGCCAAGCGGGCTGGAAGCGGCTGCACAAGCCGGAGCGCGGGGGACGCGCAGGTGCGAGGGAGGCGGGACCTGGGTAGGTGGGAGGGGCTGGAGGAGGGGGCGGAGCGCCGTGGCTCCACCCCGTGGCCCCGCGGCGGTTGGTCACTGAAACTGCGAACACCCCCCGTCCCCCCCCCCGCTGGACCGACTGACCTGAGGGACCCCGCCGAGGGGCAAAAACCCAAGTTTAAAGAGGAAAACCAGACCTCTTGGCCCCAGGTGGTCCGCACTTCAATGCTGAAAGAGGATACAGGTTTAGGATGCAGTTTTGAATCATTTCCTCTCCTAAATATAGACCCTGAAACAAAGAACAAACAGCGTTCATCTCTAAAACAAACGTTTGGTTGCCTCTGTGTGCCGGGAACGGTGTGCTTTTAAAGACGGAATTCATTCATTCTAACCACGCGTATGAACTGGGTGTTACCAGCCGGGGTTTTTAGCCAGGTGCATTCTAAAATCTTATTGATGGTACGAATGTTATTGGCGGTGAGACAGATGCCTGCGGGCTGGGTGGTAGCTGAAATGATGCCAGGGGGAATTTGGGGGCGGTCACATTTCCTTTCTGCATTCATTCTTGTCAGAGTCCTTTCCTGTCGTCTGCCACCTTCTTGCTCTTCCTCGCTCTTAGCTTCAGCACCCCACCAGGGCCGGCCTTCTTAAAACGTCCTTTCAAAAATCACTTTCCCTCCAAGCCGACAGAAGGCCTGTTCACTAATCAGGGGTGGTTTTTGCAAGATGAAACCTTGCAAATTTGTACAAATGTGTGAAAGACGGCATTTTCTATTGAGCCTCTTCTCCCTCGGACCCCGGCTCAGTTTTTCCATTTTAAGAAGACAGCCTGTCAGTCCGTATTGCTCTACTTTACCTCTTGGAATGACTTTCCTTCCCAGGGCTTAGTTCCGGCCCGTGCTCATCCGTCCTTCCCAGACAGGCTTTCCTGCCTCTACTTCTCCGTTTTCTGTGCCTTTGTTCATGCTATTCCCTCTACCGAAATGCTCTTCCCTTCATCGCCACCTGTCAACAGTCAAGTCATACGCCAACAACAGAGGACTGCCACCGGAAGTAAGAATTTCTTCCTCCTCTGACATGATACTTCTAGGTTTATACCTCCCTTTTTTTTTATCACAGTGTACATTTTATTATAGGATCATGGGCTTCCCTGGTGGTGCAGTGGTTAAGAATCCACCTGTCAATGCAGGGGACACGGGTTCGAGCCCTGGTCCAGGAAGATCCCACATGCCGCGGAGCAACAAAGCCCGTGTGCCACAACTACTGAGCCTGTGCTCTAGAGCCTGTGAGCCACAACTACTGAGCCTGCGAGCCACAACTACTGAAGCCTGTGAGCCTAGAGCCCGAGCTCCGCAACAAGAGAAGCCACCGCAATGAGAAGCCCACGCACCACAAAGAATAGTAGCCCCCGCTCACCGCAACTAGAGAAAGCCCATGTGCAGCAACGAAGACCCAACACAGCCAGAAACAATGAATAAAATAAAATAAATATAGGATCCTCATTCCCGTGTGGGTCTTGTCGCCACTATCCATGGGGAGCTACTGGAGGTGAGGACCATGTCTTGGCCGCCTTTGTGTCCCTCTTATGCCTGATGATAGTGACATTGCCTGGTGTCCAAAAAGTTTGTTGAAAGAATGAAATGCTTAAATCTTTAATTGGTGGGATTTCGAGAAGGTACTTGAGACAGAGCAGGCTCTTACTCAGCTTCAAACCTGGTAAACTGCTGTGTCTCTGAGCGATTCACATCTGGTCTGAATCTGTCTTTGTTGATGCCCTGTAGAGCCTTGTAACTAGTCCCCCAACTAACCTTCCTATCTCCAGACCTTCTCCCTCAGCCCCTTCTTCCTACCCTCATCCGTAAACCACAGTGACCTTTCATACAAATAGAAATCTCACTTATTATATAAATATAGCTGGAGTCTCAACCTTGGAGGGACAGGAGAGGGATACCCTTTGCTTTGGGAAATGGCACAGGATGAATCCTTTAGGTAAATGGATGGAAGCCTCCCATCTGTCTACTATTCTTTAGGAAAACTGTGACGTCACTTTTTTAAAAGTGAGATATAGCTGACATACTATAGTGCTTTTTAGTATATTTGCAAAGTTGTGCAGCCATCACTACTACCTAATGGCAGAACACTTTCATCACCCGAAAATGAAACCCCATACGCATTAGCAGTCGCTCCCCAGTCCCTCCTCCCCCAGCCACTGGTAACCACTAATCTACTTTTTGTCTCTAGGGACTCGCCTACTTTGGACATTTCATATAAATGGAATCATACGTTCTGCAAATTCTCTCTGAAAATGCGTAAATTTTTGCTTTTATTTAAATTATAACCTTTAAAAAATTAATAGATGCCTATTCTGGATCATTTTGATGACCACCTTGTCACCAAACACTGCCACTTGATTTTGTATTTGGCACCAAGAACTATAATTTTAACCTTCTTGGGCTAATGAGAAAAAAAATAGAATACTCCTTGTAGAGATGACAGCCTTCCAGCTACACGAAGGTCAAGCGTCCTCATGGCACACTGTGCAAAAGTTTCACAGAAATTCAAATACAGAATATTCGATAATTAAGTCAATTACAAGCTCGCCTAAAAAAGCCCGTACCAGTGGGGTGGAGGGATAAATTAGGAGGTGGGATTAACATATACACGCTACTATATATAAAATAGATAAACAACAAGGACCTACTGTAAGGCCCAAGTAGGCACTATAGCGTAAGGCACTATACTCAATACTCTGTAATAACCTCTACGGGAAAAGAATCTGAAAAAGAATAGATATATGAATATGTATAACTAAATCGTTTTGCTGTATGCCTGAAACTAATACAACAGTGTAAATCAACTATACTTCAATATAAAAATAAAAATTTTTAAAAAGACCATACCATAGCAGTGAGTTTCATAGTCTCATCACAAAGAACAATTTAATTTCAGCAAAATTTCATCTACATTACATACCTAACATTATTTGAAATTTTAATTTTGTTAATTTAATGTGCAAAATTGTTGTTGTTTTATAGATGTAGAAGGGCTATGAGAATAAGGACTTTATACCTGATCTTGTATTTACACAAAATGAAGAAACATAATCTAAAGAATTTAAATTGAGAGTTAGCAAGATTTTTTTTCCAGCTCAAAGTGGCCTCAAACATTACTAGATATTGACAGACACTGCTGTTGACTGATTTTTTTCCCTTTGTCTGTGCCTGCCCTTGGCTGTGCTTTGGGAGAGTTAAGAGCAAGGGTTGTGTCCACACTTGGAGGGTGTTGGCAGAGAGGACTGGCCTTGCACTGTGTGATTGACGCCCAACCCCTGGTAGCTATAGCCAGAAGGGAAAGGCATTCGTTCTAGCTTGTGCAGCCAAGCCAGGCTGTCTGGGCTGTGGCAGTGACCTCTGGCAGCCACAAGGCAGCAGAGAGGGAGCTTCGACCAGGTCTTGTGGCCAACTGACCAGCCACTGTGCTCTCCCCACCCCCGCCTCCACATCAGCAACTTGGGAGGACCCCTTTGGAAGAATGATAAGCCCTTGGGTCACTGGGGATCTCCAAGGAAGAGAACCCCACAGGAAAGCTGGACTCAGCTTGCTTGGTAGAACTCAGAGTGGTATGAATTTAACATTAAAAACACATGACCTAAGGGACTTTCCTGGTGGTGCAGTGGTTGGGACTCCACGCTCCCACCGCAGGGGGCCTGGGTTCAATCCCTGGTCAGGGAACTAGATCCCATATGCATGCCGCAACTAAGAGTTTGCATGCCGCAACTAAGGAGCCTGTGTGCCACAACTAAGGAGCCGAGCCCACCTGCTGCAACTAAGACCCGGTGCAACCAAATAAATAAATTAAAAAAAAAAAAGACTCAGTTTTGTTGCCTAAGCTGGTGAGGTGGGACATACAAGGTACACTGGCTTTCAGACACCTGCTTTGTGACATGTGACCTTAACTGGATATCTGTCTGCCTTAGCTGGACAATGAAGGGGTATTTCATCTTTTCTCCTATCTGGAGTCTTCAGGCATAACTTGAAACAAAGCAAAACAAGACAAACAAATTTAGACTTAAACCTTTGAGCTCCCTTAAATGTACTTTTGAAAATAGGTATTTATTTTTAAAAATTACATGTATCTCTGAGGCAGGTGGCCCAGATTAGTCACTCTGTCGATAGGACCCTCTCCCTCTTCTCTTGCCAGCAATTCTTTTTCTCTCTTCCTTTCTTCTTCTCTTTCTTTCTTTCGTTCTTTTCTTTCCTGCTTTCTTTCTTTCTCAGTCTTTCCCTTTTCCTTCCTTCCTCCCCCCTCCCTCTCCCTCCCTCCCTCTCTCTTTCTTTCTTCTTTCCTCCCTTCCTTCCTGTCTATAGCAGGAGAAGACCCAAACTAGCAATCCCTGGTATCAAGAACTATACAGAAAAATGTAAATTTTTAAAATCAAAGACTTCCTCCTATTCCCAGTTCCACTCTCCAAAGGTAAGCACAATTAACAGCTTCTTATGTATACTTCCAGAACTTTCTCTGCATCTGTACGCTTAGTATCTTTTTTCCCTAACTACAATCAATGTCTTTTTCCCATACATACTATATTTTACTTACAAATGTCATTAATGACATATATGGATATATGTCATTCTCTCTAAGGGCTGTATCACACTGTATTTAATCTTCTCTAATAAATGGGCATTTAGGCCATTTCTGGTTCTTTGCTATGATATACAACTCTGTAAAGAACATTTTCACGACAAAGCTTTGCACATAAGAAAAGCATTTCTTTAAGACAAGTTTCTTGAAATACAATAGCTGACTTGAAGTGTACGGGCATGTTTAATTTTGATAAATGTTGCCAACTTCATTACCAATTGCACCCACCAACTATGTGTGAGTTACTATTATTCATCTCTTCTTTATCATTTCTAGGTTTTGCATTTTCCTCAAACCCAAATAAACAACAATGACAAAAGAAAAAAAACCCATATTTTCTTCTAGTACTTTTAGTTTTTTGTTTTAAATACTTAAATCTATGACCCATCTGGAAATAATGCTGAGGTAAGGAAATAGGGATCCTGCGTAATTTTTTTTAATGGTTTTCCAGTTGTCTCAGCATCACCTTATTGAATAATCCATTACACACACACACACACACACACACACACACACACACACACACAAACAACTGTTTGGTAAATTTCTTTTTTCAAATACTAAATTCTAAATTTTGAATTGGAAATTTTTTAGTTTACTCCACAGAGCTATCTAGTCTGTATTAGTTTCCTCTTGCTTCTGTAACAAATCACCGCAACTTTAGTGGCTTAAAACAACACAAACGTATTATATTACGGTTCTGGACATAAGAAATATCCAAACTGGGTTGACAGGCTGTGCGCCTCCGAAGGGCCCAGGGAGAGTCTCTTTCCTCATCTCTCCGGCTGCTAGAGGCTTCGTGGCCCCTTCCTCTGTCTTCAGACACAGCAGCCTAGCAGGTTCACATCTCTCTGTCTCGTTACCTTCTCTGTCTTCCAAAGCCCTCTTGCGTACCTCTTATAGGGGCCCTGTGATTACACTGGGTCCACTCACATAACACAGGACAATCTCCCCATCTGAAGATTTACAATCTTGAGATTGTAAATCTTAATTTACAATCACATCAGCAAAGTCTCTTTTGCCATGCCAGCTACGTATTCACACAATCACCTTGTGCATGAGGTGTGAGCATCTTTGGAAACCATTACTCTGTGAGTCACAGTCTCTAACACCAAACTTTTTAGCTATTAGAGTCTCAAATAAGTTGTAATATCTGAAAGAGTGAATTTCTTCTCATGACTTCTTTTTCCAAGATGAACATATTTTTAGTCATATGTATTTAAAATATATGAGCCCCACAGAAGACCTAAATAGATATGTCTCCAAAGAAGACATAGAGATGGCCAAGGGGCACATGAAAAGATGCTCAACATCGTTAATTATTAGAGAAATGCAAGTCAAAACTACAATGAGATATCCCCTCACACCAGTCAGAATAGCCATCATGAAAAAGTCTACAAATAATATATGCTAGAGAGGGTGTGAAGAAAAGGGAACCCTCCTACGCTGTTGGTGGGAATGTAAATTGGTGCAGCCACTATGGAGAACAGTATGGAGGTTCCTTAAAAAATTAAAAATAAAACTACCATATGACCCAGCAATCCCACTCCTGGGCATATATCCTGACAAAACTATAATTTAAAAATATACATGCACCCCTATGTTCATAGCAGCACTATTTATAATACCCAAGACGTGGAAGCAACCAAAGTGTCCATCGACAGATGAATGGACAAAGAAGATATGGTATATATGTACAATGGAATACTACTCAGCCATAAAAGAGAATGAAATAATGCCATTTGCAGCAACATGGATGGACCTAGAGATGATCATGCTACGTGAAGTAAGTCAGAAAGAGAAAGACAAATGTCATATGATATCATTTATATGTGGAATCTAAAATATGACACAAATGAACTTATCCATGAAACAGAAACAGACTCACAGACGTAGAGAACAAACTTGTGCTTGGGAAGGGGGAGGGGGTGTGGGGGAGGGATGGATTGGGAGTTCGGGATTAGCAGATGCAAGCTATTATATACAGGATGGATACACAACAAGGTCCTACTGTAGAGCACAGGGAACTATATTCAATATCCTGTAATAAACCATACGGAAAAGAAAATGTAAAAGAATATATATATATATATATATATATATATATATATATATATATATATAGCTGAACCACTTTGCTGTACAGCAGAAATTAACACATTGTAAATTAACTATACTTCAATAAAATAGATTTTTAAAAAAGAAAAAAATAATAAAATATATGAGTCCCAGATTGTGACTAAAATATTAAATTACATCAACAGCACATATGGTGTGCCTAGTGTGGGATTATATATTATCTGAAAAAAATTATTTGTAAATGTAGGTGAATATAATCTATATAAGTGCATTCATAGGACACTGATCATCCATATTATAAGCCGGTTAACCTGTACCTAATTCTTTTTATTTTAAATATTAATGCAAATTAGTTCTCATAATTTTCGTTTATTTAAAAACACATGCGTTGCTCACATACTATTTGCGAGGCACTGGGAATGCAGGTAACAGGTGGCCCTTGCCCTCAAGGCAAGAATTTTTCATTCTTAGGTTGTGACTCATCAGAGGGTTGTGAAATCAATTTGGCGGATCACAACTAGTATTTTGAAAAGAGAAATGAACTAGTATAGACCAGAAAACATCAGAATGCACCACACAAAGCGAAAGTAAACGTGGGACTGTGGAACTTTAGGTATATGGTTGTGCATTTGTATGTATGTGAACTTCGACAAGAAACGTGAAATGTCTTTCTTACTTTGGATGTGGTGGCCAAAAAAGTTTGAGAGCCTCTAGTTGAGGGAGAATGAATAAGCACACAAACAATACAAATCTGTAAGAGAAGTGCTTTCATAGATTAATCCTCATGAGGGCGGCACCATGGCTGTGTCACTCACCATTATTTCATCACAGCCTGACCTAATGTCTAATATATAATCAGCCCTCGGTTATTCTTCCCGAGTAAATGGATGAATGAGGTGGGCCTGGGGTGCCAGGGAAAGCAGTAGGAGGAGGCCAGAGGACAAGCACGTTTTGTCCTTACTTTTGCATGACTCCTCTGGGAGCTGAGGGCTGCGGGGACAGGTCTGGAGAGGAACTTGATCAGATGCACAATTGAAGGCTGGGCAGAGTGAAGCCTGGGGGACCTTGAGTGACATCTAGTGGCTTCTTGGACCAAATGGGCGGCACCAGCCTCAGGAATCCCCCATCAGGTGGAGTATTATGGGATAAGCTGTTCGCTTTAAGGGGAAGAGAAAAAAAGAGCTCCATTCCTGCACAGTGTATAAGTGTTCCTTTATTTGTAATGAATCCTGTGGGTTTAGTGGTCTGTGCTCTTTTTTTTATGTGTTGGCTTTGTCCGAAGGGGCTTTCTCATCACATTAGAACATCTTGATTAAACCTCATGCCTTTGTAGCCTGTTACTCAGCACCTGGGACAGCACTTTCAGGTGTGGTTCAGGTGTGTAATAAACACCTGCTGGTGGCTGGCTGACATGTTTAATCATTCATTCAACCCGTGCTCGAAGATCGGCTATCGCCCACATTCAGGATTCTCATTCCCGGCTGCACATTAGAAACACCAAGGGCGTTTTTAATAAATAGAAGACTTTGCCCACCCTTACCCCACCTCCATGGTTACTTAGTTGATCGGGATGGATCCCAGTCTTCTCTTATAGATACGGATATAGATTTTCTTTCAGCTCCCAAGGGGATCCTACTGTGCAGCAGGGCTGAGACCCACAGCTCCCATTTGGACAGGCACCAGATGTAATGCAGCATCAGTGTAAAACGGGACTGCCTGCCTCCAAGATCAGTGCTTCTCAAACTGCCTGCGGTGAAGGGCCAGTCTTCAGGACACACATTTCTGTAAGATACAAATAAAAGGAAATTCCTAGAAAATTATATGAGAAGGCAAAGACATATAATAAAATCCAAGCCCCAGTTGCTCATTAGATTCAACAGAAATTAATTTCTTGGTTAAATTTCTCTAAAAGGTTCTGACAGCTTAATCTGAATGTATGTACTTGTTGTGAGCTGGTGACAAACCACCTGCAGGGCGGCACTTGGTTATGCTCTAGATCAGCGTTCCCCAGCCCCCCAGGCCTCGGACCGGTACCGGTGGGCAGCCTGTTAGCAGCCGGGTGGCACAGCAGGAGGTGAGTGGCGGGCGGGCGGGCGAAGCTTCACTTGCCGCTCCCCATCGCTCCCCATGGCTCGCATCACCGCCTGAATCACCCGTGCCCCCCTCACCGTGGAAAAACTGTCTTCCACGAAACCGGTCCCTGGTGCCGGAAAGGTTGGGGACCGCCGCTCTAGATGGAGGTGGGGGCGAGGGGAAGACAGGATGCAAAACCCACCGGCAGCAGTAGTAACAGGACGCGGGTTGCTCTTGTGCACCTGAGCAGGAGGCCTGCGGACCCCTCAGGCAGAGCCCCGTGAGGCCACCAGGGCCGAGGGCCAGTCCTCAGCTCCTCGGAGCCAAACTTTGCTCTGATCAGAGCACCCACGTGACCAGGCACTTGGCACTGTCCATGTGCTAAAAGTTTTTTGGAAACTGGTTATAAAGCAAAGGTCACTCCACTCTCTTTTTAAAGCAAATGTTCCTTTCCGGGGACCAGACACTGGTGTTGGCTATAAGGATACCCTCCTTCCAGGATGAAGGTCCTCAGGCACGAGACGATTCTTTAGGAAACAGAGGGTGATGCCCTCCCTGCCCCGTGACGGAGCATCCAGTGCAGTGAGGCGGCACTCACCTACACTCCCCGCAGGCGTCTCTCTCTTGGACAGTGGTGAATAAATAAACACCGGCAGACTGACAGCCGTACTTCTGTCACTGACAGCTGTCACTTCTAGCTGTACCTCTGTCCAGCAGGCAGGCTCAATACACTAGATTAAGTGACCACTTGCTTCTACAATTGGGTCTTTGTCCTAAGCCTTTTTTTTTTTTTAGTGCTTTAAGACACCCCAATTTAATCACAGTAGTAAATTGAGAATTTTTCCAAGGCTGTACCTTGTTTCTTTGTTTATCTTTTTTTTTTTTTTTGAAGTGGACCATTTTTAAAGTCTTTATTGAATTTGTTACAATATTGGTTCTGTTTTGTGTTTTGTTTTTTTGGCCGCAAAGCATGTGGGATCTTAGTTCCCTGACCAGCCCCTGCATTGGAAGGCAAAGTCTTAACCACTGGACCACCAGGGAAGTCCCACGTGCCTTGTTTCTGTTTTGGGCATACAACACTTGGAATGATCATACGTATCAGAATCTTTCCATATATGGATGTTTTGTATGCCTAGGGGATGAGGAAGGGAAGGAAGGATTTTCCAGGATCACAGATCTGGTCGTTATGGGAAAAGAGTAGGAGAAAAATAACCCAAACAGGAGAGATTTGCAATTGTATCTTCATTTAGCTTATAGAGAAGAGGGAGCCAGTGTCATTATAAAGGGATCACCCTTTATAACTGTAACTGTATAACTGTAAGGTGTATCTCCTTTTTTTACAAGCATATATCAGAATCTACACATTTAAATTAGTACAGTCCTCCAACTTAGTCATTCGGGGAGGCTATACGTTTTTCCAACAACTTGACTGTTTCTCAAATACCGTCAACCCCCCTCTAAGTTCATCTCTACCACCCAAGTTCCTTTATGAGAGGATGCTGTGATCTGTCCCTTGAAGGTACTCTGCCACCCCAACCCCTATTCTGAACCAATCCTGGTTGAAGCAGGAGGGATCCTAGGACCTCTAACCCCACCAGCGGGACTGAGCTCTCGACTTACTTCAGTGCCTTCTGTGTGCTGGCGCCACACCAGGATCTGGGTTTGCAGAGATGAATACAACACAGCCCCCGCCCCCCAAAGACTTTGCCGACCAGTGGAGAAAGGGTTGATCTAAAGCCTGTACATTCATTCTCCCTCTCTTTACACGGGGTGAAGTCTCTAAGTATTCATGGAGCTGAGACCAAGTATGGGAGACCTGTGTGTGTTGACATAAGGCACACACTCCAGTTCCTGGGATATGTCTTTAAAGTCGCCCTCGGATTGTTGAAAGTTTGGCTAAAACCCACCTGTGAGTGTGGAGCATCTTGCTCCAGATAAAATCCACGTTTATGCAAATGGGCAGCCACAGGTCCCCCTGTTTTAAAGCTCCTACGAAATGAAGGCAAGGTAAAATGGCAGTTTTGAGAAGATCAAAAAATACCAAAGTCACTTTGAGGCAGTTTTCAAAATCCTTCATTCACAGGATGAGAGATTTAACTTTGGTCTGAATTATTTTGGTATCAATGATATCAAACCAATTAGTTACTGGATCAATTCACTGGAGTAAAAGAGCTTTTAAATGATTAAGAAGTGGGGTTTTTTTGTTATGGTTGAGGACATGTTATTGACTTTATACTAACACTCTAGAAATTAGTTCTTAGATTTTTGTGTCCCCCCAAAATAATTTGTAACATGTTTATTAGAAACTCTGGTGGTGCATATAGTTAAAGCAACCCTACCTCTTTATGACTGGAGACCATTCAAATTAATCCATTTGCTTTAAGTATGTAGGGTACGGTGTCTGGTGTCCCTTCCCCGACACCATCTGTGTGCTATTAGGTAAGGTACTTGTTCTGGGCTGAATTACGTCCTCCCCAAAATTCGTATGTTGAAATCCTAATCCACAATACCTCAGAATGGGACTGTGTTTGGAGATGGGGGTCTTTAAAGAAGTAAGTTAAAATGAGATCCTTAAGGTGGGCCCTCATCCAGTGTGACTGGTGTTCTCTTAAAAAGAAGAAATTGAGACACAGACACGCACAGAGAGAGGACCAGGTCAATACACTGCAGGAGGTGGCCGTCTGCAAACCAAGGAGGGAGACCTCAGAAGAAAACAAACTGCGCACACTTTGATCTTGCACTTCCAGCCTCCAGAGTTGTGGGGAAATAAATTTTTGTTGTTTAAGCCACCAAGTCTGCAGTACTTTGTTATGGCCGCCCTAGCCAACTAATACACTACTCCAACTCTCTGTGCTTGCTTCTGCACCCACAAAATGGGAATAATAATATATGTACTTACCTCAAAGGATTATTATGAAGATGAAGAGAACTAGCAAACACGAAGCACCTAGCCCTGTTAGCACTGATTGGACACTTACCATGTGCCATGCCTATTAAATTACACCTCCCATCTCCCCTCTGAGCAAGACATATATACCCATTTTGCAGATAAGGAAATTCGAAGTTGGAGGTTTCAGCAAGCCCAATCCCATTTAATATTGACCTCCCGCCATGAAGCTATAAAAATCGAAAAGTGTTATACATAAATGTAAGCCACTCACATTGTCAAATGTACAGCAGTGTGCTGTCAGCAGCCAGCATGGAGAGAGCCTAAGCCAGAGGAAAGAACAGGAATTAGGATGGAGAGGTGGACCGCCTTTGCATCTGTGCGCCATAACCTTGGTGTTGACAGCAGAGAAGAGCCATAGAAGGAGGTGTGACCACCTGAATGTTCTATAAAGACCACTATGATGATAGGGGAACACAGGCTGGGGGGTGGGGAGGGGGGTCAGTTTCAGACCCTTGTCATATCCCAGAGGTTTACGATAAGTGCTTGAGCCAGGGTGGAAATCGTGGATATAAAAGAGAACAGAGGTGCTGGAGATATTAAGCAGATGACTCAATCATTTATTACGTGACCCAGGTGAGACCCAGGTTTCTGGCTTGCCCAGGGGGCTCAACGGGGTGCAGTGTCAGTCACCAGGGTCAGCAGCACAAGATAAAGGGCGGCGGATTTGAAAGTGATAACGATGAATCCAATCTAGAAGAAGCTGAACTGGAGGTACTGTGAGGTTCTAGGTAGAACCATCCGGAAGTCAATGAAATATACAGATTCACAGCCCAGGTCTCCAGCCTGCACTGGAGTTAGAGGTTTGAGATGGTAGCACAGGTCATAAGGACAGTGTCTGGAGGGGGACGAGAACAAGGAAGGGAAAGAATCCTGGGGAGTGAGCGCCAGCGTTTGGGAACAGGCCCCTGTGGTGGGCTAGTCGGGGTGGGGAGAGAGGAGGGCCACAGGCTTCAAGGGAGGGGGGCCTGTCCTGACCACCACAGAGGTTGACAGCGCAATGTGCTCCGGAGCTGAGGAAGCTGTGGGTGGAAAAGGATGCCCGAGGTTGGGAGTCTAATATTCATTCATGACCTTTGCTAGACGGTTTCAAGGAAGAGGTGGGAGTGGAAGGCAGACGACAGTGAGTTGAATAGGGAGTGGGAAGCAGAGACAGAGTGAAGACAGCTTACAGGGAGCTTCGTTGGTTCAGGGAAGTGAGAGGATTAAAGGGAGGGGACAGGACTGAGGGGAAACTTTGCTTAGAACATTGTGCCAACACTGCTGTGTCATGGGGCTCGAGTTTCCATGAGAGTCAATGAGTATTCTCTTTTTAAAAGTCACAGTTAATAAACGTTAACCCAAGGTAACCTTTTGGTAAATGAACAGTCGCGCTTCACCAGCTCCCCAGTGATTCTGGAGCAGCCTGTAGGGTTGTGAGGGTTCCCTCGACTGCCTACTCAACAACTTTTGTCCCCTTCTTCTTGCTAACGGAACCCAATTTTATGGTGTGACAGTTTGCCCAGCCCCATAGTATAAGTCGTGATTGTTCTAAGACATTTAATGTTATGTTGTTTCCCTTCTCCAGTAACTGGTCTGCTGTGTGTGTGTGTGAGACCCAGTTCTACCTGTGAGATGCTGGGGGAAATTTGCTGAGGGCATCTGGAAAAGGTTTCCTCCTCTTCCCTCACCCCCTAAAAATAGAGGAAAATGAGGAGAAAGCCATTTTTCCATCCTTCTCCTTCCATTCTGTTTAGGACTTAAAAATAATTGTAAGGAAGTCCAACAAGGTTGTGATTTTTTTCCAACAATGATTCCTTTGATGCATCTTTAGAAAATTCAAATTGAAAATGATTTCAAAAAGCAAGTTTTTAACAGTATGGAGGTTCCTCAAAAAACTAAAAATAGAACTACCATATGATCCAGAAATTCCACTGCTGTGTATTTATCTGAAGAAAATGAAAACACTAATTTTAAAAGACACATGCACCCCAATGTTCATAGCAGCACTATTTACAATAACCAAGACATGGAAGCAACCTAAGTGACAGATGAATGGATAAAAAAGATGTGGTATATATACACGATGGAATATTACTCAACCATAAAAAGGAATGAAATAATGTCATTTGCATCAACATGGATGGACCTAGAGATGATCATACTAAGTGAAGTAAGTCAGACAAAGACAAATATCATATGATATTGCTTATATGTGGAATTTTAAAAAATGATACAAATGAACTTATATACAAACAAAACAGAAATAGACCCACAGACATAACAAACTTATGATTACCGAAGGGGAAAGGGGTTGAGAGGAATAAATTAGGAGTTTGGGATTAATATAAACACACTACTATATATAAAATGGATAACCAACAAGGACCTACTGTACAGCACAGGGAAATATACTCAATATTTTGTAATAATGTATAAGGGGAAAGAATCTGAAAAAGAATACATATATATGTATAACTGAACCACTTTGCTGTACACCTGAAACTAAGATAACATTGTAAATCAACCATACTTCAATTAAAAACATAAAATTAAAAAAATTTTTTCTTAACAAAAGTGGCATCTTAACACTATTTAAGTGAGGGTAATTATTTGACTGATATGTACAAGAAATAAACTGAAATTAATTTAACCAACAACAACAAAAATGAAGACGTGGTATATATATATATATATAATATATAATACCCACACACACACAATGGAATACTACTCAGCCATAAAGAATGACATTCTATTTTTACATTCCTGCTTTGCAGTATCCTAAGCAGACTTTTTTTTTAAATTTTTATTTATTTATTTATTTATTATTATTATTATTATTATTTTGGCTGTGTTGGTTCTTCGTTTCTGTGTGAGGGCTTTCTCTAGTTGCAGCAAGTGGGGGCCACTCTTCATCGCGGTGCGTGGGCCTCTCACCATCGCAGCCTCTCTTGTTGCGGAGCACAGGCTCCAGACGCGCAGGCTCAGTAGTTGTGGCTCACGGGCCCAGTTGCTCCGCGGCATGTGGGATCCTCCCAGACCAGGGCTCGAACCCGCGTCCCCTGCACTGGCAGGCAGACTCTCAACCACTGCGCCACCAGGGAAGCCCCTAAGCAGACTTTTAATAGCTTGTTAGACTGACACTGACCTTGAGCATTATTACCTGACTTGTATGAGCCTTGGTGTCCGCACTGGTGTCCTGGGGTGAGACCAGCTGCTAAATGAGCCCGTGGTGAGGACTGAGACAGCGCGTGTGGGGTGCCTGGCGTGTATGTGATGGTGCCCGGCTTCTCTCTTCCCGCGGGTTGTTTACCCACGTCATCACCCCCGCCCCCGCTGCCCCTACGCCCTCACTGGGAGAGCTAGGAATGGCCAGGGCCATGGGAGCCAGCGCCGCCCTCCCCCAGGGTGCGCAGGAGACACGGACCCCACCCTTCACGGCTCCAGGTCACCCACCGGCTGCCAGCTCCACAGTCGAGATCTTCCAGCTCAACCATAGCCGCCGACTCCGGCAAGTCCCCCCTCGGCCTGCCTTTCCGACTACGTTCCCCTGACGGTCCTGGGCTGCTGGCCCGTGGAGCCCACAGACACAGTGCTTGGGTCTTGTACCCCCTCTGGCACCGGGCCTGCAGCGCCCAGCTTCCAGCCCTGCCCACTGCCCACTGAGCCCGGTTTTCCCAGGCCTCACCCTGGGCCTGTGTTACAGCAGGTGCCAGGGAACCAGCACCCCTCTCCCACCCAGAGCCACAAAATAAACCCTGTGGCCAGAAGGTAATCAACCAAATCCATACCCTTAGCTACTGTGACCCTCCTTAGGGGAAGAGGATGGGGTGTCTCTGACTGTCTGCCTGTCTTTCACCCTCAGCTTAGAAAGACAGTGCTGAGTCATGAGGAGAATGCGTGCTTTGGACTGAGGCAGTGATGCAAATCCCAGCCTCAGTTGTTTTTCTTTTGGCTGCGTTGGGTCTTCATTGAGGTGCACGGGCTTCTCATTGTGGTGGCTTCTCTTGTTGTGGAGCACGGGCTCTAGGCGTGCGGGCTTCAGTAGTTGTGGCATGCAGGCTCAGTAGTTGTGGCTCGTGGGCTCAGTAGTTGTGGCTCGAGGGCTCTAGAACGCAGGCTCAGTAGTTGTGGCGCACAGGTTTAGTTGCTCCGCGGCATGTGGGATCTTCCCGGACCAGGGCTCGAACCCGTGTCTCCTGCATTGGCAGGAGGATTCTTAACCACTGCGCCACCAGGGAAGTCCCCCAGCTTCAGCTCGTAATAGCAATTTGAATTTGAGCAAGCTGTGTCACCTTTTTAGTCATAACAATGACAATAATGGTACCTAATGTTTATTGATTGCTTATTTCTCTGCTAAACACAATGTATTATCTCTGTCCCCTCAGGTACCCTATTGGGGAGAATGTATCGTTCTCCTCATGTTACAGATGAAGAGCCCAAAACATAGATTGCTTAGTAACTTGCTCAAAGTCACAACCAGTGGGTGGAGGAGCTGGAAGGGCTTGATTCTGGAGTCCAGACTCTCTGGGACTTAACTTTGCTATCTGTGAAATGTGCACAACGAAAACAACCTTGTGGAACTGATCAAGAATGAGACGTAATTTCTATGAGGCCCCTAACAGATGCCCGGCAATGAGGCTCCCTTCCCGCTGTCTTCCCTTCTAAAGGAATCAGCACAGACTTTCAGGGCAGTAGGCTCTCAGGAAAGATTTGTCCCCAAGGTCATTCCCTGATGAACCGATTAGCAATGAGGAATCACTATTATGGCCTTGGGGGTCCTTCACTGTCCCTTTGGAAAGAGTTTTTGCCGCTGTCAGTCCTTTTCAATTCAGTACCTTGGACACGTGGAAGCACTGAAGGTGGTTTTCACCTTCCAGCTCTCAGACAGCAACAATACCCTGTTCTCCACCACTCTGGACACCAACTTGGTGTCCTATCTTTTAAATCAATTCTGACACTAACTACCTAGAGTGAGTGTCAGACTGCACAGGCTAAGGGCTCAGTCACACAAGACTGTCCCAACTTCAGCTGCCAATTCCAGGTCACCAGCCTCCTGTACTTATGATCAACTGGCCATAAAGAGGGGGTCCCATGACTCCATCCTTGGGCTTGATAGTTTGCTAGAATGGCTCACAGAACTCAGGAAAACAGTTTGCTTACTATTACCACTTTAGTATAAAGGTTACAGCCCAGGAACAGCCAAATGGAAGAGGTGCATAGGATAAGATCTGGGGTGGGGCATGGGGCTTCCGTGCCCTCTCTGGACACACCACCCTCCCAGCACCTCAATGTGGTCACCAACCTGGAAGTTCTCCGAACCTTGTGGTTTAGGGTTTTCTTTTTTTTAATCAATTTATTTATTTTATTTATTTATTTTTGGCTGCACTGGGTCTTCGTTGCTGCACAGGTTTTCTCTATTCGCAGCGAGCGGGGGCTACTCTTCATTGCAGTGCGCGGGCTTCTCATTGCGGTGGCTTCTCTTGTTGTGGAGCACAGGCTCTAGGTGCGCGGGCTTCAGTAGTTGTGGCACGTGGGCTTAGTAGTTGTGGCTCGCAGGCTTTAGAGCGCAGGCTCAGTAGTTGCAGCACACAGGCTTAGTTGCTCCGCGGCATGTGGGATCTTCCTGGACCAGGGCTCGAACCCGTGTCCCCTGCATTGGCAGGCGGATTCTTAATCACTGCACCACCAGGGAAGCCCGGTTTAGGGGTTTTTATGAAGGTTTCATTATATAGGTATGATTGGTTAAATCACTGACCAGGGATGATTAACTGAATCCCCAGCCCTCTCCTCTTCCTGGAGGACCACGGGTGGGACTGCAATTTCCAATCCTCTAATCCGTGGTTGGTCTTTCAGGCCCCCATCCTGAAGCCACCTATGAGCCCCTCAGCCAAGAGTCAACTCATTAGTTTACCAAAGGCACCTCAATCACTCAGGAAATTCCAGGGCTTTTAGAAGCTCTTGTGCCAGGAACCAGGGACAAAGAGCGAATATATATTCCTTATTATATCAGAGCATCACACAGCGACACGGCTGTTGAGAAGGACGTCTCCCAGAAGCACACTTATTCTTAGAGGATAACCAGTATTACCGGGGGCAGGACAAAGCCCATGGAGCCAGGGCTTTGGGGAGGAGGGGAACTTGGATACCAAGTTCTTGTGTGAAGTTCCTCAGAGTTGACTCAGGTCTATAATTTAGAACCACACATAAAAGTTACTTTTTTGAGAAAGACTCAAAATGACTTAAATGAAAATTCTTTCTTTAAGTAATGTGAGAGTGAAGGCTCCCAGACCTACCCACACGCTGGCTTCCACACCTACCCACACGCTGGCTTCCACCACGTTCTCTTACAACTGGTTAGAAGTTTGTTTCCCTCCCACTGCTACCGCTTCCCTGCGTTCATGCCTTTCCTGGCACTGTTAAGAATAGCATAATTTGGAGTGGTTCTATTTTTTTCTCTTTTGGTCTATGTCAATGGTCTGTTGGATGTATTTCATTCCAGATGTTTTTCCCCAACCTGTCTTTCTTAAGAAACCCAGAATTATTTTTAAACATAATTTGGGGGCTTCCAAATAAAACAAATATCCTAACTGCCTGTGGGTTCCTAAGTTACAAGTCCTTGCTTGGGGGTGGGAGAACAGAAGATGGAGGCCAACAGGGCCAGCTCTGGAGACAAAGTGAGGCCTCTGAGGCTGTCCCTGTGGGCCGGCCTGTCTCCCACTTCTCTCTTTTCCACTTCTTGGGCATTGTTATGGACTGAATTTTGTGTCCCCTGACACCCAAATTCACGTTGGACCCCTGACTCCAAATGGACCTGTATTTGGAGATGGGTCCTCTAAGGAGGTAATTAGGGCAAAATGAGGTCCTAAGGGTGGGGCCCGGATCCCATAGGATTCGTGTCCTTACAAGAAAGGACAGCAGGGCGCTCTCTCTGTCCAATCACACTCGGGAAAGATCATGTGGCAATAAAGTGGCCATCTGCAAGCCAGGAAGAGAGCTTTTAGCAGAAACTGAACCCTGCCGGATCTTGGTCTGGGACTTGCAGCCTCCAGAGCTGTGACAAAATAAGCTTCTGTTGTTTAAGCCACACAGTCTGTGATGTTTTGCTCTGGCAGCCCTAGCTGACAGGCCAGTGCCCTCTGGCTGTCCCTGGGGTGCCCTACTTGAGAAACTCACTTCTGTCCCCTGAAACACATCACGTAGGTCTGTTGAATTCTGTCAGCCTCCTTTTCCCCCAGGAGCTAATCTGAGAGGCTGACTCATCCTACAATAACAGCAGATCACACCACCTCTCCCAGTTAATACACTGCTGGGGACCTTAAGGCCTTAACACAGGGGTTCTCAACTCTGGTTTCACATGAGAATCACAGGGAGAATTTATTTAAATAAGATTCCACATATACGTGGAATCTAAAAAAATGATACAAATGAACTTATTTACAAAACAGAAACAGACTCACGGACATAGAAAACAAACTTATGGTTACCAAAGGGGAAAGGGGGGTAGGGATAAATTAGGAATTTGGAATTAACATATACACACTACTATATATAAAATAGATAATCAACAAGGACCTACTGTATAGCACAGGGAACTATACTCAATATTTTGTAATAACCTATATGGGAAAAGAAGATGAAAAGTATATCTATATCTATATCTATATATATATCTGAATCACTTTGCTGTACAGCTGAAAGTAACACAGCATTGTAAATCAACTATACGTTAATTTTAAAAAAATAGGGAATTCCCTGGTGGTCCAGTGGTTAGGACTCTGCCCTCTCACTGCTGAGGGTGTGGGTTTGATCCCTGGTCAGGGAACTAAGATCCCACAAGCCACACAGCCAAAAAAAAAAAAAAAAGAAACAAACAAACAAACAAAAAAAAGATTTTGAAGCCACACCCATCCCAGATCTGGGGAAAATGCCATAGAAATTGGATTGTTTAAAAATCAGTTTCATTTTTTATTATAAACACAATAAAAAATGTGAAAGTAAAAAACTCCCTCCTTGCTATCCTAATCCTGTTCGCTGTTTTGTGTGTCTCTTTTCAGAAGTTACCCATCTGTATTTTGCTAAATCATACCTATTCATTTTTTATACAAATGTGATCAAACAATCACGTTTGCTTTTTTCATTTCCAGTAAATCTTGGAGAACTTTTCACATCACTACAAACTGAGCCGCCTCATTTTTTCCTGTCCGCATCTCATCGTACTGCGTGCTGGGCCTCCGTTTCTGCTCTCAGTGGTTGGAGACAACCTGCTGAGGGCTCCCGGGAGGGGCCCACGCCATCTAGGGTGCTCTCTAACCTCAGATCCTCTGAGAGAAGTGTGTCTTTTGCACAACAGCCAAGACATGGAAGCAACCTGAATGTCCATGGACAGATGAATGGATAAAGATGCGGTACCTATACAATAGAATACTACTCAGTCATAAAAAAGAATGAAATCAGGCCGTTTGCAGCAACATGGATGGACCTAGAGATGATCATACTGAGTGAAGTAAGTCAGAGAAAGACACATATCATATGATATCGCTTATACGTGGAATCTAAAATATGACATGAATGAACTTATCTACAAAACCCAGACTCCCAGACATAGAGAACAGACCTGTGGTTGCCAAGGGGATGGGGAGGTTGGGGAGGGATGGAGTGGGAGTTTGTGGTCAGCAGATGCGAACTATTATATACAGCATGGATAAACAACAAGGTCCTCCTGTAGAGCACAGAGAACTATATTCAATATCCCGTGATAAACCGTCATGGAAAAGAATGTGAAAAAGAATGTATATATATGTATAACTGAGTCACTTTGCCGTGCACCAAAGACTAACACACCACTGTAAATCAACTCTACGTCAACAAAATAAATTTTTTAAAAAAAAGTACAAAACTTCTGGAAGAAAGCCTAGAGTAAGTACATCCAGACGCTAAGTAGACAAAACGACAACGTGCACCACATGGCCCTACCGCCTACGACCACCAGCTGAGTGACCCTGGTAAAGTGAGGACGCGGCGGTGCTCACGTCAGGGGGCAGCCGTCCGGGTTCGGTGGGAGCACGGTGAGACCCCAGCCCAGGGCCTGGTGCCGCACCCTCACCCCGTGCTTGGGCTCCGCGCTCCCGGCGCGCCCTGCTGGGGCGGTGAGGCCGTGGGACGGGGTGGGGTGCCGGAGAGCGCACAGATCCTCTGTGACACATCTTGGTACCTGCAGCTTTGAGAACCCTGGAATTCAGCCTCCCCAGGGAGCATGGGTAGTTGTATGCAGGGCCTCTCCGGCACTTGAGAAGCTTTGGGGGGTTCTCCTGAGACACCCCCTGGAGCCTCGCCCCAAATATCTCTACTGAGACTTCCGTGGGGGAGGGCTGGAAGCAGGAGCCGTGCGTCTTTAACGTGGATTCATCTGTCCTTGCAGCCGCTGGGGCCTGAGGGAAGGCGGGACCCGCGCTGGGTGTCAGCACATCCCTCTGAGGTCGGCACAGCACGTACTGGAGGCTCATTTTTTTCCCCAGAGGAAGAAAGTGAGGCTCATGAACTAAGAGATTTGCTGAAGCCACTGAGCTCGGGGCCGTGGGGCTTGTTTTCCTCATCCTGAGTTCGGCATCCTTTCCACCATCCCACACGCTTTCCTGTGCTGGTCCCTCCGTTATGAGAACACCTGGATATTCTTAGCGAACAATGGGCGACAGAAATAAACGCATGGCCGTTTCCCCACATTTCCGCACAGACCCGCTGCAGATGGCAGAGGCCCTTCTCTGAACGCACCGCTGAAAAAGCATTTCACGGGGTAGAAAGGGAGCTCCGGCGCGAAGCGTCGCGGGTTGGCGGGGCCTGGCCGTGCAGGGGATGGGAGCTACCTCGGGGGAGCTGGGCAGCACGTGCTTGCCGTCAGGGGCCCCTGGGGATGGGAAGTCGGGGCTGCCACGCCGGGCCCGCTGGGGGGCTCGGCGGTGCCAGGGCGAGCGCGCGGTCTGCCGCGGTCCCCTGCGGAGCCTGGCCTGCCGCCCCGGGGGCTTCATTAGGGTGCGGAGCCTGGCCTGCCGCTCCGGGGGCTTTATTAGGGAACCAGGATCCGGGCCACGGCCGGGGAGGGTAGGCGCCTGCGCGCGAGGCCGGCCTGGAATGCTCCGCGCGTCCACCGAGCCAAGGAGGAGGATCAGAAATAGATCCCGGAAGAAAGAAGAGGTCAGAGACCAAGAGGGGCCGCTTGCTGTGTCAGGCCGGAAGGTCGGCGAACTGGGGTCCTGGGGGACGGTGTCCTGAGCCCGCAGGGACGAGGATTCAAGGGCGGAGCCGGGACTCTCGTGCCTGGCACAGGGGAGACGAACAACCTGTGCTGAAGGAATTACTTTAATACTTCTGCAGCCTGGGAGTCTTTGGGGTCGGGGCGGCTCCTAAAAGGCTCTGCGGAGGGCGCGCGGCTGAGCTCGGCGGGGCCCCGCAAACCCCAGCGTCGAGGCTCCTCCGCCTCTGAGCCCGAGCGCTGCCCCTTCACGGATGGCCACTCCGCCAAAGGGGAACTCAGGCCTCCCTCGGAGGACACAAGCCCCCCCGTAGAAGAGGGTACCTGAGCCAGCCTTCCTTTGCCAGCCACAGAGGGCAAAGCAGACACTGGCCCAATGCTGTGAGATTTAAACTCACAAACAGGCTCGAAAGCATGTTATAAATGGAGAGACAGAGAGAGAAAGTTGAATTTGCTCAGTTCCTCAGAAAATTAGCAGGTGGACGTTCATTCATTTGTGGAGAGGTTAAGTTAACCTTTAGAAAACAATGTGTGTGTGGAAGAAACAGTGTGTCTATTTAGTGGCTTGAACAGATTGACCATTCGTGGAAGTTGGAGTCTGAGGTCCCGGCAGCTCTGTTTATCTGGTGCGTGACCTTGGTCGCCTAGTCTCTTGCTGGGGAGGCGACAGAAGCCACTGAAGCCCTGTATCAGCCCCCCAGCGCCCATCCTGGCTGCTCGACTCTCTGAGCCCTGGTGGGTCCTGGGGTGACGGCTTTGTTAGCCCTCAGGGATGCCCTCTTGGCTGATGGCACCATGTCCCACAGCTCCCAACATTCCTTGCCTTCTTAATTTCCATGTCACGCCATCCGTTGGAATCCTGCCCCTGGAAGAGGGGTTTTCTAGCTGTTGACCCCAGCTTCCTCCTTTTCTCCCTTCCTTCCTTCCCTCCTTCCGTGCAAAATGACACGGCGGGGCTGGACCAGCTCCAAATCCCTTCCTGCTCTGACTGCCCCATGGGTCTAATGAAGGTGCCCTCAAGACACGCGGGCAGGGGTCCCTCTCCAAAGCCACCTAGGGAGGTGTGTGGGGACTCCGCTTGCTGCGTCCACATGGCTTTGCTCTCCAAGAAGAACTGAGAGGGCTTTCCGCACAAAGCTAGAAGACCAAATGAGCCAGATGGAGAGCAGGACAGAAGGCGAGCTTTCAAGGGCCAACTTGCCCTGGAGGGAGGGCCTGCCCATCGCACTCAGGGCTGCCTGCAAAGCGGATTTGTCATCCTGTTCTCCCAGACTGACAAGCAACTCATTGTTCTGAGAAGAGAGCAGCTGCTTCTGGGAGTTTCAGCCTTTGGGTGTGACAGCCCAGGGAAGCTCTTCCCAGCATTAGGCCAGAGGCCTTCCTCTGTCAAGGAAGAGGGACGTCATTCCGGGCAGGGCAGTGGTTTTCCACGGCTGCCGCAGCAAGTCACTGCAAACTTAGTGGCTGCAAACCACACAGTTTACGTACAGTTCGGTACGCCAGAAGTCGGACACGGGTCCCCACGTGGCCTTGGGGTCGTGCCCCTCTCTAGAGGCTCCAGGGGAGTATCCGTTTTCCTGTTCCTGTGTGGGTAGGACTCGGTCATATTGCAACAGTAGACCTGCAGCAGGTGACTCGCATCTCCTATGCGTGTTGAGAGGCACAGTGTTGCGTGAACCCAGGCGAGCCAGGGCCAGCTGGGCATTGTGCAAAGTAAGACTTGAATGCCAGCGTCCCAGGCACTTTGCAGTCAAGCCGTCAGATTCACCACGTAATTAACGCTCACACAGCTTTGTGAAACGCAATTAAGCAGGCCCGCTGGTAAAGTGGTTTTTTACAAGATCTGACACAATTAGGGCCCACTCAGCCCGCTTTTCCTGTTCTAGCCTTGCCGGGTGTAGTCTGGACCCTCCTGGACCTTCATCTACTGCTAACCCCCTCCCCCTCCCACCAGCGTGGTTGGGGCCCTTTCGGCCTCTGACCTGCAGGCTGAACCCACAAAGGTGCATTGATCCACCCTGAACTCCTCCTCTGTTCACACTTGCTGTTCCCCCCCTGCGATGCCAGCCCCTCCCACCCCACCGCCAGGGACCGAGCAACCCCCTCTCTACCCAAAGTGCCTGTGGGGACAGCATCTGAGCTGCGGGAAATGCAGAGTCTCAGGCCTACCGAAGCCATATCCGATTTAAAAAAAATTTTTTTTTCCATTTATTTATTTTTTAATTTAACTATAGTTGATTTACAAAGTTGTGTTAGGGGACTTCCCTGGGGGTCCAGTGGTTAAGACTTTGCCTTCCAATGCAGGGGCTGCGGTTCGATCCCCGGTCGGGGAGCTAAGATCCCACGTGCCTCGGGGCCAAAACATCAAAACAGAAAACAGAAGCAATATTGTAACAAATTCAATAAAAGACTTAAAAAAAATGGTCCACATCAAAAAAATCTTTTAAAAAAGTCTTTATAAAACAACAAAAAAAAAAGCCATATTGTGTTAGTTTCAGCTGTACAGCTTCAGGTTATTTTCCATTATAGGTTATTACAAGATATTGACCATAGTTCCCTATGCTATACAGTAAATCCTTGTCGTTTATCTGTTTTATATATAGGGGTGTGTATCTGTTCAAATCTGCTTTTTCATTGCATCCCGGGGATCACAGGCACTTTAAGGTTTGAGCAGCACTGGATGCTGGCCTGCCAGGTGGCTCCTCTTCCAGGTAGCCCTTCCTGATTGCCCCAGACCCAGCTACCTAAGCTCTTCCCCAGCTCCCACTGTGCCCCATTTGGACTTCTTTCATCAGAAGGGCATAAAACTGGATGTTAAAGGGGACTTTTCCTGTGATTTAGAAGTTTCAGCAGAGGCCTCAAAGGCAGAGAAGCCCCCTCTCCATGTGGGGTGCTGAGACCCCACGCAGGTCAAGCTCAGAGAAGGTGAAACTCCATCTGTCAGCACTAGCCCCTCCCCACTTCCAGCCTCTGAAGGACAAGTCAGAGGGTTTCTCTGGAGAGAGAGGGTTGGCTGGAGGCTGTGTTCCCACATCCCCAGTGCCCTTCCGTGGGGGAGGGCAGACAGTTGCCTCCCCCTCACCTCCAGGTGAGTGAGAGGGGCTTCAGGGGGGGCTTTCCTTGTACCTTTAAGTGTTTGGGGAAACGTGAGGACCGGTCCGAGAAGTCGGGGCTGCGCTGGGCCAACACTGCCCTGTCCCCGAGGGCAGTGAGGCAAAGGTGTGTGGTTCCCGTGGACCAGACCTGGGTCACTAGTGGGGAGATTGGCTGGAGCCTCCTTGAAAGGGACCCCACCCCAGAGGGCTGCCTGGGGTGGGAGGGCAAAGGGACCAGCAGAGAGACGGACCGCCGGAAAACCAGAAGCTGAAGGGCGGCTGCAAACCCCGTCCCAACACACACACACCACGACCTCACAGTGAAAACGGCGGCTGGATTAGGGTTGCCAGAATTAACAGCCACAAACACAAGGTGGCCATTTACATTTGAGCTTCAGATAAGTGATGAATGGGCTCTTAGTACGTTTTTAGTGTGTCACATGCAGTATCTCAAATAGAGATATACTTTAAAAAAAGTATCAGTATTTATTGTTTATCTGAGCTTCAAATTTAGCTGGCCATTCTGTATTTTATCTGGCAACACTGAGTTGGAAACTTTGCAGCAGAAATCCTTGTGGCTTCTCCAAGAAATCCACAGAAGTGGCCCAAATGGAGGTTAGCTCTTGGACCCCAAGGTCACGTCACTGCAGAAGCAATCGAGTAAGATCCTTGCTGCTCCTTCATCCTTGCTCCTTGCCCCTCCCCCGCCCCCCCCCATCAACAACCCTGGCTGGTGAGTGGGAGACGGAAGAACGGAGGGAGGGTCCCTGGAGGAGATGACCCCCACCCTTCCACCACCGCAGCTTCCAAGCTGGAGGACGGAGGGAGACACCTGGAGTGAAATTGAGCATTTGGATAATCACCTGGACCAGACTCCCAAACAGCCACTGTTCTTGTGACTTAAAGGGACCCAGGGATGCTGTCTGCCTGAGGCGTCATGCAGAGCAGGGGAAGGAGCGGACCCTGGGGCTGGACTGAATGACAGCAGCTGGAATAATAGAGTTGCTTTGTGGTTGTGCCTTGCTGGGGAGGCTGGCTCTCAAGCTGGTTTCCCCGTTGTATTCATCTCTCTCACTAGCATCCTCTTATTTACCTGTGTCTCCAGTGCCTGGTGTACATAGAAGATCTTCAGTAAATGTCTGAGTGTTGAACGTCAAGGCCTTCAGTGAATCGACCCTTTATTTCACCTGCAGAAGCTATGGAGAGAGAGTTTTCCTGCCATTGTATACTCCTTCCCAAAGGTCCTTTGGCTATGCTAAGCCTTCTTGTTACAAAACATGCCAAGTATGATGACGGAGAAGAGCTGCCTCTGGAATCTTCTCTGAGAATGTTTGCAGGCACGTATGTTCTCAGCGGGGGCAGATCCACGTTTGGAGGACCTGAGGCTTATACAGACTGGGACCCTTTCTGAGAAAAAGAATATCAAATGGTGAAGTCCAAATTAGGCATAAATGTGAATATTAATTCAGGGGAAATCACAAGGAAGTACAAAATTTTAAAAACTAACAAATACCAACAAACATCATAAAATCCAGAAATATAACATAATATTTGTAGTGTTCAACTAAAGGACAAATCGCTCTAATACGCTATATCTAATCTACATTTTCTGCTAGATTATTTTCCGACACTGTTTGGTCAGTGTCCTTTTAGTAGTGGCCCATTATGAGTCTGTGCTCTCCTTGTTGATGTCAATATTTTGTGATCAAATCACCAAGAATGCAAATCTTTTAAAAATATATCCATAAGATTCTTTCTTCTTCATTAAATTGGGTTATTCAAACACGTTATTTATGCTCAAAACTTCTCTCTTCCTCTTAATGAAGTACTGCTTTTGGCATGATCTGATTCTTATAATATTGTCTTGTCATTTTCATGATTTATATTTTCTTAGTTGTGATTTTTTATATGATTCTTTCCCTTAATTTCATGCTTTTGTCAGTTAGACTTTTCAGGTTCCTTTGTGTTAGAACAAGAGAGTTTTTGACATTTTGAAGCTTCTTCTAGTCAATTTTTGTCAGAGGCTTCCACTAAGATGCTTCTTTCTTAATGCATGTGAATTTTGTATTACCAAGAATTCTGAGGGAATTCCCTGGTGGTCCAGTGGTTAGGACTCCGCACTTTCATGGCCGAGGGTGCGGGTTCGATGCCTGGTCAGGGAACTAAGATCCCGCAAGCCATGTGGCACGGCCAAAAAATAAATAAATACATAAATACATAAATAAATAAAAAGGATAGGTTAAATGTGCATCAACAGAGGAATGGATAAAGAAGATGTGGTACATATATACAATGGAATATTAGCCATAAAAAGGAATGAAGTTGGGTCATTTGGAGAGACGTGGATGGACCTAGAGACTGTCATACAGAGTGAAGTAAGTCAGAAAGAGAAAGACAGATATCATATATTAACTCATATATGTGGAATCTAGAAAAATGGTATAGATGATCTTATTTTCAAAGCAGAAATAGAGACACAGATGTAGAGAACAAATGTATTGGGCACCAAGGGGGAAAAGGGGTGGGGTGGGATGAATTGGGAGATTGGGATTGACATATATACACTATTGATACTATGTATAAAGTAGATAACTAATGAGAACCTACTGTATAGCTCAGGGAACTCTACTCAGTGCTCTGTGCTGACCTAAATGGGAAGGAGATCCATAAAAGGGGATGTATGTATATGTATAGCTGATTCACTTTGCTGCATGGTAGAAACTAACACAACATTGTAAAGCAACTATACTCCAGTGAAATTTTTTTTTTTAAAGTTGGTCTTGAAAAAAAAAGAATTCTGAAAAAAATATACAAAATTAATCAGAAATAAAGGCTTACTCAAGAGCAAGTCAAAAGCACTTAAGATAGTTTGAACTGAAAAAGTTTTTTAAAAAGAAGTACTTGAAACTTGCTGAAATGTTGTGTTGAGTTAATATTGCATAATCAATTATTCTTCTATATAGACCCATCTATTGGTGGGTATGTGTAGGGGTTTGGTTACCGTGGAATACTTTTTTCCTTTTTTTCCTGTATCTGTGGTAATTTGGTGCACAGTTTCATCGGGAACCACCAGAGTTCACCAGGACGGGAGCGTCGCTCTCAGGGTGACCTGCTCAGCTGAAACAGAAAACCTTTGAAAGGCATCATGTGAGCAGGGCGACCTCCTTTCTTTGCAGAGAAGAGCAGACAAGCTATATTAAATGGACAAGCATGGACTCCAGACCTAGGCTTGGTGTGAATTGGGATAACCATGTTGGAAAGCAGCATACATTGAAAAGCCTTCAAAATATTTATATCCCCCTCAAACACACTGTGATTTGACTTTGGGGTGTTACTCTTAAGAAAATACTACTCCTGAAAATGAAAAAAAATGTATTATTTTATGCACAAAAATGTTAACAATATATTGCTAACAAAAAAACCATTTGGAATAACCTGCTCTAATAATAAATGATTATCTAAATTGTGCAACATCAACTTGATGGGTATTATTACTGTTGAAGTTTGCAGAAGCGTTGTTATATGGTGCTAAATTGTTCTTAAGTTAAAAAAAAAAGCAAGTTACAAAATTATATATACATTCTCATTTCAGCTAGATGGTAATAATCCCTAGGCTCAGAAAAATCCTGGAATATACATTACTTTTAAATGTACACTCTATAAATACATGCACTATACATATCATGAGCATCTTCCCATGTCAATAAATATAGATCTATGATTTCACCTTTAATAGTTGCATGGTACTACATTCCATTGTATGTATGAACCAAAATTTAACCAATCTCCTACTTTAAAATGTTTAGATTGTTTCCAAGCATTTCCTGTGTTAAGTATATTTGCAGTGAATACTCATGCACATTAATCTTTAGCCAGTTCTCTGTTTCCTCAGGATAAGTTCCTAGAAGTGGAATTGCTGGGTCAAAGGCATTTGTAGGGCTTTTGAAACTTATTGCTAAACGACCTTCCAGAGAGACTATAAAACTCCCCACAGCAGTGCATGATTGTGTGCCCTTTCCCTGGAGCCTTTGCAACACTGACTCATTAATTTGTTTTAAAATTGAGAAAATAGCTTGAGAAAATAGGCCTGCAACAGATTTGAAACTTATTATAGTTTTTTATTGCCCAATGACAGCTTGCTGTAATAATGTTGATAGAACTAATATTTATTATGCAGTTCCCACGTCACAGACACTGTTACATGGGTTAACTTGTCATCTTCTAGGTCTTCTAGGAGGTAGGGACCATTGCCAACCCATTTCACAGGTGAGGGAATGGAGGCACGAGATGCTAAATAAACCGCTCGAGGTAACACAGCCCAAGGCAATGAAAGGATGAGCTAAGATCTGAACCCAGGCCATGGCCTACACCCAGATGCAAAATTTCTCTCTCAAAGATCCCTGCTGAGATGTCCTTAAGCACCCAGAGGGACCGCACAGTTCAGGACGCACTACGGCACTGAAACTCCCTCTGGCTCATGTTTGAGGATGGGTTTCCATTTAAGCAGAGGTCTCAGGACCATTTAGGAGATGCCAAGAATCTACAGCCTACAGCGAGGCAGACCCCCTCCGCTGGACCTGCTAAGGGACCATAAGGTTGGTCTGGCCAGTTCTAGCCCACTGGTCACCCCAGGCTGAAGAGTCACGAGAAAATGGTTCCTTTGGAGGGAGCTGGGGAGTACGATGTGCCCACCCCCCTGGGTAAAGTGACCAGTGCCTCCTGGTTTACTTGGGGCTGTCCCAGTTTCAGCACTGCAAGCCCTGCATCCTGGGAAATCCTGCAGTCCTGGGCAGACAGGGACAGTTGGGTACCGTATCCTTGGGGGAGGATCCTGGCACTTCTCTTTCCCCTCCAGACCAGTGTGAGAGGCTTAGAGCGTCCACCCTGGAGCCATGGTCCTGGGACAGAGCGAGGTCCCGTGTGTCAGACACCCAGAGGGGTCAGTGCCAGAGCCCCCAGGACCTCCGCCTGTAGGTGTGACCCCAGATGCTTTGAAACCCAGTTAGTGAGTATGGGGGTTGGGGTGGAGCGGGGGAGAGAAGAAGCAGGTGACCCAGACCTCACACCCTCGCGCTTGCGGCTTCTAGGCCTGAAGCCGGCCTCATTCTGCAGGAAGAGGGAACAGAGCTTAAATCTAGCACAGCTTCGAGTTTGATTATGACACTGGCTGGTACGTTTAGTCACTGGAATGAGACTTGAAAGGGCCCGGAAACACAGTGAGAGGCTCAGGAGATGGTCCCTGGGGATGGGCAGACGACTGCAGAGGCTGCACGCCGCAGGGCCCAGCCCTTCGATGACTGGGTCACTCCAGTCGCCGCGGAGGGCCCACCATGGCCCTGCTCCTCCCCACCCCGACCCGGGGGGAGCCACGGCTGCTGCCCTGCTGCCCAGGGCTCCCTCGCCGCCTCGGGTGCATCGGGCTGTGGCAGGACCGCTCCTCCACCCCAGAGCCCCTGCCCCAGTGGGGCGCCCCAGCTCATCAGACTGCCAGGGCCACCCCTCCCCTCCGCCGAACAGCTGCATAATAAATGATAGCTTGCTCCAGACGCCAGACGCTTTAATAGGTCCTTTTTGTGCATTGTCTCCTTTCGTCCTTCTATCTCACCTGTGAGGTATTATAACCATCCTCATCTGTCCAGAGGCTCAGAGAAGCTGAGGAACTAGCCCAGCCGTTCACTAGCAGAGGTGACTCCGGCTCCATCTTCACCCGAAGTGCGTGCCCAGTTTCACGGTTCTGTGGGGCCTTTTAGCTCTTTTTTTTTTTTTTTAATAATTCAGTAATTTATTTATTTTTGGCTGCATTGGGTCTGCATTGCTGCGCACGGGCTTTCTCTAGTTGCGGCGAGCGGGGGCTACTCTTCGTTGCGGTGCGCGGGCTTCTCATTGCGGTGGCTTCTCTTGTTGCGGAGCTCGGGCTCTAGGCACACGGGCTCAGTAGTTGTGGCTCACGGGCTCTAGAGCGCAGGCTCAGTAGTTGTGGCACATGGGCTAAGCTGCTCCGCAGCATGTGGGATCTTCCCGGACCAGGGCTCGAGCCCGTGTCCCCTGCATTGGCAGGCGGATTCTCAACCACTGCGCCACCAGGGAAGACCTGGGGCCTCTTAGCTCTTATCTGAGCCAGACCTCTTCCTGCTGGGGCCCTGGTGGGCTCCCTGTGTTCCCACTAGTTCCATCTGAAACTTGGAATGTGCCTTTGTTTGGAAACTATAGGGTGAAGGGTTGCTTCGACTCCACTGTGGTTACTTCTTGGTTAAGTCAGCCTTTGTGACCTGGCCTGGGGTTCTAACCACATTGGATCATGTGATTTCCCGGGAAGAAAACACATGCTGCATCCTAAATAGCAAATTCCAAACACACTGTTGGAACACAGCTTATTTGTGAGTTAGGAAAGTCTGCCTGAAACGGTTTGATTCCGTATGACAAGAAAAATAAGCTGGGCTCTTGAGCGTGACTGCTGGGGTTGCTGGTTTAAAATAGCCTAGAAGCAGCGGGGCTATTTCTCACCTTGTTCTTCTTCAAGGGCATTAAATCGCACAGGAGTTTGTGACTGTGGTCTGATGAAGATGTCCGTGGTGCGGCGGGTAAAGGCTGGAGTCAGGTGATGTGCATCTGGTCCTGCCCGTGTCCTTGACTAGTTGTGTGGTCCAGGGTGAGTCACTTTACCTCTCCAGGCAACTGCTTCAACATCTGTAAAATAAGGGGGTTACACAAGAGGGTCCCCAAGCCTCCTTCTTGTTCTCAGTTTCGATGAAACAAATAGCCTCAGGTGTGGAATTACAAATGAGGGGCCCTGCTCAGAAATCGTGTTCCTTTCTTTTACTTCCTTTGTAATTTTTATCTCTTGGTAGAGGCTTTCTCTTTTAGCTGTGGCAGAAGAGGAAAAGGGAAAGTGAGGTTCTTCTGCGTTAAATGGAGCATTTAATAATGGATAAGCAAGAAGACGTGTGATGGGTCTTTTTCTCACGTTGGGTATTTGGCGGATAGATCGGCAGATCCTGGCACCCGAGTGACAACCCGCATTGCAAAGGGAGGAACTTGGCTGTCCGGCCCTTCCAGCTGCGAGAGCTTGAAAGGGAAGCTGCAGGGGGACTGTCTCTCATTTTCCCCTGGAAGCTGGGAGACCGTTCAGCTCAGCACGGCCAACTGTATGATGTGGGCGCGCCTGTAAATGAAGCCTTTTTCCTTGGACGTCTTTCAGGCTGCAGGCTCCCCTCTGGCACCTCCACCCCCCTGGAACAAAGCCTAATGTAAAGTCTGGGTGCAACTCAGACCAGCCTGGGAAAGAATTCGCTCGATAATAGCAGGAAGGCCTTGATATGTCTTCAGTGGCCTTTTTTTTTTTTTTTTAAAAAGCTAGGATTTGGTTTGTCTACTTGTTTGTTTTTGCCCTATCTCTTTCAACACAAAAATGGCTTACAGCAAGGACACAGCAAACTGCTCCTGGGAAGAACAAAAATAAAAATAGAAGTAGAAATTCAGGCCCAAGGAAAATAGCAATGGAAAATCAATATGGGGTGAACTGAGGCCCACCTCAGCTGGAGCCAGCAGACTGAACACAGAGCCCCAGACCCTGGGCAGGCGGGAATGGGGAGCCCGGGCAGGTGGGTGCATGGGCTCACACGTGGGTGAATCTATGTGGGTCCTGCAAGAATATAGGTTTTTCCAGGAGGAATGTCAACAGGGACTCTAAACGCCAGAAACATGGGCACTTTAGGAACTGTGCGGTTTATTCCTTTTGCTCCAATTTCAGATGAAAAGTCTGCTTATGATTCCTGTCTCCAGTCTGAGCTCTGTCAGATCTGTGGGGCCCCACCTGTGGGTGTGGAAGCGTCCTTAGCAACAGCGGAAGGCACCAGTTCAGAGGGCATCCAGGCAGGCAGGAGCACAGACAGGGGCTTCTGTTAATATGTGCCGGGCACATCCTCCCTTTAAAGTCTGGGGCAAAGGACAGCCATGGAAGAACTGGGTGAGATTCAAGGGAGCTGTGGCTTGAGACCGGACAAACAGCTTGTCAGCAGCCGGGGACCCAAGGAGAAGCTCCTGAATACCATCAGCCAAGTGACAGCGTGGCCCCGAGTGTTAGAAGCAGAGCTGGCTCCGTGGGCCTGTGACCTGCGCAGTCACACGGGGCCCCAGGCTCAGAAGAGCCCTGTCACTGTCTCAGAAGTCTTCCTAACTTTGAACGAGGGACCCTGCGTTTTTGCTGTGCGTGAGCCCCACACGCTATGCAGCCAGTCCTGAGCATGAGAAGGGCCAGCCAGGGCAGGCGCCCAGGCTCCCTCCCGCCCCGAGGCCCGTGGGGCTCTGGGAAGAATCCCGTTCAACTGCTCCTGTGTCTTCCCACCCCTAGAACTGCCTTTTCGTTCTCCAGCTTCCTGCTTCAGGCCTTCGCTAGGTTACAAGTCCCGTATGGCTCTCACTGGGCTAAAACCAAGGTGTCTTCTAGAGGCCCTGAGGGGAGAATCCGCATCTTTGCCTTTTTCAGCTTTAGAGGTCAGCCACACACCTTGGCTCCCAGCCCCATCTTCAAGGCGTCAGGGGCGGGGGAGCCCTTCTCACACGCATCACTACGGCCTCCCTCTTCCACTTTCAAGGACCATTGGGATTATGTCGGGCCCTCCTGCATAATCTCCCTACTTAAGGTCAACTGATTAGTGACCTTAATTCCCCTTTGCTGTACAACCTAACGCATTCACACTTCTAGGTATTGGGACGTGGACGTCTTTGGCAGCGGAGGGGTGGAGGGGTCCCTATTCTGCCCACGTCACTGTATCTTTATCCTTCTTTCTTCAGCCCAAGGGCCCAGTTTATCTTGTCCCTTGGCATGCTTTTTGCCCAGGGTTTTTTTTTCCATGAAGCTCCTTCATACAAGCCTTAAAGAGAAACTGATGCAAAAAGGAAGGGGAGAAAAAGGGGGGGAGGGATAAATTAGGAGTTTGGGATTAACAGATATATACTTCTGTATATAAAACAGATAAACAACAAGGACCTACTGTACAACACAGAAACTATACTCAGTATCTTATCATAACCTATAATGGGAACAGAATCTGAAAAAGAATAGATAGATATGTATACATGTGTGTATATACATATATGTGAACACACACACACATATAAAACTGAATCACTGTGCTGCACACCTGAAACTAACACGCCATTGTAAATCAACTCTACTCCAATAAAAATTAAAAATAAAAAAGGGGGGAAGGGAGGGGAAGGAATTGGTGAACATTTTGACAGCCTCTCAATTCACGGTTTTACATTTTGCTATTCCCTTCACCATCTCCATCTCTTTTTAGCGCTACCGTGTCCGACATATTCCAAGATCAACAAAATTTTAAAGTTAAAAAAATCACTTATGAGAAGGTGGTAGGAATTATGTTCATTGAGCAGGAAAAACAACCAAGGCCCTAGAAAAGGCCTTTTAGAAAGAAAATATAAGAGAGATGCTTGAACAATTGCATTTCTTTTTTTCTTTAATTTAATTTTTTAAATTGAAGTATAGTTGATTTACAATATCATGTTAGTTTCTGGTATACAGAGAGTGATTCAGTTATACACACAAACACACACACATATATGTATATTTTTTTCTATTTTTTTTTTATTTTTTTTATTTTTTTTATTTTTTTTTTTTGGGTTTGTAATATATAGAGACGTATATTGGTTTCCTGCAGCTGCTGCAAAAAAATTACCACACATTGGGTGGCTTAAGACAGTTTTTCTCACAGTTCTGGAGGGGAGAAATCCAAACGCAAGGTGTTTGAGGGGCTGTACCCCTTCTGGAGGCTCTAGTGGAGATTCCATTCCTTGCCTCATACAGCTTTTGGTGGCTATTTGCATTGCTCCAATATCTGCTTCTATCTTCACATGGCCTTCCCTCTGTGTCTGTGTCTTCCCTTATTCTATCTCTTTTTTTTTTTTTTTTTTCACACACACACACTGTATTTTATTTTTACAAGAGATAAATAGACTGACACCAAGCATTGTACATGGATGACCACAACAAAAGCAACAATGATTGCAATTACCAAACATGAAACACACTCATACTATGTCATAATATTATTCTTTTTTAAAATTTTTAATTTTATTGGAGTATAGTTGATTTACAAATGTGTTAGTTTCAGGTGTACAGCAGAGTGATTCAGTTATACACACACATAGATATAGATATAGATGTAGATATAGATATATATATATATATATAATCACTCTTTTTTAGATGCTTTTCTCATAGAGGTTATCACAGAATATTGAGTAGAGTTCCCATGCTATACAGTAGGTCCTTGTTGGTTATCTATCTTATATATAGTAGTAGGTGTATGTTCATCCTAAGCTCCTGATTTATCCCTCCCTCCCACTTTTGCCCTTTAGTAACCGTAAGTTTGTTTTCAGTATCTGTAAGTCTGTTTCTGTTTTGCAAACTTCATTTGTTTCATCTTTTTAAAAAATTAGATTCCACACATGAGTGATATATGATATTCGCCATATATTTTCTTGTTCAGATTCTTTTCCCTTATAGGTTATTACAAAATATTGAGTATAGTTCCCCGTGCTATACAGCAGGTCCTTGTGAATAACTGCATTTCTGTCTTTCACTTCTGAATGTGCAATCTATGCTCTGGACCAAATGAATTGCCCAGGACCCTTAAATTTCCCTGCAAAGTCTCCATTCCTTTCCTCCTTCCAAGGCCAGGCCCTCCCTTCCTTTGCGGGGTGAGGGGCTCCGGGGTAAGTGCAATTTTGCGCTGTGTATTCCTTACCCGGCTGGGTTTTGAGCATTGCAAACAAGAACTCTAGGGCAGATTGCTCAAAGAGGCTCCTGGCTTGGAAAGTGCTGCCAGCTGGCCTCGTACCCGTATCTTTGCAGTAAATTTCTCTCAAGCATATGCACACACAAATACGCCTTCTGTGGAGGGCGATGTAATAGTCTTCCACACGGATGCCGGGGAAGAACGTGCTGAACCACGAAACTGCGGCGATGCCTTTGGGTCTGAGCATGGTGTTTCGTGGGGCAGAGGTTGTCAGCACCGTCCCTGTTTCGTTCGTGGATGCATCCCCGCATCTGGGACCCGGATGCTCCGTCGAGACGGGGACAGGCCTCACTGCGGGTACAGCGTGGTTTTGCTCCGCACCATCGGTCGGAGCGCCTGCCTGGGCCGCCCAGCCCCTCGGCCGCAGGGCAGCCACTTCTGACCCCCCGCTTCTCCTCTGGACCTGAGACGCAGGGAGAGGCTTTGCCACTTGGAGGTCACCCCGCAGGACACCGGGGGCGAGCCCGGCTGCTGCCAGGGCGGGGAGCCCGCGAGCGGAAAGCCCGCCCCTCGTCCAGTGGGCGCCGAGCGGCGAGCCGCTTCCAGCTGAGCGTGGTGGGTGCTGTCGGGGCAGCCGCTGGGGACACACTGGGGCAGCCGGGAAGGCCTCCAGAGGAGAGGCCCTTGGGTAGAAAGGAGGAATGAGTGGGGACTGCCAGGGGCCAGGGGATTCGGGCAAAGCGACGCAGGTTCAAACCCCACCGTTGCCACCCTGCGAGACACTCGTGCTCTTGGTCTCTTCCTCCAGGGACCGTGATCACAGCCTCCCTGCTGTAGGACCCTAGAATTCCCGGCAGTGGAGCCGAAGCCCCAGACAGCCCCCCGTCCACGTGTAGGGGCGCACGCTCCTGGCTCCTCCCCGCCCTCCTTCCCTCCCCGGCGCCTCGTCTGCTTCACACCCGCCTCCCGCCCGGGGTTTGCGCATCAGCCCTCGCCCGTGTGTTGAGTCCCGTGGGCCTCAGCCAGGGCTCTACCTGGACCCCCGACCAGCAGCCTAGGTTTGCCTTTATCGGCGGGACCGGGGTCCTCGCGGCCCGCAGTGACCCGGCCCGGCAGCGGGCGAGGCCTGTCCCGAGGCCGCGCAGCCTCGCCTCCACCAGGCTGGGCCTGAGCCACAGGGCGCGCGCGGAGCCGGCCGGAGGGGAGGAGCGCGCGTTCCGTGAGCGACGCGCCAGGCTCTGCTGCTTTGGGTGGAGGTCACCCACGCGTTGTCCCCACCTCCCTTCTTCCCCGTGTCTCCCTCAGAGCCCTGGGCGGAGGATTCATGAGCTCGTGTCTCAGAAATGCTTTGAAGATGAGAAGCCCCAAGCGTTTCCCCAGCAGCCCTCAATTTACTTCTTCGGCGCTCTCTCTGGGTTGTCAAGCCTTTGTAGTTATTCTTACAAATAGCAATCTCTGGCTGCTTCCATTTTTACCGTGGCTACCCTCCTACAGCAGACCAGCCACGGGGCTGGATATGCCCCAACCCCCTTCTCTCCACACCCCTTCCACTGCTGCAGACCCCACCCTCACTGTCCCTTGTGTGCTCCCAAGGCCACCCACCTCCCCGGTGCCCAGCCACTGATCTACCCCAGTGAGTCCCAGGGTCCCAATATGGTGACCACCACCCTCCAGCTCTGGCCACTGCTCACCTGCTCAGCCACATCCCTGCCTTGTTTCCAACCCTGGGCTCACAAGCTCCAGGCTCAGTCATGCCCCCAGGCCAGGAGAGAAGCCACGTCGCAGAAGATGGAAACCGAGTCTGGTGGTCGGCCTGACCAGCACACGGCTGAGCAACAGGCATTCTGTGAATAAGATACTTAAATCATGCAAAAGCGTAGGGGGAGACAAATAGCGTATGATATCGCTTATATGTGGAATCTAAAAAAAAAAAAAAGATACAAATGAACTTATTTCCGAAACAGAGAGACACATAGAAAACAAACTTATGGTTACCAAAAGGGAAAGGGCGGACGGATAAATTAGGAGTTTGGGATTAACATACGCACACTACTGTATATAAACAACAAGGACCTGCTGTACAGCACAGGGAACTCTACTCAATATTATGCATAGAGTTTACCCTTCTTTAAGGGTAAAGAATCTGAAAATAATAGATATATGTATATATATATATATAACTGAATTGCTGTGCAGTACACCTGAAACTAACCAATATTGTAAATCAACTATACCTTAGAAAAAAAAGCGTATGGGGAATAACTTAACAAACCACCTGGCTTATGACAGGAAAACCTACCTTTATGTCTATGGACCTCTTTTATTTCTCTCTCCGCTTTTATTTACTGTCTCTCCCAGAGAAAACCACTATCTTAAATTTGGTGTCTGGTATTTCTAGGAAAGTCTTTACACTTTGGTTATATATGTATATATATCTTAATAATAATAGTATTATTTTGTGTGCTTTTAGATTTTACATAAATGCTAATTTACGGTACGTATCCTTATCAGATTTACTTACTGACATTTTAGTCACATACTCAACACACTAACTTTGCTTCTTGATGATTCAGTAATATCTTTTTGTCATAGTCGTTTTTAAAAAATCAATTTATTTATTTTAGGCTGCAATGGGTCTTTATTGCAGTGTGTGGGCTTCTCATTGCGGTGGCTTCTCTTGCTGCGGAACATGGGCTCTAGGCACGTAGGCTTCAGTAGTTGTGGCATATGGGCTCAGTAGGTGTGGCACATGGGCTCAGTAGTTGTGGCTCGTGGGCTCTAGAGCGCAGGCTCAGTAGCTGTGGAGCACGGGCTTAGTTGCTCCGTGGCATGTGGGATCTTCCCAGACCAGGGCTCGAACCCGTGTTCTCTGCACTGGCAGGCCGATTCTTAACCACTGCGCCACCAGGGAAGCCCCTGTTGTAGTCTTAACAAGAGTCACATTGACCAATGACATAACAAGAGGGGGTGATGGGAGCCCTGTAGGCTGCAGGAAGGAGTATTTTATCACTGACGTTCTTTAGAACTGCTGGTACATGCTGGTAACAAAAAGCTGACTGACTTTTAGTGGTGTCTTAGCTCAGGCTGCTGTAACCAAATACCACAGACTAGGGGGCTTAAGCAACAGACATTTACTTCTCACAGTTCTGGAAGCTGGAAGTCCAGTCAGGGTGCCAGCAGATTCAGTTCCTTTTTCTGACCTTTTCACTGTGTTCTCACATGGCAGGGGGAAGGGAGAGACAGAGACAGAGACAGAGAGAGGGAAACAAGCTCTCTGTCCTCTCTTCTTATAAGGGCACTAATCCCATCATGGGGACCCCATCCTCGTGACCTCATTACCCAAAGGCTCCACTTCCAAACACCATCGTACTGGAGATTAAGGCTTCAACTTATGAATCTGGGGGGAGGGACACATTTCAGTCCATAGTAAATGGTTTTATTTGTTTTTAAGTTCTTTACAGACAACGCACCCCCTACTGCCTGCAGCAGGGGAGCAGAGTTCAGTACGCAGCTGTGGCATCCAGAGATGTCCTGGGAGGGGAAGCAGTCTGTGTAAGGGGCTCTGTGGGGGGTGGGGGCACACGCAGGTTGAGTCAGGGGTCAGTATGGCTGTGCCCCCTACCGTGAGCCTGTGTGACATCTTGTGACAGCTCAGATTAAAAGACACTCGGGAAACACATCTACCAAATGCAACGCGTGGGTCTTGTTTAAACCCTAATTCAAACAAACCAACTGTAAAATAGTCACCTTCAGAGCAGCTGGGAGAATTTGACTGCGGATTGGGTAGTGCACGAGCACAGGGAACGTTTGCTCCTTTTATTAGGTGTGTTAATGTGTGAACACGGGGGGGAGCAGTTTGAATCTACTTGTTATGTAAGAAAATGTCCTTGTTCTTGAGAGATACATACTGAACTCATTTAAGCAACATCAGGAGCGCTGGGATTTTTTCCCGCCCAGAAACAAGTATCGTGGAATGGCAATCATTGTCAAACCAAAGTGATGGGTGTTTGGGTGTTTATTGTACTGTTTCTCTGAGTTGGGATCTAGCCAGCGGGCAAAACCCACTTGAATATTTAAAGCAGTGGGACTTGAGGCGAAGAATTGGTCACACAGGGGATGGGAGAGTTAGGGTTAGGGTTAGGAAGCCAACAGAGAACCAAGATCAGTGCCAGCAGCTGCCAGCCCCGGGCCGGAGAGCAACACAAAAAGGTGGTGTCACTGGGCTCAGGGGTTGGGCTCACTTAACAAAGTGGAAACCTCAGCAGGCCTTCTGGGGACACTGGAGTCACGGTGGAGCTACAGCCACTGTGGGGACAGGACCCAAGGTCGAAAGGGAGAGGAAAACCCCTGCTTTTCCCTTCCTCCCAACCCCGACTCTGCTGCCAGGGTCTCTCAGCCAGGCTCAGGCTGCAATCACAACGAAACCAGCAGGGGTCACCCTTGGGACACAGGGCAGAGGGAAAAGAGACCTCTCCCCTTAGCATTGCTGACACAAGACCTCTTCTGCCCCTAGTGAGCTCTGGAAGGCAGGGCTCCTGGGCCAGAAGACCATGAGTTCCATTTTAAGACACCTACTGTTGCTGGCAAATAAAGCAAGAACACCCCTGTGTCAGCATAGCCTGTCGATGAGGACCCAGAAAGACTCAGCTGCTGTCACTGCAGGAAACCGTAGATGTATTTCCTGAGCTTTGGGAGGCTGTGAGATTGGGCCCAAAGCCCCGCAGTGGTCCCACAGGTGACCAACCCCCAATCCATTTCCCATCTTCCTGCTTGATTTTTTTCCTGATGACGAGGTGCCCAGCTACAAAATCCACTCCCCCCAGTTCTCTCAGAGTTACTAGAGACTATGTGAGCGAGTTCTGGTCTATGTGATGTAGGCGGAAGTCCTGAGGAAGGGTGATCCTTCTAGAATAAAAAGGCCAGTCTCTTTGCCTTCCCTGCATCTTCCTGTTTGAAATATGGATGCAATGGCTGGTGCTGTGGTAGCAGTCTTGTGACCTTGAAGACTAAGTTAGATGCTGGAGCAAGGAGTCTGGGACAAGGATGACATCTTTGAGCAGCTGCACCAGCCCTGGACTGCCTAGTCCTGGGCTTCTTGTTAGGTGATTAAAATCAATCCTTACTTACTGAAGTCACTGTTGGGCTTTCTGTGATTTGTGGTTGAACATGTATCTTGACTGAAAGCAAAGAAATATGCTTTTACTCAGCAGAAGGAAAAGAAGGAAGTAAAGAAGTCAGCTCCCCAGGAAGAGACTAGCATTATCTCTACATACAATGCTAAGCGCACAGCAGATGCTCAAGGAATATAAGCCAGTGAATGGGTGAACTGATATGGCAAGTGGACGGCCACCTGGGCGGTGAACCTGAAGAGTGTAAAGGCTTCTGGTAGTGAGGCCACCTCTTCCACTGCCTCAAAGGAAACCAGCCGCGAACATTGCCAGGATACCCGATGTTATCACGTTATCTGGGGATAGGAAATTACTTCCTGAACGTCCTGGGGAAAATGCAAACAGTGTACGCGGAAGGAAAATACATACGTTTGCTCATCACCCAACAGATAACAGAACTCTGAGGGGATAGGTGTGGCACGCACACCCTAAGGTGAGCCCCAGTGAATCACACCCTGGGTGCGGCCGGAACCTGAGACCTGCCTTTAACCAACAGGATATGGCAAAAGTGATGGGCTGTCAGTCCTCTGATAAATTACATTATACGGCAAAGCGATCAAACATGTGTGTGTGCACACTACACACACAGACTCACACAGACTCACACACACACACACACAGTCACAGCTCTGAGCAGGCTGGAGTGAGAGAGAGATTCCTCCGTGCTGACTCTGCAGAAGGAAGCTGCCATGCGCTGAGAGGGCCACTTGGCGAGGGAGTGTGGGCGGCTTCCCTCGTGTGGGCGTGTGGGATCCTCAGGAGCCGAGAGGACCACTCGCTGCCGGCCAGCACGAGAACAAGGACCTCAGCCCTACAGCCATGCAGATGGGTTCTGCCAGCAACCAGAATGAGTCTGCAAGGCGCTGAGGCCGGTGGACAGCTCGGGCCGAGGCTCTGAGACCAGCCCTGGTCAAGCGTCCAGGTGGGAACGCAGCCCCGCCTGCACCGCGATCACAGCCTGCGAGTCCCTGAGCAGCAGACCCAGCTGGGTGGCGCCCAGAAGTCCGAGATAATAAATCCGTGACGTTCCAGGCCACCGCCTGAGGAAATTCCTTACGCAGCAATAAAAGCTAATACAGTGGCCTAGAGAATGAAGGCCCTTCTGTGAAACAGAGGCGGCTGCACCCAGCCTGGGGAGGGCAGACCTGGGCACAGCATCCATCTGTTCACCACTGACTTGTCAACCGCTTATTAGGGGCCACCGCTATGTGCCAGCCATAGGTCACGGCACGAAGCGTTGCCTCTCACACCCCATTTCTTCTTTACCACGCAGCTGCAGCAGCAAGTCCACTCCAGACAAGGCGGCCGAGTCCCCACCGCGACCTGACACAGGGCCGGACGCTTCACAGCAGACTTGTCAACCATCACAGTGACCCTGGAGGCAGGTGTTTATATCATCACTGGACAGAGCTACATAACTAACGTCACATAGCGGTAGAGCTGGGATTCTAAGAAATTAAGTCAGCCCCTCCCATTCTAAGTGGGGTTAGAATTTCGTGATGGGAAAAATCAGGTCATCTGAGCTCACGTGGCCTCCTCCTCCTCTTCTCAGAGGCTCATTCTTAAAAGAGTTAAAATATTATGCATTAAAAGTTACAATCTAGTAGTAACTTATGGCAGTTTAAAAATGGAATAGGGACTTCCCTGGTGGTGCAGTGGTTAAGAATCCGCCTGCCAATGCAGGGGACACGGGTTCGAGCCCTGGTCCAGGAAGATCCCACATGCCGCAGAGCAACTCAGCCTGTGTGCCACAACTACTGAGCCCGCGTGCCACAACTACTGAAGCCTGCGTGCCTAGAGCCCGTGCTCCACAACAAGATAAGCCACCACAATGAGAAACCCGTGCACTGCAATGAAGAGTAGCCCCCACTTGCCACAACTAGAGAAAGCCCGCACGCAGCAACCAAGACCCAATGCAGCCATAAATAAATAAATAAACAAATAATTAAATAAACTTAAAAAATAAATAAATAAAAATGGAATAAATATCTAGTGTGCCTCTTTCACTTTTCTTTTGTCAGCAACTTCTTCCCTTCCATAAAGGCATGATTAGAATGTTCCTTCAAACGCTTTCTAAATTTGAATCTGCTGTCAACATCCCTTTTGACTGCATTCTGCTGCATGGCTGTGAGGGTGCAGTGAAATGATGCAGATGAAGCACCAGGCCTTTTTTTCCTGTACAAAGCTTTGTATTCTCCTCTCTTCACTTAACATGTGTGTCACTCAGAGCCCTGGCAGGAAAAGCATTCGCTCTGATGGTCCAAACGGAGAGCCGCTTAGTGAAGGACGACTTGCAGAGACGTGGACAAGTTTACGGGCACCAGTGGAGGATGTTGAGGCACCCAGGAGCTGTCCAGAGCAGGGAGCTCTTACCACCCTCAGGGCCAAAAGGGCAAGAGAAGAAAATGGAGGTATCGGAGTCCAGAGAGGGTGCAGACGTGGAGGGGCTGCCCAGCGGGAGCTGTAGCCCTGGAGAGAGTGGAGAAGACGCTGGCCGGCCTCTCTCCTCCCACGCCTCCCTCTGGTGTGTCCGACTTGCAGCCAGAAGCAAAGGGAACTGGGATGAAGCAGTGCGCTAGGGTGCAGGGCAGAGCAGAAACGGATTCTGGAAAGACACATGGA
The DNA here is from genome assembly GCF_009873245.2 of Balaenoptera musculus. Classification (NCBI taxonomy): domain Eukaryota; kingdom Metazoa; phylum Chordata; class Mammalia; order Artiodactyla; family Balaenopteridae; genus Balaenoptera; species Balaenoptera musculus. Next base: position 266,632 of record NC_045791.1, on the reverse strand, counting down.
GAATTAGCACATGATATTATGAGCATTATCCTATGTCATTAGAGATTTCTTGAAGACAGTGTTCTTAAAGTATAGTTGATTTACAATGTGTTAGTTTCAGGAGTGCAGCAAAGTGATTAAGATATATATATATATTCTTTTTCATGTTCTTTTCCATTATGGTTTATCACAGGATATTTTATATAGTTCCCTGTGCTATACAGTAGGACCGTGGTGTTTATTTTATATATAGTAGTTTGCATCAGCTAATCTCAAACTCCTAATTTATCCCTCCCCCACCCCCTTTCCCCTTTGGTAATCATAAGTTTGTTTTCTATGTCTGAGTCTGTTTCTGTTTATTTTTTAAATAAATTTATTTATTTAATTTATTTATTTTTGGCTGCGTTGGGTCTTCGTTGCTGCGCGCGGGCTTTCTCTAGTTGCGGCGAGCGGGCTTCTCATTGCGGTGGCTTCTCTTGTTGCGAAGCATGGGTTCTAGGCACACGGGCTCAGTAGTTGTGGTGCATGGGCTCAGTAGTTGTGGCTCACGGGCTTAGTTGCTCCGTGGCATGTGGGATCTTCCCGGACCAGGGATTGAACCCGTGTCCCCTGCATTGGCAGGCGGGTTCTTAACCACTGCACAACCAGGGAAGCCCTCTGTTTCTTAAATAAGTTCATTTGTGTCATATTTTAGATTCCATATATAAGTGATATCATATGGTATTTGTCTTTCTCTGTCTGACTTACTTCACTTAGTATGATATTCTCTAGGTCCATCCATGTTGCTGCAAATGGCATTATTTCATTCCTTTTTATGGCTAATATTCCATTGTACATATGAACAACATCTTTGTCCATTCATCTGTCGATGGACACTTAGGTTGCTTCCATGGAAGACAGGGTTCTCAATGGCTAAGAATTATTTCATCATTTGGTCGGTCTATGATTTATTAGTAGTAGTAGCAGCAGCAGTAGTAATATTAGAGGATACTTAGATTGGTCTCTGCTCAATTACTACAACCAGCATCTTTGCCCGTAATTATTTTTCTACACCTGCCATGTTAAGTGACTCAGTTCATGGAGGTCTCTCCACAGTCTGCAGGCTTGGAGAGCCCAGGTGAGAACACTCCCCAGCCATCCCGGGATTCCTGGAAACCACTCTGGGCCATCACCTCTTACCTTTCTTAGCCGAGTCAGGAGGAGGCTTGGGCGGCCCCTGAAGGAACTGTTCTTCAGAAAACGCAGGGCTGGATTCAGGGCTGGGGGAGGGCGGGGGGATGCCTGGGGTTGGGCCCTCGGACACTATTAAATGCCAGGAGACTCGGCATCCCGGCTTCCACCCACCCGGCTGCTCCCGGGGGCTCCTGGGCCCCGGGCTGTGGCGAGCTTGCGCCCCCTGCCGGCCAGCCAGGCGTCTGCGAGAAACATTGCCAGCGCGGGTCCTGCAGGCGCCAAGCACCAGCCACCTTGAGCACAGTCCCTGGCATGAGCGCGGGCTCTGGAACTAGCCCCCTGAAGCGCTCCCACAGGGCTCTGAGCACCTGAGGGATGCTTGGATTCACATCCCTGGGGTAGGGAACTGTCTTGATTAGAGCAGGATCTCTTGGACACTGGTGGAAATGTAAATGTGCATGCATATCAAGAACCTTCAAAATGTTTTAAATACTAATTAATTAATTTATTTGGTTGTACCGGGTCTTAGTTGCGGCTCACTGGCTCCTTAGTTGTGGCATGCGAACTCTTAGCTGCGGCATGCACGTGGGATCCAGTTCCCTCAGCAGGGATTGAACCCTGGCCCCCTGCATTGGGAGCGTGAGTCTTAACCACTGCACCACCAGGTTCTTCAAGTCCCAAGAACCTTCAATTTTTGATCCAGCCTCACCTCCTCCAGGAAGCCTTCCATGACCACATACCCCCAACACCCCAGTGTAATCTATGCCCCTTTTCCCTGTAGTGTTTTTGCTTGCCTCTGACCCAGGTCAAGAAAAGTAAATTTATTTTGCCCTGTTTTTGAACTCCAGTTTCACCAAGTATTTGTAGTAATTTGATTTCAATCATTTCAGGGTTTCTGTCTGTCCTCTCCTTGGGATTACGTCCTCGAGGCGGGTAGAGGGAAGAGGGAATGCTCATGAAGCCAAGACAGGTGGTGTGCAGCCGCCAGGCCGCCTCGCAGTCATCTGTCCTTGCAGGCAGCACCCAGGGAGTCCCCACCGCGAGGGCCCACGTTCCCGCTAGCGGACTCCTTCGCTGGTTACCTCTGGATTCCCGGGAATCCGTCTGTGGCTCCATCACTTCACAGGGGCACCCGGTTTTCTGAAAGGACAGCAAAGGAAAAGAAAAAGCTCAGCTCTTTTCAACTTCTTCCCTCCCCACACCCAGTGCCTCGCAGGTTGATGAGGGCCAGGTACACTCTGCTCTCACATCCCACCGCCCGACCTGGTCCTGCCACACCCCAGGGCCCAAGGTCCGCCTCTCACCTCCGCTCCAGTTCCTCCCGCAGGGAATCGGCGCTCACTCCCTGGTGGTTTCCTCCCAGATCTTTCGTCCGCTCCCAGTGACTCTCTTCCCCTAACGGTCTGGGAGGAAGTGACTGCTTTTATTCTGCTTTCTGCTCTGTATATCTGGCTGTCTTTCCAGAGGGCCGGCGCACAGTGGCTAAATGGGGAGAAGAACGGAAGGAGAGTAAAGGAGGGGGTGGAAGAGAAAGCCTCTCTGTTTCCTAAGGCCTGCCCCCCGCGTCCCTGCCCTTGGGCTGGCCTTGCCCGTCCTCACCCCTCCTGTGGGGGTCGGGGCTGCAGAGGGGACTTGCCCTCTTAGAGCTCTGAGCTGCGGGGGCCATGCCTGCTGTCAGGAGCCATCTTCAGACGACCAGGAAGAGCAAGGAGTGAATCCACTCATGAAAGAGAGAGACCGAGATGGTGAGCGGCAGAGAGAAAAGCACAGGGAGAGAGATCTGCCGGGAGCTGGGGCCCTACGTTCGGTGAGACCTTGAACATGTGCTTCAGTCTCGCGTGGAGCCAGGTCTGACCACTTGAGGCAGGAGGTAAACGGGCCCCCCCAGGGTAAGCAATTGGAGATTCATTCCCTGTGGACCGATACTCCAACACGAGAAAAGCAGGACAATCGAGAGAGGAGGCTGGGCCCTGCCCCGAGAGAAGATAAGAGACCACATATTTCTCATTCTCGAAGTCAAGGAGACATTCCCGGCTAGGAAGCTCCTTGGAGGTCAAAAAGCGAGGGGCACCGCCCCACAGTAGGTGACGGCAACTCCCCATAGGCCTCTGCGGTGGAATCCACCTTGGCTGAGACATGTGCACGCACAGGGCAGGGCCCCGAGATAAACAAATACGGACACAGAGGCAGGCAGAGCGAGATGACTGGCCAGAGGAAACCCAGAAGAAATGCCCCATAAAAGTGATTCCAACCACCACGAGGGCGCGACTCTCTCTCTGAGCCCACCTGTGTGTCTATCCACACGTACTGTACTCTTTTCTCCTAATAAACACTCTGTTTCTCTACCTTCCGCCGTTGTGGCAATTCTTTTCTGCAAAGCCGAAGGGCCAGGCCCTCGTCACTGACCACTGGTCCAGCGGCTTGGATTCGGTGCTCTCACCTCCACGACCCGACCTCAATCTCTGGCCGCGAACCGAAACCCTGCTTCAAGCCGCTGCAGGCCGAGGCCAGCCAAGATCACACTGAGTCCGGGAGGGGAGCCAGAAGAAATTCTGGTCTTTGCAGCTGACGTCGCCCCAAGAGCCGTGGCTCCACGGCGGGTGTGACGTGGGCCGGCACGTAACCTCCGAGAAATCTCGTTTCCTCATCTGCAAAGCAAAGATCAGAATTTCCGCATTGTGTGTTGCTGCGAGGATAAGTGAACACAGATGACCAGGGGCCACAGGCTACTTGCTGGCAGATGCAGACGTGCATGCCCGCCAGGTGGACAAGCCTGGTTTGAGTGTCTGGGGATGCCTCGGCCGGCACCGCGGGACCCCCAGGCTCCCAGCCCAGCACAAGGAAACTGCAGACTCAGGGATGCGTCACCTCGGAAGCCCTCAGACTCCTGCACGGCCCCCTCCTGTCCCCGCCCTCCTTCCATGGCCTGTGTCCCCATCTCCCGGTTGCGTCCACCCTGAGGTCCGGTCACCAGAACCAGCGAGCCAACAGCCAGCTTCTTTTCCCTGCTGTTCAACCAGAATTTCTAGAGATCTTCTCCTGCAGCGGCAGCAACGCCGGGTGCTTGCGTACAAGGGGATGAAACGGGCACCTCAGGAGAAGGAGAGAGACCGGGAGGCCGCCCGCAGAGGAGCCCCCAGGCTGGCAGGAAGGGGAGGGGCTGCAGCGCACAGACAGGGGACGGAGAGCAGGCCTGAAGGCTGCAGAGGAACGCCTGCAGGTGAGGAAGACAGCCCGGGGTTACATGGAGCTGGGTGACCAAGGCAGGCGGCGGACAGAGCAGGGGCGGAAGCCCTGCATCCCTCCAAACCTGTGGTCTCCCTGGTTTGCGGCAGTTCTGTTCAAGGGCAAGTGGGTGACACGGGCACCCCTGGGGGCCGCGTCTTTGGACGTCCCCAAGGTGGGCCGGGCGCGCAGCACCGGCCTGCAGGTGGCCACAGGCAACCGTGAGTTTTGTCCAGGCAGGCTGCTTCCCTGGCCACAGAGACAGCTGATTCCAACCGCAGAGTGAAGAGAAACGAAGGCGCCCCGGGGAGGCTGAGCTCCCCTTCCCCCTCGGCTCTTGCGTCATCTCCTGCCCCTGCTGCTACCCCAGATGTGCCAGGCTCGCTCCTGCCCCAGGGCCTTGGCCCCTGCCCTTCCCTCTGCCGGGGATGCCCCCCCACCCACCGTGTCCACTTGGCTCCCTCACTCCGTTCAGCTCTGCCCCAAGGTCCCCTCCTCCGTGTGGGCCTCTCTCGGCCACTCTTGTCCCCCGAGCCAGCATCTCTGCCTCCTTGTCCCACAGCAGCCCTGAGTGTTGTCTCACGTGCTCCACGATGACTTATTCCTTGTTTACTGTCTGTGCCCCTCACGGGAATATAAAGGCAGGGATGTTTCTCCATCGCCATGGTTGCAGGGCCTAGAACACAGCCTGGTGCATAGTCAGGGATAGAGAATTGTGTGCTGATGGATGGTCAGGCTGCCCCTGTGGTCACCGTGAGGCGGGTGACAATACTGGCAACTGACGGTTCCCCGGGTCAGTCCTGGGACATACAGGGCTCTCAGCAACAAACTCGGCCGCTGTCCACCCAGCCCCAGCTCCCAGGGCACAGCCCCTCGGGTCAGATCTCGTCTCTGGGCCCTGGGATTTCCAGACACGCCCCATCCAGGCTGCCCGGCTCCTGCACTTACTCCCTGCCTGCCTCCTCGGCTGGGCCCTGGGGGGTGCTCTGTGGACCTGGGGGTGAGGTGGTGCAGGCCTGAGCCAGCCCTCAGGCTCAGGGCGCCCGTGCACGTCTCGTCTGGCAAGTCCTGCGGTCCTAGGTCCCGGGCCAGCCTGGGGCACCGTGAGAAGGGTGCGGTGGCAGAGCTCCCACCCCCATAAACCAGGGCGATGAAGCTCCGCCAGGTCCGAGGCTGGCTGGGGACTCAAAACACGCTGCGTGGCCCAAGGCCACTGCCCCTTCTGTTACACCTCACGTGAACCCTGCAGAACCACTCTCTTCTCGGGTAAACAGGCTGACTGTGTACAACTCACGCATGAGTGTGTGAAGTTCAAAACACGTGAAAGTGTTTGCAAGCTGATGACCGCATCTTACAAACCTGGACTCTTCCCCAGAGCCACGCACTGCGACGGTATCCAGGGGTGCTCAGTAAATGCTTTGGGGTGCGGTGGCCCTCAGGCCCACAGGGGGTCCTCCCCTCGTGGGGCTTCCTCCGGCCTCTCCGCTCTCGCCCACCCCCCGCTCCCACCTAGAGCCTGCCGGGTGCTCAGCCAGGTGGCCGAGAGGCAGGAGGCGCGCCCCGCCCGCCAGGCGCCGGGTGTTCACAGCCCAGTTGGGACAGACTGACAAGGGACCAGACGGGGTGCGGTGTGAAGAGTGCGGTGGGACGTGCCAGGCTGCCATGGGAACGGGGCGGGGGTGGTGCTCGAACCGAGAGCAGGAAGACAGCCCCTGAAGTCTGTTTTCAGCGTTTCAGAGCCGGGTGTGAAGGGCGGGGGCCGGGGGGGGGGACCCGGCCGGTTCTGTTCGCATTCCAGGGCTGTCACCTTAGTTGAGCTTACGCTCTTCCAATGGGAAAAAAAGAAGAAAGACACAAAGACCTTCTCACACACCCATAAACGAGGCATTTCTAGTGGCTCTGTCTTGCACAATCATTTCTCAACGTTTGCTTTCAGAAAGGCTCTGCGGCATCGGCTGACACCAGGCTGTGAGGGTCCGAGCGGCAAGAATTCGCAGGATTTGCAGGGCTGCTTCCGGTCAGCAGAAGCCTCACCTCCTACTCATGAGCCCCTCACACCCCCAGTGACGTGACCTGTCTAAGCCGAGAGAGTGTGACTCCTGTAGTCGGGCTCTTCCGTGTGGTCTAGCGGCAGGAAGGAGGACCTAATTCAGTGGTAAGAGGTAACCCCCAAATCTGGGCTGTAAAGCCACACGGGTTGGGTAAAGGGGGGATGGAGACCCCTGGCTGTCAGACGCTTTCCCAGGGAAGCGACCCCTCATGGCTCACAGCCGCCCTCAAAGGGGGAGGCAGCAGGTGGGGACAGCACCTTGGCCACAGCGTTACACAAATGCACACAGCACAACCCACTCCCAGCAGTGACGGGTGTGTGAGCTCATCTTGTGCTGGAGACACCCTGCGTGTGTCCATCAGCGGTGAGGTCTACGCCAGCAATTTGAGTTCACTAACGATGTTATCACACTGCAGACACAGCAACTGTCCTCATCTGACTCTGGCTGCTCGGTGTTCAGTGAGCACAGGACTGAGGTCAGAGGAGACGAGCAAGGGAATGAGGTCCGGGACTGAGAGATCGCTCGCAAGCTTGGCAGGGGAACCCGGTTTCAGGGGGACTGGTGGGAGACCTCAGGCCAGCGTCATGTCCCCAGAGGACACAGCAGTGACCCGGCGACTGACATGCTCCAGTCGGGGCTCCTGGGTGCCCCCCGCGCTACCGCTCCAAATCTGTTCACCACGGATGTCCCAGGAGGGGTTGGGGCTCCCTGGGGTCTGCAGGAGGCTTTGCTGCTTCACAAAAGGGTGCTGCTGTCCCAGCTGTGGAAACCCAGGGTGATCCCTGCTTCCCCAGTGAGGCTGCAGCCTTGACAGAGGCAACAGCACAGGCATCACGTCAGGGCTCCGGGGGGCCCGTCGTGGCCGCACCAGCAACAGCTGTGTGTCCGTGGGCAAGTTACCTAGCTTCTCTGAGCCGCTGCTTCCCAACTGGACCAGGGGCATAATCCTGCATCTCTTTAAGGGGTTGCGGTCATTTAAGTAGATAATGTGAGGAAACAGCCGGAGTGGAGCTGCTGCTTCCTACGTGCGGGGGTGATACTGGTCTGCGGAGGGAGCTCCACGGGGGACTGGACAGGGCAGGTCTAGGGGACGACTCCCCGCCAGGCCCTGGGGAAGCCAGGGGGCTCTGCCAGCTTTGCGGGGGGCCGGCCCAGCGTCAGCCCAGGCAGGGGCGGGGGGGCCGTGGGCCTCGTGGTCTCACAGGCCTCCTGCCTGCCGGGCTGCCTCAGCTGTCCCTGGGCTTCTTGCCTCCGCCCTTCCCCTGCCTTCCTCAGGTTAACGTAGCCTCTGATACCTTGGCTCAACTGAAGGCCTTATCAGGAGGCAAAGCAAAATCTGTTCGTGTGCACGCAAGCCCGCAGGCTTAGGCAGCAGATGGGTGCCGACACTCCCTTGGCCTGCGGGAGAGCCTTAGGGCCCAGATCCAAAGCGGGCTGCACGGAGCTGGAGGCGGGGAAGCGCTGGGTCTGCAGGAGGGGCGGGGGGGGGGGCAGCTGCGGCCTGATTCCCACTGGGGCTCTGAGATGTGCCCCTCTGCCGCCCGGGGCGTCGACAAGCTTCCTCCGCAGGGGCCCGCACAGAGCGGTCAGCGGTCCAGACCTGCGGGCTGATGCCGAGGAAGCCGCCAGCTGCCGCTGGCAGCCGCGTCACAAGGCACTGGGGCCGCTTTGGAGGTGCCTTATCCAGAGGGGACAAGACTGCGGTTTAGACGCCTTGCTCAGCAGCCTCTCCCCCGTGCACCCCTGAGAAACGCGGGCTCAGCCGACCCTCACAGGCCAGCACCGCTGGGGTCTGTCTGCCCGTCTGTCGCAGGCCTTCCCGCCAGTCACGACTCAGTCCTGGATTCGGCCGACACTTCCTGAACCCCGAAGACGGTGTCAGGTCCTGGGAATAAAGGCTGGGGTGGCCCGGTGGCTGCCCCTCGAGAGGCCCGGGGCTGGTGGAGGCGTCAGACACATGAATGAGGCTCTGCCGGCGGGTGAGAGCACCGCGCAGGGCAGTACTGCCAGCCCGACCCCCATCACAACCACCGGAGACGTTTCCAAAGGCGCCACGCGGAAACCGCGTCTCGGGGAATACAAGTTACCCTCCACTTCCTCAGCTTTAACTCTGTGCCAGGCACTGTTCGAAACGCTCTACAAGTATCAACTTATTAACCTCTTAAAACAACTCCAGGAGATGGGCGTTGTCATTATTCCCATTTACAGATGGGAAACCGAGGTACAGAGAAGGTAAGTAATGTGCCCGGGGTAGTGAGCTGCACAACCAGGTTCTGGGCTGGTCCCGAGGCCAAAGGCTTCCTGGAGATGCACCTGCAGAGTCAGCCCCTGGCCGAGGGCCCCCCAGTCGACCCCAGTCTCCCAGGACCCTGATTCCCGTGTTTTCTTACCTAAGCGCATCGACAAAGACATACTTATTTCAGGCCGCAGGGCTGCGCACAAGCAGTGGAAACCAGAAGGGGCCTCCAGGCGGTGTGCTCAGCTCTGAAGGGGACCAGCTCAGGGCACGCAAGTTCAGCGCCCCAGGAAAGTGAGGGAGACCCTCTGTTGGGGAAAAGGCCTAGGATCCACGTGTGGATAATGTTAGGGAGAATTTAAAACTGATACTGATTTGAGCGCTTGGAAAACCGAGCCAGAAAGCAGATACAGAGCGTCCACCGGATTGTGCCGCGTGAGAGCATAATTACAGTCACGCTGGAAATGGCTGTGTTGAACTAGCCGGTCAAGGGGTCAGCGTCAAGGTATCAGACTCGGGTTGGTCTTGTTTGGTGACAGCAGTAAAGTCTATCAATGCAGAGGGTCTGACTATAAAGCAATGATATTGCTGTCTGTGCAGTGTGTGGATGCCCGGCCCCCCCCCCCCTCCACGTAGGCTCTGGCCCCGGCTGAGCGCCCTCCAGCCCTTGACAAGGCCGGCAGTGCCCAGCAGGGGCAACTGTCTCTGCAGCAGGTCAGGGGAGGGGTATGTGCAGGTGGGTGACAGCATGAGTCGATCCACTGATGCAGTTCACCTCTGACTTGTAGAGGGCCCTCTGGGGAACAAAGGCTCTACGGGGGTGGGACTGGAAGAAGCCCAGAGTCAGGATGGTTTTGAGTCCAGGTGGCCCCAGGAGCTGCAAAAGATAAGCTTGTGTCCCCCAGGCCTGCTGGATCGGCAGGATCAAGCCTGTGGGCACAGCTACTCACCCCCATTGGCCTTTGCTCTGAACAATCTGTGGGTGCTGCCTCAATCTGGGAACTCTCAAGCTCCCAGTGCATTGAAAGGCTTCAATCACCATCACCATCATCATCACTATCATCACCATCACCATCATATCACCACCATCATCACCATCATCATCACCACCATCATCATTACCATCATCATCATCACCACCACCATCATCTCCATCATCATCATCACCATCATCACCACCACCATCATCATCACCACCACCATCATCATCTCCATCATCATCATCACCATCATCATCATCATCATCATCACCATCATCATCACCACCATCATCATCATCACCACCATCATCATCTCCATCATCATCATCACCATCATCATCACCATCATCATCACCACCATCATCATCACCACCATCATCATCACCACCATCATCATCATCACCATCATCGTCACCACCATCATCGTCACCACCATCACCGTCACCATCATCATCGTCACCACCACCATCATCATCACCATCACCATCACCACCATCATCACCACCATCATCATCATCACCACCACCATCATCACCATCATCATCACCACCACCATCATCATCACCATCATCATTAACAACAAAACTGCGTTTCCAAGGAGGCATAATCAATAAGGAAGGAGGGATGTCCAGGAGACAGGAAGAGAATGGGATCCAGTGTTTGTGAGCTCTGAAGCAGAGAGAAGGAAGGGCAGACCCCAGTCACCCAGCTATCAACCCGGAACCCAGGAGACATTCCTGACCCTTGACCTCTGACCTTCCTCTGCCACACCTCCAGACCCAGTCTATCACCAAATTTCACCCATACTGCCTCTTGAATGTAGTCTGAGTCTTGCCTTTTTCCATCTCCACTGCCAAGTTCAGGGCAGCCTCATGTCTCCTCTGGTATCACAGTGCCCCCTCCCCCCAAACTGGTCTCTCTGCTCCTGCCTGGGCCCCTCAACCCACTGTCAACAATAATAATTCTTCATATTAAGCTTTCCTGTTCAAATTACTGTGGGCTTTCAGTCTCCCAGTTGGGCCCTGGCTGACACAAAAACCACACGAACTGTCTCGTTTCTAGCTTTTGTACAAGCTATTCCCATAGCTTGTCTCTGGCTAACATGGTCCAGTGGCTAAGAGCACAACCTCTAGGGCCAGACCACCTGGGCTCGGACCCCAAGTCTAGCACTGGCTGGAGGAAAACCGCTTCACCTGTCTATGCCTGGATCTCCCCATCTGTAAAATGGGGAGAAGAGGACTGTTGCAGGGACTCCGTGAACACACGTAAAGGGTTTGGCACATCCGTGTTACATACATATTTAATATTTACTATCAGCATTGGGTTCTTCCGACTCACACTGAGGGTTTCAGCAACAGGGGCGCCTCCCCTGTGCTTCCACACTAACCTTCACTGCACCGTGGTGTCACTGCAGGTTTACTTCTGCAGGTCTGCGAACCCAGGGGCAGACAGGGCAGGGTGCGCCCCCCGGGCCTCACAGAGCACCCGACTGAGGGAGGGGTTAACTGTTAGTTCAGACCCTCTGGGAAAGAGACACCGAGACGGGATTACCTGAGTAAGAGGTGTGCTGGGGGACATGCCTGTGAGGACAGAGTGGGGGGGAACAGAATTCTGGGGAGAGCCGTCAAACCACAAAGCAGGGCTGACATCTGTGAAGGAGGCGGGGAAGGAAGGAGGCCTGGGTAGAAGGGTCTCAGACCTCAGAGCAGTTCTAAGAAAGATCTGCCCAGGCCACCGGGGTGTCCTTGAGCCACAGCCCACCACTGGAGGAGTCCCACAGTTCACCAGAATGGGCTTGCGTGAGTACTGCACCAGGATCAACCCCTGCCTGAAAGCAGCCCGCGAGAGGCACGGCCTCAGTGAAAGCGTGGTGGTGGATCTAGAGAAACAGCAGCTGGGACTGTCAGTCAATTCTGCTCCCACAGCAGATCTCAGCAGCACATTTCCTGATCGCCATGGTAACTGACAGGCAGAAGCTTGGCCACACCCCAAGGATATAGGCCAAAAGCAGTGATGCCAGGATCTGTCACCTTGATGCAGGGAGAGGCGGTGGGTCCTTGGACGCCTCTGGGGGAGCCTTCATACACATTTCTATTAATACATCTATAGGGGTAAGTCCTTATATATATACTGATGAATAAAGTCATTCAAAATTCCACCATTACAGAATTACTTTCTCTTATGAAGTTTTGAATTTCAGAAATTTTGCGAATTTCCTTCCAGGTCTTACCATATTTACATTATTGCAATCCTCTTGCATGTTGTACTTCATATTTTTAAGAACATTTGATATTTAGACTATTTCTACATGTTTCTACCATAGTCTTCATACCTATGCTTTTTAGTGACTGAACAATATTCAACAAATGAATATACCAAAGTTTCCTAAGTCATTATTTTTCAGTATTTCCATTATCCCTATTTTTTTTATATTATAGGTAGTGCTCTTATGCACATCTTTGGGCATATCTGATTTAGTCTCTGCTGGACGATGGCTCTAGAATGAATTTCTAGGTTTGAAGTTACCCATGTGGCCGTGTCAACTTTTGCTAAATTGCTTCCTAAACATAGCATGTCAATTAACCATGTGCGTCAGTTACCTACTGTGCATGAAACATTACCGTAAAACAAAGGCTTAATATAACCCACCAGACCGTCTCAGTACTTCTGTGGGTTGGGGATCCAGGCATAGCTTAGCTGTGTCCTCTGCTTCGGGGTGTCACGGGCTGCAGTGAAGGCGCCGGCCAAGGCTGGGGTCTCATCTGAGACCTGACTGGGGAGGGATTTTCTTCCAAGCTCACACGGCTGTTGTCAGGATTCAGCTCCCTGTGGGCTGCTGGACTGAGGGCCTCACTGCTCCGCCAGCTGTGGCTCAGAGGCCACCCTTACTTCCGTGCCACGTGGGCCTGTCCAGCACGGCAAGACGCTTCATCAAAGCACGTATCTGAGAAGATAACAGTCTGCTAGTAAGACGGAAGCCACAGTCTTTTGTAACATGATCACACTTGCCTTATTCTGTTGTTTTGAACCAAGAGGAGCAAGAGGAAAGGATGACACAGGCTGAGAACAGCAGGAGCAGAGACCACTGGGGGCCACCCTGCAGGCTGCTTCCTACAGTGTCCCCAAGGGCACACGCTGTACCGACTTTACCACACCCTCACTCATCCAGAAAGTTCTAGGATTTAAACATTACCTGCACAGTAGGTGTAAAAGACCATCTCCCATTTTATAAAGAAGATGTGGTGCATGTATACAATGGAATACCACTCAGCCATAAAAAAGAATGAAATAATGCCATTTGCAGCTACATGGATGGACCTAGAGAATATCATACTAAGTGAAGTAAGTCAGACAGAGAAAGACAAATATGATATCACTTATATGTGGAATCTAAACTATGATACAAATGAACTTATCTATGAAACAGAAACAGACTCACAGACATAGAGAACAGACTTGTGTTTGCCAAGGGGGAGGGGGTGGGGGAAGCTTGGACTGGGGGTTTGGGGTTAGCAGATGCAAACTATTACACAGAGAATGGATAACAACAAGGTCCTACTGCAGAGCACAGGGAACTATACTCAATATCCTGTGATAAACCACAGTGGAAAAGAACATGAAAAAGAATGTATATATATAAAAAAGGGAATCACTTTGCTGTACAGCGCAAATTAAGACAACATTGTAAATGAACTGGACTTCAATTAAAGAAACCCCACTATCTCCTATTTTAATGCCCTCTTCTCCAGTTCGCTGTCTCCCCAGGGCCCCTTGGGTCCTTTGCTCTCAGCTGCTGCTGAGTAATTTCCCAAAAGGCATCAGCTGAGGGCAAGGTAGGGACCTGCCCCCACCGGGGCTCTGAGAGCTTGAAGTGGAGCCCTGTGTGAGGTGGTGAGGGCTCCCTGGGAGGGTTCCAGCCACAAGAAACTGCTGGTATTTGGGCACAACTGCAAGACCTGAACACCCTGCTACCTGGACCGCTTAAAAGCACTAACATTTAGGAACCAATCTTCTTTTAAAGCTTACTGTAAACCTTGTCTGGGATTCACATTTTGCAAGTTTTATTTTACTTTCCTTGTCAGAAGAATGCTGCACGATACACATTAATGTCCACATTGTACAGACAGGAAACTCAGGACCAGAGGTGTGAAGTCCCTTGCTCGGGGTCACTCCGCGAAAGCGGCAGGACCAGGACTCGAGCCCACCCTGGCTGCGGCCCCCGTGTTCTCTACCTCCTAAGCACCCCTGTTCCTCAGCTGGGGCCTCCTAAGGCTCTGTAACAGCCCTCCCCTCCGCCCCATCCCCACCGCAGCCCTAAGCATGACGGACTGGGCAGTCCCCTCTTCAGCTAGTTGGAAGGGTCTCCCCTGGAAGTTCCAGAAGGCTCGGCTCGGGACCATTTTTTCCTGATAAAAGAGGGGAGGCTGCAAAGTCACCTCTCAGTGGCATGGGGAGAAAGGCTAGAGAGGCCACAGTACAAGTCTGCACCATGGAGCCCTCAGGGTCAACAGGACAGTGTAAGTCCAGGGCTTTCAGAAAGGGATCTGGGGCCAGACTGCCAGCTTCAAATCCTGGTTCTGCCACTTACAAAGCTTTGAGATTTGGGGCAAATTTCTTCACCTTTCTGTGCTATTTGCTTGCCTGCAAAATCAAAAGGATGTTACCAACTACATGTTCCAATTTGGGCGTAAATTAAAAAAAATACCTCTAAGAACCTAGCACCGTGCTCCAATTTGGGCGTAAATTTAAAAAAATACCTCTAAGAACCTAGCACAGTGTCTGGTGCCCAATAAAGGCCCATAAACGTGGCTCCGGGGATGCAGCAGGCAGGAGGTCGCACGGGGTGAGGACCACGCACCCATCTGGGACCTAGCCTCTGACACGTGCACACGTGGAGACCAGGAGCCCACATGCATGCGCCCAGCTCCAGGCGTGCTGCACGCGGCCCTGTATCGTGGACACTGGCTGGTGGGGACAGAGGCAGTGGAGCCTGCTAGGGTCAGGGAGGGGCAGGGCCAGTGCCAGCACCGGGACCCTGGGACTCCCTTCCCCGTATTCTGACCGTGTCGGGGAAGGGGGGAGTGCCTGCGTGCTGATGTAGCTCTGAGAACCATGAACGTGTGTGGGACGTAGCACACTAGAACAGCGTTCTCTGGGGCCCCACGCAGAGCAGTGGTGACTACGGTCCGCAGCAGGCATCTGAGAAGGAAACATGCAGGGCAGCGTTCACAGGGTAACTTCCTGCCACCTGGCCCAGCTGCAAAGCCTTTCTGGGATCAACCCTGAACTGCTTGTAGGGGCACAAAATATCACAGAATTTGCGGGGGGTCAGCCTCCCCTAAAGCCTCTTTAGGACAGGGTCACAGGATTCATAATGGCCTTGCCCGGGGCATCCAGCCAGCCGTACTCTAATCGCTCAGAGACCCTAAGGAGCCGGGCCCGTGTGTGTCGGAGCTTAGGAGCCTTGTTCATTTATTCAAAAACGCGGAGAGCCTCAGTCCAGAGCTGTCAACGGGACACACAACGCTGCCCTTGCAGACAGTACATTTCAGCAGAGGAGATGCTCAGCCACGCCCCCTTAATTACTTAATTACCGTTGGCAGCAGAGGCTAGGAAGAGGTGCAGGGCGCGGTGGGCTCGGTCCCTGAGGGTTCCTGCAGAGGGAGCACCTAAAAATCCAGCACAGGGCAGGCCAGCAGAGAGGGTCCAGACGGAGGCCCATGTGGGGAGGGGGAGGGCAGTCGAGGAACCCACATGCTTGTAGGGCCGGATTCCACAGAGCGCGCCCAGGCTTGGAGGCTCGGCTTTGGCCGAAAACAAAGGGATGCCTGCAAAGGGTTTTAAGCAGGAGAGAACCCAGTCAGACCTGAGCTTCTAAGAGCTGGGAGAGGTGGGGAGAACGGCCAGGAAGCCCAGGAACGGCCAGGAACGGTGAGGAACTGCTTGGGGAAGGCAGGGATGGAGCCGACAGCCGCTAGGCAGGGACATCACGAGGCCGGGCCCTGGTTTAGACACGAGGTGGGATGGAGGGGTGGGTGCGGGGAGGTCCAGCCCAGAGCAAGTTCTCAGCAGCAGCTGCCTGCCAGGGCTGCGGTGGGGGAGCTCTGCCTGGGAGTGGACGGGCCTGAGCCGGATGGCGGGGATGCGGGGATGCGGGGATGCCAGGCAGTCAGGGCTCGCGGCCAGGCCAGCTTTGGGGCTGGGCCGCGGGAAGCGTGTGAGGTCTGGGAACAGCCCCGGAGCGGAGACAAAGTTGGTGACTTGGGGTAGACGGAGCCAACTAAGAGGCCGTCTCAGGGGGTCGCCTCCCAGCCCCACCCACGCTGGGGCCCCTTACCCTCCCACCTGGACGGAGCAGCACGAACGCCGGCCTCCCGGCTCCTGCGTTACTGAGAGCAGCCAGGTGGGGCCCCGTGCTGCCCGGGGCCCTGGGAGAGCGGGTGCTCTGCCCTCAGAAACCCGTCTGCCAGGGCCCAGGGCGGGGACCCCCAGCTCACCCAGAATGGGGCCGGAGTGCTGAGCCCAGACCACGGTCAAGGACCCAGCAGGAATCAGGCGACCCCCGCCTGCTCTCTCCATCCACAGTCTTCTGCAGGGACCGCCGGCCTCCGAGTGGGCCTCCCGGGCTGGCTTTGTGCCCTTCCTGGGTGTGGCTTAATCCCTTTGTCCCGAGTTACACTGGCACCAGGCCTGAATTATTCAACTCTTCCAGGGAAAACATAACCACCAACAAAAAGAATACATGAATGGCTTGAAAAGATGCCCATCGTGGTTCGTTATTAGAGAAATGCAAATCAAAAACTACAATGAGGTATCACCTCATGCTGGTCAGAATGGCCATCATTAAAAAGTCTACAAATAACAAATGCTGGAGAGAGTGTGGAGAAAAGGGAACCCTCCTACACTATTGGTGGGAATGTAAACTGGTGCAGCCACTGTGGAGAGCAGTATGGAGGTTCCTCAAAAAACTAAAAATAAGAGTCACCATATGATCCAGCAATCCCACTCCCGGGCATATACCCTGAGAAAATTCTGATTTGAAAAGATTACATACACCCCAATATTCACAGCAGCACTATTCACCGTAACCAAGACATGGAAGAAACCTAAATGTCCATCTACAGAGGAATGGACAAAGAAGATGTGGTCCATATATACAATGGAATACCACTCAGCCATAAAAAAGAATGAAATAATGCCATTTGCAGCAACATGGATGGACCTAGAGAATATCATACTAAGTGAAGTAAGTCAGACAGAGAAAGACAAATTCCATATGATATCACTTATATGTGGAGTCTAAAAAAATGATACAAGTGAACTTATTTACAAAACAGAAACATACAGACATAGAGAAAAGACTTGTGGTTGCCAAGGGGGAGGGGCTGGGAGTTTGGGATTAGCAGATGTAAACTATTAAACATATAGGATGGATAAACAACAAGGTCCTACTGTAGAGCACAGGGAACTATATTCAATATCCTGTGATAAACCATCATGGAAAAGGATATAAAAAAAGAATGTATATATGTATAACTGAGTCACTTTGCTGTACAGCAGAAATTAACACAACATTGTAAATCAACTATACTTCAATAAAATAAATTTTAAAAAAAAGCACACGAGGGATTTCCCTGGTGGCACAGTGGATGGGGCTCTGCGTTCCCAATGCAGGGGGCCCGGGTTCGATCCCTGGTCAGGGAAGTAGATCCCACATGCATGCTGCAACTAAGAGTTTGTGTGCCACAACTAAGGAGCCCACGTGCTGCAACTAAGGAGCCCACCTGCCACAACTAAGACCAGGTGCAACCAAATAAATAAATAAATATTAAAAAGAAAAAAAAGAACACATAAATGACCAAGTGAGCCTGGCTTGCTCATCACAACCCTCCTCACCTTTCCTGCTGGGGTCTCCTGCCCAAGGATCAAAAGTGGGGTCTGCAGTCAGAATGGCCATCATCAAAAAATCTACAAACAATAAATGCTGGAGAGGGTGTGGAGAAAAGGGAACCCTCTTGCCCTGTTGGTGGGAATGTAAATTGATACAGTCACTATGGAGAACAGTATGGAGGTTCCTTAAAAAACTAAAATTAGAATTACCATATGACTCAGCAATCCCACTACTGGGCATATACCCTGAGAAAACCATAATTCACAAAGAGACATGTACCACAATGTTCACTGCAGCTCTATTTACAATAGCCAGGACACGGAAGCAACCTAAGTGTCCACTGACAGATGAACGGATAAAGAAGATGTGGCACATATATACAATGGAATATTACTCAGCCATAAAAAGAAACGAAATTGAGTTATTTTGTAGTGAGGTGGATGGACCTAGAGTCTGTCATACAGAGTGAAGTAAGTCAGAAAGAGAAAAACAAATACCGTATGCTAACACATATATATGGAATCTAAAAAAGAAAAAAAAAAAGGATATGAACCTAGGGGCAGGACAGGAATAAAGACGCAGACCTACTAGAGAATGGACTTGAGGATATGGGGAGGGGGAAGGGTAAGCTGTGACAAAGTGAGAGAGTGGCATGGACATATACACACTACCAAATGTAAAACAGATAGCTAGTGGGAAGCAGGCACAGCACAGGGAGATCAGCTCGGTGCTTTGTGACCACCTAGAGGGGTGGGATAGGGAGGGTGGGAGGGAGGGAGACGCAAGAGGGAAGAGATATGGGAACATATATATATGTATAACTGATTCACTTCGTTATAAAGCAGAAACTAACACACAATTGTAAAGCAATTATACTCCAATAAAGATGTTAAAAAAAAAAAAAAAAAAAAGTAGGGTCTGCTTTATCCACCACCAGAGGGCTAGAGGCAGACAAGCGGGCAAGGCCGCAGCCCCCGCTGGGTCCCGAGTGGCACCCCAGGCCTGCCCACCTGCCCCGCCCCGCTCTCCTCACCGCCCGGTGAGCCAAGCTCGCCCCGCCCCACCTCCCCTCACCGCCCTCTCCTCCCCAAGCCCGCTGTGTGCGCTGGCGTCCATAGTCTCGGCTTGGCAGGCCTGTTCCTTCCCCTCCCTCGGCCAGAGCTCCTACCAGGAGGTCTCGCCGCGTTCCAGCAACACCTTCTCTCCCCGTCCGGCCCAGGGGCTCTCCTGGGGCCCCGACCACCAGGCCTGCGGGGCGCCCGGCCCTCTGCGAGCTGCCGCCTGCACTGGGTACGCGTCCCTCACAGCCCCACCGCGAGCTCCGTCTCCCAGCCCTGGGCCCGCAGCGGCTCCTCATCTTGGCCTCTCAGAGCCTTTAATCTCTACCACAGGGGGAGGAGGTCGGGATGTGACCACCAGGCAAACTACGGGGTGACTCCTGCCGTGAGAGGCCGTCGCCTCCCGCAAACACCTCTGGCGGTGAGGTGCGGCCTGACCCGCAACGCCGTCTGGAAAAAGCCAGAAGACAGCCTTCCGCCTGTTTATGGCACACCCGCAGGCCCTTCCGTAATGGCCCCCACGCAACCCCGCGATCCCGCCGGGGAGTCCACATCACCCCCTTTTACAGCGCAGGAAACCAAGGCTCAGATTCATAAAGGGACGTGTCCGAGATCACTGAGCTCAAAAGCGGTGGCTGGGGGACAACCTGGGCTGCTGAGCTCCGCAGCCGGCGGGTCTGCTGACACCGGGCTGCAGGTGCAGAGGGCCCAGGAGCGCCCCCTCCCCTCCCAGTCCAGGGCGGGGTGGTACCTGCTCCAGCTGGAACCGCCCCTGCCAGGAGGCCCTCAGGGGCTGCCGGGGCCGAGCGCCGCCCTCCAGGCCTGCAGCACCGAGTCCCGGCGGGCCGTGTAGGGCAGGTGTTTGATGCGGAACCAGTGTCTGGGAACCACGTTCCCGCTGGGCGTGTACAGCTTCTCCCCGGGCCGGCCCAGGAGGCCCCGCAGGGCCAGGTTGCCCGACAGAACCTTCTCGTAGAACTCCACCCCGCCCCGGGCATAGGCTGCAGACAGCGAGGCCGTGCGGCGGTCCAGCCAGGCTTCCAGGGCGTGGGTGAGAGAGTCCGTGGACAACGCATAGGCCACGAAGCCCGCCACTGCCGCCACCAAGTTGAAAGCAGCCCGCAAGTTCATGGGGCCTCCGTAGAGCCCCAGGGCGTGCTTGGCCCCCACGCCCAGCGCCCAGGTGCCCACCAGGCAGGCGGGGGCCGGCAGGGCCTGCAGGGCGGCTGACCCGCTCTCCAGGTACACCACCTCCCTGGCCAAGGCGAACTTCTGGGCGTCGTGGGACAGGGTCAGGGCATCTCTCAGCCGGGCGCCCGCTGGGCTCTGCCAATCCACTCGCTGCCCGTGGACGACCACAGGCCGGTCAGCGTTGGTCACTGGGCCACCCAGGAAGCTGGCGGGGATGCCCACCACGGCCCCAGCAGGGAGTCTCGGGAAGCCGGCGCTCACAGGCTGGAAGGTGAAGGTGGTGAAGGCCTCGAAGCGGTGGCCCAAGGGGACCCCGATGTCCTGCTGCACCTCCTGGAACAGGCTCTGCAGCTCTGGAGACAGGGGGGCTGGCTGGCCCTGAGGCCAGTACTGGTACAGCCACGGGACCACAGGATCCGGGAAGAGGTGGTACGAGAGCTGAGCCCCAAGCAGGCCTGCACAGGAACCCACCAACAGGGCCGTCCTGTGTCTCTGCACAAAGGCTGTGGCCCGCCACAGGGGACCTGCCATGAGGGCTGCCACCTCTGTAAACCTGGGCCAAGAGAAAGAGAAGTGAGCCAACAGCTCCCCGGGTCTGCCTGCAGACTGAACACCCCCAGGGCCACATCCTCTTTAACTGAAGCCATACGCACGCACGGTAGTCAGAGCACAGGCTCCAGCTCTGTCTCTGCATCGCCTTCCCCACGGGTCAGATGGGCATGTGACAGCGGCCCACCAGAGGGTGTCTGTGCTCTCAGTGAACACACACGCAACAATCGGTGCCCGGCAAGGAGCAGACACCCTTGAGGGAATGGCTGTGATTACAACTTTGATGCCCTTGGCTAGACACAGCACCAAGCAACCATCCCCTCACTCCACCACCCACCCCTACCGAGCACGGTCACTGACTGACACATGAAGCACGTTCCGCTCACTCAGTACTTGCTACATGCTTGACACACTTCTGAGAGCTCTGCAGACATTATTTAATGACCGGCTCCTTACACCTCTGTGACTCATTATTACTATCGTCCCTCTTTTAAAGCAGGGAACACCGAGGCACAGACAGGCTAATTGGTCAAAATCCCAAACTAGTAAAGGGGCCGTGCTGTGGGCGGAATTGTGTCCCTCCAAATTCATATGCTGAAGCCCTAACCCCCAGGACCTCAGAATGTGACTGTATTTAGACATAGGATCTTTAAAGAGGCAATTAAGTTAAAACTAGGTCATTGGGATGGGCCCTAATCCAATATAACTGGCGCCCTCATGAGAACAGGACACTAGGACACAGACGCAGAGGAAGGACCATGAGGACACGAGCCAGAAGGTGACCGTCTACAAGCCAGTGGGAGAGGCCTCAGAGGAAACGAGCCCTGCTGACACCTTGAAAGACACGTCGCTCACCCAGTTCTTGTCACTGCAGCCCTAGCAGACTAATACAGGTCCAGTATTTGAACACAGGCGTCCACAGCAGATTTTTCACTATAGAGTATTTTTGATGATAAATTACAAACACACAGAAAGGTGGACAAAATAGTATATCATAAACCAACTTCAATCTATCAAGTCATGGCCAGTCTTGCTTTGCCTCTAATCTCACACATACTCCCCTCCAACTGGTTTATTTTGAAACACATTCGGGGCATCCTATTATTTCATCCGAATATATTTCAGTAAAAATTCACAATTATTTAACTTTGGCTGAAGCTTACTGTCCTCCTGTCCGAGAAATGTTTAATTAGCAAACTAATTGCTGCAAACAAGGGGGCAGCAGAGGAGTCACATCACTTGGGCCTCTTCGCCAACGAGGAAACTGAGGCCGGGAAAGAAAGGGGCCAGGCGAAGGTCCCAACGCCCCCAGGACCACCAGCGCCAAGGCCGCGCGCTCCACAGAGGCCTGGGGAGTGGTGCCGCCCATCCTGCGGGCGGCCGGGCGAGAAGGGGCCGCAGGACCCTCGCTCCACGCCCAACCCCTAGGCTACGCCCCGCGGCTGGAACACACCTCCGAGGGAGCCCGCCCGCAGCCGCACGTCGGCCCGGCCCGCTCCGCGCGCTCACCTCCGCCTCCGCCGCAGCCCGGGACGCCGAGCACGTGCGCACCGGCCAGTTCGGGGGTCGGGGCTCCGAGGGCGGAGGCAAAAGGGATGGACTCTTGAGGGCGGGGCCGGGACGCAAAGCACGCCGGCCCGGCTTTGGGGGCGGGGCCCCGGGAGCGGAGGCAAAAGGGCGGGACTCTTGGGGGCGGGGCCGGGACGCAAAGCACGCCGGCCGGCTCTGGGGGCGGGGCCCCCCGGGAGGGAGACAAAAGGGCGGGACCCTTGGGGACGGGGCCGGGGCGCAAGGCACGCCTGCCCGGCTCTGGGGGCGGGGCCCCGGGGGCGGAGACGAAGGGGTGGGACGCTCGGGGGCGGGGCTGAGCTTCCTTCCACACCGGTGGCCTGGATCGCTCCGTCTCGCTGTGGAAGGACCAGCGTCTCCGCGTGGGTCAGGAGGCAGCCACTGGCGGAGCCCCCGTCGGAGCCCAGGCCCCGTCCTACCGCCGGGTCCCGTCCTTTCCCGTCGGGAAGCACTCTCTGCTGGCGGGGGCTCTGAGCTGGATTTTTATTACCATGGCCTCTGCCCCCGGCTCCTCCCAGGTGATCCGCACTATACACTCCACGGAGCAGCGTCACACCTGTCAGCTCACTTTCCCAGCTGCTCTGGGAGAAGGTCAGGGGTCAGCCCTGCCTGCTCCTAGGCCTTTCCTTTTCGCGCTGTCTGTGGCTGCTTTCCCCGAGGACAGAGACACTCTGCCCAGAGAACCTAAAACATTTACTCTCCGGCCCCTTGCAGAAAAGGTCTGTGGACCCCTGACGTACAGGTGAAGGTGTGGGCAATTTGCTGGCGATGGACCAAACATTGTAAAGTCACAGCGAAGTTTGGGACGCCTGCAAGGGATGGGTGATTGGGACTAGATTAGGGGATAAACAGGAAATAAATATAGGGATAAGAACCTGGGGAATGATGGATTACAGGGCATCTGATGATGGTTTTGTTTTGTTTTTTTTCATTGTGGTAAAGTACACATAATATTTACCATCTTGATTATTTTAAAGCGTATGGTTCAGTGGTATTAAATACATTGTGCAACCATCGCCACTGTCCCTCTCCATAACTCATCTTATAAAGCTGAAGTTCTACATCCATCAGACAGTAACTCCCATTCCCCCTCCCTCTACTCTCTGCCAACCACCATTCTACATTGTCTCTATAATTTTGACCACTAAGTATCTCATGTGAGTGGAGTCATACAGTATTTATCTTTTGGTGATTGGATTATTTCACTTAGCATAATGTCCTCAAGGTTCATCCATGTTGTAGCATGTGTCAGAATTTCCTTCCTTTTTAAGGCTGAATAATATTCCATTGCATGAATATGGGAGATTTGGCTTATCCATTCACCTGTTCATGGGCACTTGGGTTGCTTCCACATTTCTGCTACTATGATCATGCTGCTATGAACATGAGTGTGCAAATATCTCTTCAAGACCCTGCTTTCAATTCTTTTGTGTATATAACCAGAAGTAGACTTGTTGCATAATGTGTTAATTTCATTTTAAAATTTTTTGAGGATCTGGCATCCTGTATTACACAGGGGCTGTACCATTTTATATTCTCACCAACAGTGCTCAAGGTTCCAATTTCTTCACATCTTTACCAACTTTTATTTTCTGTTTTTTTTTATAGTAGCCATTCTAATGTGTGTGTAGTGGTATTTTGTAGTTTTGATATGCATTTCCCTATTGATTAGCGATTCTGAGCACCTTTTCATGTGCTTATTGGACATTTGTATATCTTCTTTGGAGAAATGTCTATTCAAAACCTTTGTCCATTTTTGAATTGGGTTGGGTTTTTTTGTGTGTGGTTGAGTTTTAGGAGTTCTCAGTATACTCTAGATATTAATACCTTATCAGATATATGATGCAAATATTTTCACCCATCCTTGGGGTGCCTTTTTACTCTGAGGATATTGTCTTTTGATGCACAAAATTTTAAATTTTCATGAAGTCCAAATTGTTTTTCTTTTGTTGCCCATGTCTTTGGTGTCATATCCAAAAAATTATTGCCAAATCCAGTGTTGTGAGGTTTTTGCCCTATGTTTTCTTCTAAGAGTTGTATAATTTTAGGTCTTACATTTAGGTCTTCGATCCATTTTGAGTTAATTTGTAAACATGGTGTTAGGTAAGGGTCCAAATTCATTCTTTTGCATGTGGATATGCAGTTTTCCCACCAGAACTTGCTGAAAGACTGTCTTTTCCTCATTGAATGGTCTTGGCACCTTTGTCAAAAATCATTTGGTCAAAAAAAAAATCATTTGATCATATATGCCAGAGTTTATTTCTGGACTCTATTCTGTTCCATTGGTCTATATGTATGCCTTTTTTTTTTTTTGTAATTTTTATTGGAGCACAGTTGATTTACAATGTTGTGTTAGTTTCAGGTGTACAGCAAAGTGATTCAGTTATATATGTCTGTCTTTATGCCGGTAATCACAGTGTTTTGATACTGTAGCTTTGTAGTAAGTTTTGAAATCAGGAAGTATGAATCCTTCAGCTTTGTTCTTCTTTTTCAAGATTATTTTGGCTATTCAGGATCCCTTGAGATTTTATATGAATTTTAGGGTGGGTTTTGCTATTTCTACAAAAAAAAAAATGACAGGGATTATATTGAATCTTTAGATCACTTTGGGTAGTATTGCCATCTTAATAATATTAAGTCCACAATTTACGAACATGGGATATATTTCCATTATTTATGTTTTCTTTAATTTCTTTCAGCAATGTTTTGTAGTTTTCAGGGTACAAGTCTTTCACCTCTTTGGTTAAGGTCATTCCTAAGTATTTTTCCTTTTTGTTGCTGTTGTGAATGGAATTGTTTTCATAATTTCCTTTTCAGATTGCTTATTGTTAGTATATAGCAACTGACTTTTGTATGTTGACTTTGTATCCTGCTGAATTCATTTATTAGCTCTAACAGGTTTTCGTGCAATCTTTAGGGTTTTTTAAACATAATTTCATATCATCTATGAACAGAGATAATTTTGCTTCTTCCTTTCCAATTTGGATGCCTTTTATTTCTTTTCCTTGCCTAACTGCTCTGGCTGGAACGTCTAGTACTATGTTGAATAGAAGTGGTGGAAGTAAGCATCCGTGTCGTGTTCCCGATCTTAGTGAAGAATCAGTCTTTCACCGTTGCTGTGGATTTTTCAAATATGGCTTTTATTATGTTGCGGCAGTTTCCGTCTATTCCTAGTTTGTTGAGTGTTTAATTCATGAAAAGGTGTTGAATTTTTCAAATGCTTTTTTAAAATACTTTTATTTTTTAATATTTATTTTTATTTATTTGGTTGCGCCGGGTCTTAGTTGCGGCAGGCGGGCTCCTTAGTTGTGGCATGCAAACTCTCAGTGGCAGCATGCATGTGGGATCTAGTTCCCTGACCAGGGATCGAACCCGGGCTCCCTGCAGTGGGAGCACGCAGTTTTAACCACTGTGCCACCAGGGAAGTCCCTCAAATGCTTTTGCTGCATCAGTTGAGATGGTCATGTGGTTTTTGTACTTCATTTTGTTAATGTGGTATATTATATTGATTGATTTTCATATGTTGAACCATCCTTGCTTTGCAGGAATGAATCCCACTTGGTCATGATGTATGATCTCTTTAATATGCTGCTGAATTCCTATTTTGTTGAGAACGTTTGCATCAATGTTCATAAGGGATATTGGCCTGAAGTTTTCTTTTCTTGTAGTGTCTTTATCTGACTTTGGTATCAGGGTGATGCTGGCTTCTAGAATGAATCAGGAGGCATTCCTGCCTCTTCAGTTTTTTGGAAAAGCTTGAGAAGGATTGGTGTTAGTTCTTTAAATATTTGGTAGACTTCACCAGTGAAGCTGTAGGCTTCAGGGCTTCTCTTTGTTGGGAGATTTTTGATTACTGATTCAATCTCCTTACTTGTTATAGGGCTTTTCAGGTTTTCTATTTTTTCCTGAAAGTTTTTCTGAGGGGGCTTTTGGGCATGAAAGGAATACTTAAAGAGTTACTTATGTTTTATAAATTTATTTATTTATTTTATTTATTTACTTTTGGCTGCATTGGGTCTTTGTTGCTGTGCGCAGGCTTTCTCTAGTTGTGGCGACCACGGGCTATGCTTGGTTGCGGTACGCGAGCTTCTCATTGTGGTGACTTCTCTTGTTGTGGAGCACGGGCTCTAGGGGCGCAGGCTCAGTAGTTGTGGCACGCGGGCTCAGTAGCTGTGGCTCACGGGCTGTAGAGCGCAGGCTCAGTAGTTGTGGCGCACGGGCTTAGTTGCTCCGCAGCATGTGGGATCTTCCCAGACCAGGGCTCGAACCCGTGTCCCCTGCATTGGCAGCAGGCGGATCCTTAACCACTGAGCCACCAGGGAAGTCCACTTATGTTTTAATTACTATTCAGTTGATTAAAGTATCAAGTTTAAATATCTCATATCTCTTAAGCCTAAAAGCCTAAAACGTCAGTTTACAAATATTGTTATCTTAATAAATTCAGTGATCTTTGTATGAAAATAAGATTTTGTTTCTCCCTATTCTTTGGTTAGCCTTCAGTTAACCATGGGCTTTACAAATTAAATCTTCCTTAATTTTACCCCACACTTCTGTACTTAATTGATCAAACTCCCTTGGGCATCTCAAACTATACTTTCAAATTTGATTTAGCCGACTCTCTTAAATACACCAATAGCCACCCAAGTAGTCTTATTCCCGAGTCAAATCTAATAAGCAAAATCTTACTAAACCGTTAAGCAACTCTTATAAATCTAATAAAATAGACATAAATCTAACAGATTCTCTTACCTGTTTTAAACATTTTAAATGAAATACATATAAAACAGTAGAATAAAACTAATTATTACAGATAGCCTACCCAGCACCCAAATATCAACCCAGGCAGATTCTTTTATTCATCCAGACACCACAAATGTACTTTCCTAACCCAGGGGCACAGAGCCATCCTCTCGGGCCACTTCACACTGAGGTGCTGGAGGCTTAACTCTTGATGGGATATTCTTGCCCAGGACCCGGGTCCAGAATGATTTCCAGGATGATTCGTCATGAGTCGGTATTTATTAGGCTGAGTTACTATGGAGATAATTGGACTTCCCAGGCCTGTGTCTTTTTTTGTAATAGTAAAATCTTCCATAATTCTTCACTGCCTGAGTAGAGCTGATAAGATTCTACAATCCCCTACCAGGGGTGCAATGAATATTTTAGCTGTTTGATTTGTAATGATGAAATTTTGATGTTGACCAAAACTTGAATATAGTATATAGTATACACACAGTCTGGCTTTGCCAACATACTGTAAACATCATTATAAACTTGTACATGCCTTTTCTTTTGTTTTTCTAGCATGCCTGATATGGCTCTGCAGAGAACTACTGCTTTCTTTCTAGTCGCCAAATTGTCACAAGCTGCTCAGTGGGAGCCCCTTTCAGCTGGCTCCTTTATCCTTTAAAACTGCCCTGGATCATTTTGAAAGCATACTTTCTTTCTGGCACCACACTGGTGCTCCAGGCCCATCTTAATTATTCTTGCCCTAAGACATAGGATCAGACACTTTCCAAGGCTCCTTGCTTCCTTTTGGGGAACTGTACTTGAGACCAAAAATCCAGGCGCTTTGGGCATATGTTAGACCACTCTGCTTGACCCTGGGAGTGGGCAATAGCACAGAGGCCACTTTAGAGGCAGGCCCCGAAAAGATATATTTTTAACATGTCATGGAATCATATTTTAAATTTAACTCCAATTTAATGGACTACTTAAACCTTCTAATATAAAATATTTTTTGTCTCTTCTTGAATACCAGCTTCCCTATTGCCACAAATACAACATTTTTTTACTAACTTTAATGTGAGTGCTGTCTATTATAATACCGACCCGCAGAGACTAAATTAGACCCTGGGTCCCTTGGCTAGGCTGCACTGCACAGCCCCCTCTCACTTCCGAGATCCTAGTTTTCCGCCGACTGTCACTCCTTGGTATCTTTTTGACGTCAGAAGCTGGGACTTTTGGTGGTGACTATAGTGGGGTCAGTCTGACTAAGTGATATCAGCTCATTGAGGGGTAAATGGAATGACTTTATTTTTCCAGTGACCGCTACCAGCTGCACTCTTACTGATTTCCTGCTTACTGACAGGCTCCCTTAAGGACGCACAGTCCAAATCTATAATTTGTCAGTCAGTATCAGTTACTGGGACAGTATCATTTTGGTTGAGTCTCGTTGTCTGTTTTGAAACTTCAGTCTCATCTCTCCCCCAAAACTGCCCCCGTCATGTCAGCGCCCTCCCCAGTAAAGACTCGACATGCGGCTCCACTGGCCCGGGTGGGCGCAGAGGCTCTGCACTATCGCCCACAGCTCTTGTCCGAGGGATTCTTCAACTGGTGGGAAAGACAGAAAGAGGAAGAACGATGTTTCTTTCCATGACTGCTCACTGGCGGCCCTCCTTCCTGCAGGTCATGATGTGAACAGCCGAGGCTGGTAGTAACCACCTTCCTGTCTCTGCTGTACCCGTCTCGGCTAATCCAGCCGGACTTCTGGCGGTGCTGGAGGTTAAACGGCACCGCGAGGCAAGAGGAGATTAGTCTTGGTAAGTCCTCTAGACGTGGAATCCAGGGAAAGGTCCAGAGTAGTTCGCTGGATAGTAATTACAGGATAGGCCCTGGGCATCCTGTGCAGGCTTGCAATTCAGACGCATCAGCCTGACGCAGAGGGGAGAGCTTCTGGAAGGCCGGGGTGGGAGGGGTAGCTGCAGGGCCACTGGTGCCCCAGGGGTGGCCGGTCGAGCTCCAGAGTGGGGACCTGAAGAGTAGCCTGTCCTCAGGTTCAGGTCTACTCTACCGTCAGGGAGAGGAAGTGCATAAAAAAGGGCCCACCTTCTGTGGGCGTCTAGCTGGCGAGACATTGAGCTGGACCTGGGACGGGCACGTGTGTGTGCATGCACGGGGACTTGGGGAGTGTAAGTATTGTCTGTTGATCTTCTGTATATGCTTCTAGCTCTTTCCTTTGCATCGCTTCCCCTCTTTTCACAAGGGCTTTAACAAACTTCCCGCAAACAGAGTATCTGAAAAGAAACATTTGTTGAAGACACCACTGTTGGAGAATGTGTCACCAGACCCCCGGTCCATGTCTTGGCTGAGGCCTGAGATCTGGTTCAGCTCCTTGGCGGTAAGACACAGACGTCTTCAAACTTCTTCAAGAAAAGAGGGGCTGTTGTGAGGCGGGGCCCTGGTACCGGGCTGGCTGGGAGCTGCTTGGCTCAGGGACTTGAGGGGCCGCCACAGGTGGGAAGGAAGTAAGGAGACTTGAGGCGAAACGCCACGTGGCTCCTGAACAGTGAAAGCACCTGAGTCGACAGCGCTGAGCCAGTTTTCATTTCCGGTTTTTGGTGGTTGTACCACAGGAGAGGTTAACGTCAGGGGAAGCGGAGTACTATATATGCGAGCTCTCCGTCCTGGTTTTGCAACTTTTCCTCAGGTCTAAAGTTATTTCAAAATGAAAAAAAATTTTTAAATTACTGCTGCCTCGGTCCTGCCCTGTGAGTTAAGGGGAGCTCAGAGTTTTGAACTCTTGTTTAATGCCAGGTACACTTTTCGCATTTCCTAATGTAATCCTCACAGTCCCAGGGGAGGCGAGCCCTGGAGCCGGTCGTACGGGGAAAATGGAAGCTCAGAGACACTAAGGAAGCCGTGTGGTTGATGAGAAGAGGACCAGACGGCCACCCAGGCCAGCTCCCCCGCCGCCCCACGGGGAGAGCCTGGGCCAGGGCAGAAGAAAGCTAGAGGCGGAACCCAGGGAGGCAAGGGCTTGCAGCCCCCGGTGAGGAATTTGGACTTTATCCTGGAGGCCAGTGGGTCTCAATCCTGGCTGCACATCGGATCCTCCGGAGAGCTCTGAGGATGACTACTGCCTGGGTCCTACCCCAGGAAGTCTGACTCGGCTGTTTTTTTGGTTTTGTTTTGTTTTGTTTTTTATATTGGAGTAGAGTTGATTAACAGTGCTGTGTCAGTTTCAGGAGTACAGCAAAGTGGTTCAGTTATACATATACATGTATCTAATCTTTTTCAGATTCTTTTCCCATTTAGGTCATTGCAGGATATTGAGCAGAGTGCCCCGGGCTGTAGAGAAGGTCCTTGGTGGTTGTCCAGTTTAAGTATAGCAGTGAAGCAGCTGTTGTTTTTGAAGCTCTCCAAGCGATGCTGACGTGCAGCCAGGCTGTGATGAGAACTGCCGTCATGTTGTCACACACGCTCACGAGGCCTGCTTTTCACTGACCCTTCGCAGGGACGCCGGGGCCCGAGGCAACGCCCTCGCGCCCCAGCTGCCCCGAGAGCCCTCACAGAGGCGTTACCCTCTTCTCCCAAGCCAGTCTGCGAGCTCCGGTCACCCCACACTGTCCCCTCTGTTTCTGGCCCCCGCCCCCCGCCTGGGTCTGCCTCCGGCACAGCCGCTGGGGAGCCAGTGTTGCCCTCACCAGGGTTGGGGGCTCGGGGGCCGCGGGAGCTGGGGGTCGCGGCGGGGGGAGCAGCCCCCCCGCCCCCCAGAGGGCGCTCAGCCTCTCGCACTCCGGAAGCCTTTGCGCCCATGCTAAAGCTTGCAGCAAGGAGCTCCAAACACTGCCATCATACTGATGACATTTTATTGTTACAGAGAAAAGTAATTTAAAAATGTATACATCATCCACATTTCAATTTTCTTCTCTCTGGAAACTTTAATTCCCCACATGGCTGGAACATAAACAGACCAAGAGGACCACGGTGACCTGCAGAAAGCAAGTGAGCGGAACTGACCTCCCGGTGACTGTTATTCTAGAGTCAACGAGTTGAGGGCTTTGCCCCACAGGGTCTTCATCTCCTCAAAACACCGTTTCTCCTGCCTTCTCCAGTGGCTGTGCTTGGTCTCTCACCTCTCTAAGCATATACATCAAACACAGACCCGGCAAGGAGCATCAGGGCCCTAAAGAAGCACCACCAACCTGCCGCCGGGCCCAGCGTTGCGAGAGATGCCTTGCGAAGGTCGGAGGGCTGTTTGTCCGCATACACAGTTGAAACCACGCTTAGCAATCCCTTAGTTACCAGTGGAAACACCCGACTGGTAAGTGGCTCAAGCCTGGTTTCCAGTCTGAGCCGCACCAGTTTCTCAGCAGAGCCACGTGACCTAAGCTCTCAGCCGCCGTTTCCAGACGCACACCTCGTGTGCATCCCGTCCCCCAGGACTGTTGCAAAGGGGAAACGAGAACTTATTCGTACACATCCCAGCGTGATGGCTTCTAAAGGCTCAGTTGGCAGGAGCTGGTTCTTCATGTTTATGAGTCAAGTGGACGCACAGTATCTCTGACTCTGGTAATAGCTCCAGAAGGTGGGAATCAAGAGGGAGGGTTCTGCACCTGGGTGGAGGAGTGGCTGATGTGGAGGCCAGATGTCGCCGGTGTGTCGAGGGGCAGAACTTTCCAAATATCTGGGAGGATGTGATGAGTGTATTTGGTTGGAAGCACAGATGTCTAAGGGCTGTGAGCTCAGCTATACGATTTGCCCAGATAGAAGAATTCAATACAGAATTAAGTGCTTCTCCCCTATATTCACAGGAGCACTATTCACAATAGCCAAGACATGGAAGCCACCTAAATGTCCATCGACAGAGGAATGGATAAAGGAGATGTGGTACATGTATACAATGGAATATTAGCCATAAAAAAGAATGAAATAATGCCATTTGCAGCAACATGGATGGACCCAGAGATTCTCATACTAAGTGAAGTAAGTCAGAAAGAGAAAGACAAATACCATATAATATCACTTATATGTGGAATCTAAAATATGACACAAATGAACTTATCTACAAAACAGAAACAGACTCACAGACATAGTGAACAGACTGGTTGTTGCCAAGGTGGGGGAGGGGTGAATTGGCAGATGCAAACTATTATCTATAGGATGGATAACCAACAAGGTCCTACTGTATAGCACAGGGAGATATATTCAATGTCCTGTGATAAACCATAATGGAAAAGAATATGAAAAAGAATATATATATGTATAACTGGATCACTTTGCTGTACAGCACAAACTAACACAACACTGTAAATCAACTATACTTCAGTAAAATTAAAAAAATAAAATTAAGTGCTTCTGAAACATTTTCTAAAGAGGGTGAAATGTGAAGTTTTGGCAAATACCCAAAAGTTTTGAAAAAGCAGAAATACCAGAAAATGAAGAACTAAAATGTTCCCTAATATGTATAATTAAAAAAAAAAAACTAATTGGCACCACCTTATGGAATCAGTGTAAAAATATATAGATCATGTCAGCCCTTAAAGATATTAATGATTGAGTGATATGATAATCTAAGGGGAGTTGAATGATATGTTGGCAACTAAAGTCACTCTCACAGTTTCTCGGACGTTTTGCAATATGATTCTCCTTAGTGGGTCTTGCGAGGGTGAGATCACCATCAAGGCAGCAAAGAATCTCTCGGGTTGATTACAGCCATCGAGGGACAGCAGATGGTTCTTTGCATCCATGAAAATAAATATTTGCCACAAACCCAATAGACAGCAGTCTTCATGGGGACGTTAAGTCCCACTGATGGGTTCTTTATTTCTGTCCCTGTCTGACCAAGCTCTGGTGTGTGTGTGTCTGACTCTGTCTGCTTCTGGCTGAGGCTGAAGGAGGTGAGGAAAAGGCACAAGGACAGAGAAGACAGAACTGAGCATTGGGTCATGCTTGCTATGCACTGGAGAGAATTTCAGAAGCAAATACCTGCTGTACAGCACAGGGAACTCTACTCGTATCTTGTAATAACCTATAAGGGAAAAGAATCTGAAAAAGAATAGATAGATATACGTATAACTGAATCACTTTGCTGTACACCTGAAACTAACACAACTGTAAATCAATTATATTTCAATAAAAATTTGAAAAAAATGAAAAAAAATCATCTGTGGGATATCAGTCAGTTGTAATACTATGCAGCCAATAAACTGATAATTACATTGACAATTTTGACACATGAAAAAACGTACAAAAAATAATTTAAATTGCAAAATAGATGAATTCAAAAGGCCATGGATCTATTTATTGAAAATGTGTGAAATGTATGTGTATTTTGAAAACAAAATTGGAAGCTAAGTTGTTGTGCAGAAAATGTTTAGAGTTCATTGTTGGTTTTTTTGTTTTTTGTTTTTTTTTGGTAAAGTAGCTGAAATACATTAAACAAGAAAAGATCTTCCACTTTGGGTGAATATATAAAGTAATAAATTCTACTTCATTTAATAATCATTTGATGTAATCAAATGAATAATCATTGAATGCTAACATGGCATTCAATGTTAGCTTCTGTAGTGAAAATGGTGAAAAACCAAGTTAAATACCAAGTAAGCAAAGAGGTATTAGATATTGCCCCACGCATGGAGCAAACCATTCTAAGTCCAGGGGTAATTTTTGAAATTGAAAAAAAAAAAGGGTTTTTATTTAAGACTCTTAGTCAGGGACTTCCCTGGTGGCGCAGTGGTTAAGAATCTGCCTGCCAATGCAGGGGACACGGGTTCGAGCCCTGGTCCGGGAAGATCCCACATGCCGCGGAGCAACTAAGCCCGTGCGCCACAACTACTGAGCCTGCACGCCTAGAGCCTGTGAGCCACAACTACTAAGCCTGCGAGCCACAACTACTGAGCCTGCGCGCCTAGAGCCCGTGCTCTGCAACAAGAGAAGCCACCGCAACGAGAAGCCTGCACACTGCGATGAAGAGTAGCCCCCACTCGCCGCAACTAGAGAAAACCCACACGCAGCAACAAAGACCCAATGCAGCCAAAAGTAAATAAATAAAATAATTTTTTAAAAAATTAATTGAAAAAAACCGTCTTAAGTCAACTGTTTGAAACCTGAAACAAAATGCAAAGTACATCTCTTTGTTGAGGTGTCAGGTTCTATGTGCTATGTAGTGTAACATGATATTTTATTGTTAATTAGCTGCTTAAATCAGATGCTCACTGAAATTCTATTTAAAATTTTTATTTCCTGAATTTTCTTTTACGAGAAACTGCCAGTCTACTTTCTGAGAAGTGTTGGTTTGCTGTAGGCCTCTGCTACTATCACAAACAAACCAAAGGAACCCCATGCTCCTCTAAGATACGTGGGTATTCCCTTCTGAAAAGGCAGGGCCTCCCCAAAACACCCCAAACAAGGAAGACAAACTAAGAAATTTACAGTATACACAGGAAGGGTAATTATCCCTAAAATATGAGGCACTCTTACAAATAAGTAAGAAAAAGATAAACACTTTCTACAATATAGGCAAAAAATCCCTTCATAAAAGAAGAAAAACAAAAGAAGGTAAACATAGGAAATTTTTTACCATCACTTGTAAACAAAGAAGTTTAAAATTAAAACAATGATTTGGTCATTTAAAAACCTATCATATTGGTAAAGAAAAAAAGTCTGATACTATAACACGTTGTTCAGGGCATTTGAATGTGGGCATCCTGACCTCTGCTGGTAGGAGGTTTGTTGATGAACTTTCTGGATGGTGGTGAAGCACTATATATTAAAACCTTAAAATGAACATGGATCTAGCATTTATGTTTCTAGGAATTTATCCCAAGGAGACAGTCTGATAAGTTTGCAAGGAATTATGGCACAAGGAGATTTGTTGCAGTGCTACTGGCAACAGCAAAACATTGAAGAGAGTTGATGTGATCATCAGTAGAAGGATGTGTGAACACACGATGGCACATCCACCAATGAGATACAGAGATGTGTATCTGTGTCTATACATCTATATTTATGATATACTGCTATCTGTGTCTATACATCTATGTTTATGATATACTGCTAGATAAAAGTCTAGAAGATAAAACAATATGAACAATATGATTGAATTCATATATATATAAGGTAT
Source organism: Balaenoptera musculus (assembly GCF_009873245.2). Classification (NCBI taxonomy): domain Eukaryota; kingdom Metazoa; phylum Chordata; class Mammalia; order Artiodactyla; family Balaenopteridae; genus Balaenoptera; species Balaenoptera musculus. Next base: position 231,883 of record NC_045791.1, on the reverse strand, counting down.
GCACGTATGAATGTATATCAACACATACAGTTGGCCCTCTGTATCCGTTGGTCCTGCATCTTCAGATTCAACCCACTCCGGATGAAAAAAAAATTCAGAAAGTTCCAAAAAGCAAAACTTGAATTTGCCGTGCGCTGGCAACTATTTACAAATCATCTACATTGTATGAGGTATTATAAGTAATCTAGAGATGATTTAAAGTATATGGGAAGGTGTGCGTAGGTTATACGCAAATTCTACAGCATTTTATATAGGGACTTGAGCATCTGCAGATTTTGGTACCCGGGATGGGGGTGTCCTGGAACCAATCCCCTGTGGATACCGAGTGATGACTGTATGTATGGTTTAACAAAATATAATAGGTGTTTATGGTTTATTTAAACAAACAAACAAATCCTTGGAAGACCACACATCAAAATGTACAAGTTACTGCCTCTGGGTGGTAGGATTATTGTTTTTATTTTATTCTTTATATTTTTCTGTATTTTCTAACATTTTAATAGTAAAAAAAGGCTTTTTTTGTTTTTTTTTCGTTTTTGTTTTTTCTTTAAATTTATTTATTTATTTATTTATTTTTGGCTGTGTTGGGTCTTCGTTTCTGTGCGAGGGCTTTCTCCAGTTGCGGCGAGCGGGGGCCACTCTTCATCGCAGTGCGCGGGCCTCTCACTGTCGCGGCCTCTCTTGTTGCGGAGCACAGGCTCCAGATGCGTAGGCTCAGTAGTTGTGGCTCACGGGCCTAGTTGCTCCGCAGCATGTGGGATCTTCCCAGATCAGGGCTCGAACCCGTGTCCCCTGCATTGGTAGGCAGATTCTCAACCACTGCGCCACCAGGGAAGCCCAAAAAAGGCTTTTTTTATTTTTATTTTTTCAGTAGAAATTTTTAAAAAATCATTGATTTGTTTATTTCTATTTTTGTTTATTTTTTGGCCATGCGGCATGCGGGATCTTAGTTCCCCGACCAGGGATTGAACCCGCACCCCCTGCAGTGGAAGCGCGGAGTCTTAACCACTGGACTGCCAGGGAAGTCCCAAAAAAGACTTTTTTTTTTTAAAGAGAAAAAGAATTCTAAAAAGGATAACTGGAATTTCAAACTTACAAACCATATGAACTCTGGTGGTTATTTACTTTACCAAAGTATTCTTCAAAACCAATTCTTGAAGGGTGACGGTTTGCTCGGCTAGTTGGCCCCTGAGGGAGAGGCAAAGAGAAGAATTCACGTGTGCCAAGCGAGTTCACGTCGAGCAGCTGGAGAGGTGTCTTCGCACCGGCATCTCATTTAACCCTCACAACTGCCCAGTTGCTGAAGATGAGCAATGCCGCTGGAGGTGGCACGGGCGCTAAATGGGATGCGGCCCCGGGTCTCGCCAGGCTCCAGAGCCTGGGCCTCTTATACTGCATGAAGCTCATCCAGCTACTCATAAGAAGCAAACACAGCTCTGAAATTACACGATAAGCAAATGGGAATGCTGGACTCTGTTCTAAAGGTTTATTTGCCAACAACATTTGAGGGAGTGTCGCTATGCATAAAATACACATCTAAACATCTGAAGCATTGGAAACGTGCACCTTGTGACACGTTCTTAGATCCAAACAGCACGGCAGTTCTGTGCGTCCTGTAGGATGAGCTTTATCCTGGCTGACTCTTCCTAGGCCATCAGAGCGTCCACTTACTTCTCCTTCTTGGTGTCCTTGTAGCCCAACATAGGGAATTCCACCTCCATCATTTCTGGAGTCAGCATGATGTCTATACTCTGCTCACAGAGCTCGCTGAGAGGGAATAAAATCGAGAAATATTGTCGTCATTTAAGACTTATGCAATTCCTTCAACATTCCTCCCACCTACTCTTCTGGAATCTACGTTAAGAAAAAGCATAAGGCTGACAGATAGCTTTCTATCAACCCACAGTAGTGGGAATGGTTATTTATAAGCAGAGAATAAAAAGCGGTTCAGAAATGCAGTTACAGAATTCATATTCTCTTCAGGTGCACGTGGAACATTTACCAATATTGACCATATCTTGGACCATAAGGAAAGCATGAATGTTTCAAAAGATTGGAATCATTCAGAGAATGTTCTATGGCCACATGGAATTCGAATAGAAATCAATAGCAAAGAGTAAAAAAATCCACGACTGCTTTAAAAATGAAACAGTATATTTCTAAATAACCTATGGGTGAGAGAAGACATCACAGGGACCGAGGTTATTTTTCTCTTGGGCTCCGCGATCCCCTAGAGCAGGGGTCAGCAAACTTTTCCTGTAAAGGCCTCTGCGGGTCGTAGGGTCTCTTTTACAACTACTCAGCTCTGCTGTTGCAGCATGAAAGGAATCATGGAAAAGTACACAAATGAATGAGTGTGGCTGCATTTCAGTAAAACGGTTTGCAAAAGCAGGCGGCAGGCCAGATTCGGCCGCTTGCGGACCCCTGGCCTCGAGCTTGGCTGTTGGACAGTCACAGCTGGGTCCCTGCACGTGTGGGGTCCAGCTCCACGAAGCAGCGAGAGGGAGGGTGCAGGAGCCCACCCCATCCTGGTCCTGCCCTCGGGAGAAGATCTCACGTCTGCTCCTGTCCCTTTGGCAGAGGCCGAGCGACATGGAGGACGTAACTGCAGGGGAGGCTGGGACCATGAGCCTCCGGTTTCCACGTGGGGAAGAGGGGACAGTTTTTTTGAGAGGCCGTCTCCGCTACACTCAGAGAAATGCTCCCGAGATCGACGGAGGCTTCCAAATTTAGAGTTAGCAAGAGGAACACTCTCCTGACAGCGGTACGTAAACAGAGGCGGGCAGAGCAGCTTTCTGTTGGGTTTAAACACCGTGGAAACCGCACAGAGTCGTTCCGACCCCGTGAGCTTCGCGGAGCAGCTGCTCCGGGCCAGTCCCGCGTGATGCTGGCGCTGTGCAGAGAGCGCCTTCCCGTTAGCGCCTTCCTCATCCCCCGAGAGTGGAAAATAACACGACCTTGTTGTGGGTGAGGGAGGCTTTGGCCTGACGCCCGTTTAGTGCCCAGTAGACGTCGGCCACCCCCTCCTCCTCCTCATCGTCCTGGGTGACAACCCCCGAGAAGCAGGTTCTACTATTCCCATTTCAGAGATGGGGAAACTGAGCCCCAGGGGTCCGCGCATCGGTGCTGAATGGGGGAGGGGTCTGCAGAGCGTCTCCCCCGCTGCTCCCAACGCTGAACCTCAAGGAACCGTGTGTCACCCCCGCCCGCCCGGCCGCAGCGTCCTCAGGAAACGCCCTCGTGCTCTGGGCTTTGAGTGGCGGACACTCCACCTCCCCGTCCACACCTGGGTTCCAAGCTTCAGGCGCTCAAGTATCACACTTGTGTGTGGGCAGGTCTCACAAAAACCGACACACGCCTCGGATATTCAGGACTTCACTCACTGATTATCCACAGGGGAAAATGGTCACGTGGGTACAGCCACAGGCGCGTCAAGGCCGCGTTCCCACGGGATGCTGGGTGCTCGGCAGTAAAATCAAGTTTAAGCAGCCTAGTTTGGGGCTGATAGTTCTCTTTATTTTTTTCCTTTTTTTTTTTGTTTGTTTGTTTTCGCTCTTTCTTTTAAAATTTCCTTTGTTTTTTTCTTTTTTAAAGTTTTTCTTTACCTGGGGGCGCTATATTTCTTTATGCCCCTCCAAATCCCACCCAGCCTTCGAGCACTAACCCAAGTCCACGCGACTCTGCAGCCTTGGAAGCCCACTCAGCACCCCCTGCGCTCGCCCCTCCCCTGAGCGCCTGCAGCATGGAAAGATCAGCCCGTGTGAGACCTTAGACTGTTCTCCACCACGAATCCAGCAGCCTATCTAGTTGGGGGCATGGCTGGGTGTTAGCCGTGTCTCGGCTGGGGTGCAAGCTCGGGCACTGTGTGCTCCTTGGAAATCTCTCATAGCACCGGGGCTATTTCTGGAAAATAGACAACACGAGAGACCAAAAGTAAAAGAGTACCGTTCGATGGTCTCCATTCTGTCTTCTTCTGGTAAGGCGTCAAGAACGGCAGGGACGTCTATAGGAAGCATGGCTAAATTGAAGGAATCACAGCTGTGGAAAAATCACACATTACTAGTCTCGGGGTCTTTACACAATTTCCTAAAGCACTTTTCTTTCCACCACTGGTGTTTTACGCTACCGTTCTGCCCTCCTTCGTTCCTGCAAACCCACTCACGTCTCCCTAGAGGTAAAGGCGGGGCTGCGATAGGTACCAGTCAAACCCAAGAGAACGGGGCCAAAGAAGACACTTCCCAGTGTTACTGTAAATCAACTATACTTCAGTTTTAAAAAAGACATTTCCCAGAGTTTAGAAACAGAACTGTCAAACTTGTGGTGTCTAAACTTACACTATTTCCTGGGGGTCGGGCTGGCGTGGGGCAGTTAGTTCGCTTTTTGTTCTTAATATTTTTTCCCACGTTTATACTCTTCCTTAGCTGTTTATTCAGTTTCAACCCCCTCCCCACCCCCTTATATATTGTTTGGTATCATGATTTTACAGCTTCATATACAAATTACTGGGTGTTGAGGACATTAAAAGAATTGACATGGGGAGAAAAAACATTTTGTTGTTTTTAAAGTCGGCGGCAGACTTCTGTTTCAAGTTGGTGGAGCAAACACTCACCTTTTAAAAAAATTTCCCCTTTTTTTGGTGTCAACTCCTTCTTAACATGCCTCTCAAATGATATTAGAGGAATAAAAACTGAACCCACAACAGCAAAGAGAATAGGAAAAGAGTCACAAATGGATAAACTTTTAAAATAATTTTCTGGAATAAGTTTCTAGAAGCTGAGAGGAGTGTTGTCTCATAGAAGAGAGTGAAGAGTGACCCACGGCAGGAAACTGACCTCCTCGCAGGCTCTAGAAAGGCTGCAGGAGGAGGGTAAGGCAGGCGGCAGGAATGGAAAACCAGGAGGTTAACTGAAGCCTCCTTGGTGTGTGCAGATACGTCGTGGAGATAAGCTTCTTCTCCTTGTTGAATAAGCAAAAATGCTTGTCTATTAAAGTGGTTATAGGTGAAGCCATTCTGAAACTATTTTTGACATTCTATAAAGCTGAGGGGGTGAGTGTGTTAGGAGACCGGGGTTCTCACGCGGAAAGAAGAGACAGACAACTACGGAACGGGGAGAAGCAAGCAGCAACGCCATGAATGTGGACTTGGATTACAAGCACCGGCGTGGGTTCATGATGCCTGAAATGGGTGTAGGTGTGTATATGTGTGCTTATGTGCACATGGACGTGTGCATACGTGTGTAGATGTAGGTGGTCGTGTACTTTTGTATGAATGTGTACATACATGTGTATGTGTGTGCATATATATGTATGCATTTCCCCACGTACACACTCTGGCTTGTCTGCTGAGGAGGCCAAGAGACGACCCCCCCTGCTCCACCCCCAGTAACGATGTGTGCACCAGGAACCCAGATTTTGGTCTCTAATACCATTCCTCACTGAAAAGGGACCTGGCCTCCACCACCCAGAGATCAGTCCTATTTACTGACTTGGTGACAGAGAATGCAGGTTCTAACGGACAATCCCACTGAGACCTCAGAGCGCATGTAGCCGAGAGGAGGGTGGGAGACGGTGGAAGCCTGGACCACTCCCCAGGGGCCAGCGTGGTCTGGAAGACGGAATGGCAACAACCAAGGGTTTTTCATAGACCAAACTTACCTAATTTTAAAATTCTGAGACCATGTCCTGCTTACTTTTCCATGTGTTAATATGTTCCTCTGGAATTGAAAGGGTGGTGGCAGTGGACGGAGGTTGGGTGTTTTGTTTTGCTTTGTTTTGTTTCATGCCTTTCTTGGAAAAGTAAAACGCCGACAACTCTAAGTCAGTTCCTAAGATTCTTCTGGAAATTTCAGTTGTCTGTAAAACCCCAAAGTCTGGGCACCACTGGATTAGATGACTTCTTTGTCGCTGCTTACTCAGATTTCATGGAAGTCACAGAGACTCAGTAAATTCTCTCTGAATTTATTAACAAGCAAAGAACCCAAGTGAGCTGTTTTGATCATTACAAATGCAAAAATGACTTGGAGTGAATAAACATTAACTAAGGATACTGCGTGGTTTAACAATAACTCTCAGGGGCAGAAATACAGGGGAAATAGCAGCTAAGAAATAGGTAATCTATTCAAGAAAAATGACTGCAAAGTTGAAGTATCATTAGCAGATGTATAGGAAGTTTAAAAAAGAATACTATTATAATTCTGTAACTCTTTTAGAAATAAAAACATTATCTAGGGTCTTATATCATAGAAATCCATGATAAAGAAATAAAGAATCCTCTCTTGGTTTTATAATCTGTGGTGCAGTTATGGTTTATTTTGAAACAAATTGGCCAACAGAGCACTTGGGCACAGAAGCTGGAGGTAACAAGTTCTAGTTGGGGAGTTTTCTTGTTTAATTCATGGCTAGTTCAAGCCCAAGGTGACTGCATTCTGAGTGCCTTTTGAAAGAACAGCCTCGGGAGATTTTTCCAAGAACATTGCTTTGGAAAAAAAAAACAGGATTTTTTTTCTTAATTCCTGAGACCGGTGCTTGCCGACAGCTGGTGGACCCCGGCGTGTCCACTGCCCACCGTTGCTCGATTTGCGTATTCAGTCTCGGACGGTACCCACACCCAGCTGTGTTTGGTCTACTGATGACTGTGGTCCATTCGGAAGTGCCCTCACCCCACAGCAAAACGAGGCCGTGTGTCCAGGTGGTGGCGGGTCATCGCCGTATGGTGGCAGCAGAGTTACCGCAAGGTATAGTGGGTGGGGTAGGGCAGAAGTGGGAAGGGTTACTAAGGATGGTGCTAGATGCACCACTTGAGTCCTTACAACTCATGTGGTCTGTGAGGACCCCTTCACCATCCCCATTTCAGAGACGAGGAAATGATTGCTCAACGGGCTTCAGTAATAGGTAACTGTGGCCCAGGGACACAGAGTGGGTGACAGGGCTAGCGGGTTACGAGGCAGGTCTCTCAGACACCAAAGCATTCCTTCTCCCTACAAGGTCACTGTTCCATCCAGCCCTCGATTCTGGAGATTTCAGATTTTAGAAATATGCTAATGTTACCAAACACAATTCGTGTGCCTGACGCACAGCAAGGCCAAGCAACCCGAAACGTCGGAGTCTGGAGCAGAGGAAGGTGCAGGGCCAGCAAGGAGACGACGTGGCTTGTGCCCCCAAACCCCAGAACGGCCCAGTGGTTTTCAGGCAGGTGTTTTTAAAGGCACACTTTGGGGTGAGGGCTGCAGGGTGTGTGACCGTCTCTGTCCGGCTGGTGGGGAGGTACAGACCCCTCCCCATGTCCTCTGCCCTTGCTCCTGTCTGAGGGGTACCCAGATAACAGTGTCTGATGCACATTCCTCAGTTGTCTTACGGATGCCAAAACCCCTGTCAAACGGAAGACGTTAACTACTTGATGACCACGAGCACGTAGCCCCCAGACCTGAGGACTGACGATGAGACACCACCCTGTAGCCTCACCACCAACCAATCGGAGAATTGTGCACGAGCTGATCACACACCCTGCGGCGCCCCTCCATCACCTGGCCTTTAAAAATGCTTCCCTGGAAGCCATCGGGGAGTTGGGGCTTCCTGAGCTTTAACTGTCCCTGACTCTTTGCTTGGCACCTGCAACAAAGGCTGCGCTTGCCTCCGCCACAAGCCGGTGTCCGTAGATTGGCTTTGCTGTGCACAGGCGAGTGGACCCAAGTTTGGTTCAGTAACATGAACTCACAGAAAAGGAACTATATTTTCGAGCCCCTACCATGGGCCACATCTTGGTCCCATGTTAATCTCCAGGCAAAGGGGGGCAGCTGAGAAGCGCTGAGGAAATAACCTGAAGGGAACAGCATGTGGACCAGCCTCGATTCTGCTTCATTCAGGAGGAGCTTTTTGGCTGGCAGTGCGGGAAGAAGTAAAGGTAAGTGTTCCAGGGTCACAAACTGGATTTCAACGACCGCCTCCAATACCTGGGGAGGGGCAGGTGACGGGTAGTACATACGGGGTAGGTGCACTTCGGGGTGCGCCTTCCTACCTCTGCTAAAACGAAAATGTCACGGCTGAGCGGGGTCTTCCCAGCAAGTCCGCCCGGCTTGTGTTCTGCACGAGAGGACTGGGCCCAGAGAGTGGCCGCAGAGCGTGGCCGGGGTCACACAGCTCCGGGAGGCCGTGGGGCCTTCTGGTGACGCGGGGGAGCCGGGACACGCTGGTGGCAGTCGAGGGTGTAAGTCCCTGCTGACCCTGGTTGGTGGCAGTGCTCTGGCAGAGCTGACCACTCCTGGGCCGTGGCAGGGCTCTGCCCCTTGGGGTGGGCCTCACCCTGGATCGAAGGATTTGAACAAAAGGTCACTGCTGATGATCATCATGTTGGGACACTCGTCACATTTGCTCACCAGCGACTCATTTCACTGCGTTTATAAGGACAGTGGACCAAAGAAGCAAACTCCAGGCTCAGGAGCAGGTCACTGACCAGGCCGCGTCTTAAAGAAAAGGCATCCGTCTACTTGTTTGAGGTCTTCGGGCTCTGAAGAGGTGTTAAATGAGCAAATTAGCAAAAATGTGCTCGCTCTAAATTTCCTCCTTCTTTGGTCTAACAGTACTCTCATCTGCCTGCTCCGTCTCTGTGCTGACAGCTGCGGGGCCGCCCGGTGGACGGCCAGGCTGGGGCATGAAGAGAGATGGATGTTTTGGGAGTGGCTATGGAGGGTGTGGACGGCTAATCTTGGCAACTCTGAAATGTTAAAAATGGACCACGACTATTTCGGCTGAATTACATGGATTGGTTGTCTGCTTTTATTGAAGTATGGCCAACTAGCCACCTGTGACATTGACTTTTTTCAAGTATATCTCAAGAGCTACCATATGATCCAGCAATCCCACTCCTGGGCGTGTATCTGAGTAAAACTCTTGTATCCCTATGTTCATAGCAACACTATTTACAATAGCCACGACGTGGAAGCAACCTAAGTGTCCATCGACAGATGAATGGATAAAGAAGATGTGGTATATATATACACAATGGAATATTACTCAGCCATAAGAAGAAACGAAATTGAGTTATTTGTAGTGAGGTGGATGGACCTAGAGTCTGTAATACAGAGTGAAGTAAGTCAGAAAGAGAAAAACAAATACTGTATGCTAACACATATATATAGAATCTAAAAAAAAAAAAAAATGGTTCTGAAGAACCTAGGGGCAGGACAGGAATAAAGATGCAGACGTAGAGAATGGACTTGAGGACATGGGGAGGGGGAAGGGTAAGCTGGGACAAAGTGAGAGGGTGGCGTGGACATATACACACTACCAAATGTAAAGTAGATAGCTAGTGGGAAGCAGCTGCATAGCACAAGGAGATCAGCTCGGTGCTTTCTGACCACCTAGAGGGGTGGGATAGGGAGGGTGGGAGGGAGACGCAAGAGGGAAGAGATGTGGGGATATATGTATATGTATAACTGATTCACTTTGTTATAAAGCAGAAACTAACACACCATTGTAAAGCAGTTATACTCCAATAAAGATGTTAAAAAAAAAAGATGCAGTACATATATACAATGGCATATTACTCAGCCATAAAAAAGAACAAAATAGTGCCATTTGCAGCAACATGGATGGACCTAGAGAATATCATACTAAGTGAAGTAAGTCAGAAAGAAAAAGGCAAATGTCATATGATATCACTTATATGTGGAATCTAAAAAAATGATACTAATGAACTTATTTACAAAACAGAAATAGACTCACAGACATAGAAAGCAAACTTGTGGTTACCAGGGGGGAAAGGGGGTGGAGGAGGTGGGTGGGGATGAATCAGGAGTTTGGGATCAACAGATACACACCACTAATTTATATAAAGTAAACAACAAGGACCTACTGCATAGCACAGGGAACTATATTCGATATATTGTAATAGCCTATAACAGAAGAGAATGTAAAAAAGAATATATGTATATATATACATATATATATATACACACACACATAGAACTGAGTCACTTTGCTGTACATCCGAAACTAACATAACATTGTAAATCAACTATATTTCAGTAAAAGTTAAAAAAAAAAAAGTATATCTCAATTAAGATAAAGTCAAGATATGACTTTATACACACCATCATATTCCTCTGGCTAGCAGACTTCCCTCACGATGCACTACAAGTATGCTCTGACATACTACTGGCAGGTAACTTTTGGGGTTGCAGCCTCTGCGCTCTGCGGGGCACACACGCCTCTGCGAGGCGACGGGGAGCTGGGCTCACCTCTGCGCCATCTCTGTCTGAGAGGTTTCGGGCAGGGTCGAGAGGACCAGGCATTGGAACCTCTTCCAGCTCATCACTCCAGGAATGACATCCTGTAACAGAGCCGGCACAGGGGGACCACGTGTAAAGTTTAGGAAGGACTTCCACTTCATTAAACTCAGTTATTTTTCAATCCAAGTTGAGCTCTAAAATGTATCATTTCATTAAGTTTAGTAGAACTTTTCTGAGGCTAACTGCTCCAGCAACTGCTGCAACTGCTGCAACAGGCATTAAGGCAGGGAGGACGGAGAGGCTCCCGCCCCTGACTTATGAGGCACGGGAGCAACGGTCCTGCTGGTGGAGGACAGGTCTGGCCTTTCCATCCGTTCTGACTACTGTGCATGTGATGCTAACGCAACATTCAGAGGACGGGTCAGTTCATCAGAGGGCTTTCCAGGCAGGGGTAAGCGCGCGCAAATGCGTGGAAAATGCGAGGAGGGTGCTGTCAGGAGAGCACCGAGTGCAGGGCGGGTGACGGGGGTGACAGGAAATGAGGCTGGAGAGGCAGGCTGGCCGTGAAGGGCCTCGTGGGCCAAGCTAATGAGCCTGGAGCTGCTCCCAGGGGCAGCAGGGACCACGGAGGGTTTCCAAACCGGAAAACGACCGGATCGGATTTGTGTGGAAGGAAGGCTTCTCCGGAGGGTGACGGCGCGCTGCTGGGCCCTGGGGTGCGGGACAGGGGGTCACATGGTGTGTGAGGCCGACCGGTGGGAGCCAGGGAGGATCCAGGGGCGGCTGGATGCGGGGCTGGGGGAGAGGGAGGGAGCACGGCCCCCAGGGATCGGCGCTTGAGTCCCAGAACCCGGAGGCAGGAAGGTGATGCGGGAAGAGGTGTGAGGAGGCGCTGGCGGGGCGGGGCTGAGACGCGACCTAAGTTAGGGTTCCAGCCCGAGTGGGAGGTGCCTGGAGGCTGAGGTCAGGCTGGTTATTCGGGGGAAGAAGGAGCTCTCGGGAGCCTCTTCCTCACTGCGCGTTTGTCACATCGCCACCTTGTCCATTAGGACCTTTCTGTCCTTGTTGGGGACCAAACAAAGGCGGGGGGGGGGTCAGGCCACGGGGTTATGGCCGCCACGTGACTGTTTTTCCACGGTTGCAGTGGGGATAAGATGAATATTAGGCATGACCTTCAAGCGAAAAAGAGAGTAAGAATGTTGAAAAGGGGGCACCGTGAAGCCGGGAGCTGGGTACGGGCGGACGGGGGTGACGCTGAGTCCCCACCTGCCGCCCTTCAGGGCTGGGGCATGACAGGGTCCACAGCGCCACGCTTACCGTCCTTGTCCTGCAGCCGTGGCGGCAAAGCCTCTATTCCTCGGTCCCAGCGGTGACCCTCCCTCCTTGTCCCCTGCCCGTCCCCGCAGCCCGGGGCCAGCTCTGCCGCTGAGCCGGGATGGCTTTACCGTGTGATGGAGAAACTGCTTCTGGGTGAGGAGGACGCTGGAGCTGCAGTGGGACTCCTTGGTGAACTTGTACTTGGGGTGGGTGCACAGATGGTAATCGATCGAGGTTTCCGCGTAGGTTAGTGGGTGCTTCACGGCAAATAACCCTGGGCTGGGGTTCTGCGGGAGAGACGGAACACGGGGTCTCTTTTGTGGACCGGTTTCCTCCTCCGCCACAGGACAGGCGTCAGCTAAGGCTCCCTTCGGCGCCCCCGGCCCCGCGCTCTGACCCCACCTCTGTCAGCCCGTCTGGGAAAGAGAAGCAGGAGAGCAGAGGTGGCTTCAGATGGGCAGTGGTCACGGTCATTCACAAATGTCACTTTTCTGGTTGAAGCGCTTCATTACATACCACACGGTTTTACTGAGCTCCCATGGAAACGAGTACAAATGAAATTGCAGCTTAAACAGCTTAAAGTATTTGTTTCTAAATTTGATCAATTAGGGGGATTTATTAAATAAGGAAACTGGTTTTAAAAAGCAATGAGCTTCTGGTTTTGGAAACAAAAGAATAGCTTCTAAAAAGTAACTTTAAAGAGAAGACAAAGGAGAGGGTGGCATGTGATATATCAGGAAACATCAGCGTTTAACACTGTTTTGGTGATGTTTTTAATTCAGGAAGGCTCCATTTGGATGAAGTATCTGGCTTTAAGGGAGTTCCTGTTTTTTACTAATTTTCCAGCAGAACTAACGGAGGCACAGAGCAATTATATCAAAATATACGAAAATGTGGAGCCTTTTAATGCTCCTTCTGGGGCCTGTCCAACAAAAACCCGGCTCTCGTCCCAAACAACATAGCTTTTAGCTCCCTTGGGGTTGTTTAATTGCAGATGTTTAGGAACCACTAAGTTGAGATTCTGTTCTTTTTGTTTGAATAATTTAAAAAAATATTTTTTAAAAAACCCACCGAACTCCACACGACTGACGGGAACCCAGTCTCACCGCCAAGAAACAAATGTCCCCAACAACTTGAAGGCGACATGACAGCACCCAGAGGAGGGCCCGGCTATCGTGGGTGTGATGAAGGCGTCCCGGCCACGAACGCTGGGCCGCCTGTGCTCCGGTCACGCAGGGAGGCTGATTTGCAGCCAGGGCCGCAGAAAAGCTCTTGCACGAACTCATGGATGTAAAGGCAGCAGGCCGGCAGGGAGGCGATGACCCCCGAGGGGGTCAGGAGTGGAGTATCTGTGTGTGCACAGCAGCTCTCCTCCCGTGCCACACGGGATGGGGACATGGACAGAGGTGAAGGCAGACATTGGGTCCCCACCCTGACCCAGGTCGGGGCTGGGGGGCTGGGAGGGAACAAGGGGAAAGGTGGGGCCTGGCGAGACAAAGCCGGGGAGGCTGAGGATGCAGAGGAAGGCGGGTGTGGGTGGGCAAGTGGGGGACACGTCCTGCTGCCGTGCAGGGCCCCTTAAATCCCCCAGCGTGCGAGGACGTGCTGGAAGGAGGAGCAAAGGACAGGAGACAGGGCAAGCACCCAGCCTGAGCCGCCCAGGTGCTCTCGGCACGATTACTTCCCCAGAAACAGGGCAAGGGCCCGAATCTGGAGGCTGCTGAGCCACCCCTGTGGTGACAAAGGACAGTCAGGACAGCCCGTGGGAAGGGATGCCTCAGGGATTCGGGGCAGGATGACAGAGACCCCAGCTGGGCCTGGCCACAGTGTGACCAAGAGGTGGAGTCACCGATGGGGGAGGGGCTGGCAGTCTCATGGGGCCGGGGCGGGGGGCAAAGGTGCGCAGCACCGGGGGGGGGGTGGCACCCGCCATGTGGGCAACTCTCTGGACCTGCCTTGGGTCAAGTGCAGTGGGTGAAATCTTTCTGGAAATGGCCACGCCACCGTCTCTAATAGTTGTCACACCTCACCTCCCCCAGGGTGGCCATCGCTACCAGAGCAGGAGGTCTGAGTTGTCAGCCGGTGACTACTTTAATTTTAATTTCCCTCAGGCCACTGCGTGCACATGGGAGCGGCTCACCCGGGCTGGAAGGATTCGTGGTGCAAAGCCAGGGGGCTCGTGCGGGCGCCTCCTGCCCCAGGCTCGGGTCTGGGTTTGTGCCTGGGATGGTCACTAACCCTAAACGTCGTGCTGCTTCTTCCGTCTCTGGACTCCCGGCCTCACAGCACCTGCTGACGCATTGCCAGGTGAGGTAAGGCTCTTGCTCATGTACACAAAGGCTCCTTCCGGACTTTGAAAATCACACGGTTATTGCTAGTTTTGCTGCGACTTGAAATGATGCACTGATCCACCTATTTCCTGTTTCATCATCTTTGGTTGAGTATTTCAACTCCCCCTCAGGTGAAATGAAGGCATTCCCACTCCCATGCTTTCTTGTTCCTTTCTTCCTCTCTTCCACAATTTTACTTTTGTATTATTGAGATCGTCAACATCTGCATTCTGGAACCACACCAAGACCTGTATGCTTCGTTCATAAGTTGTCTCTGAAAGCTGGAAACTAGTAAACAGCATTTATTTTGTCTTAACTGTGTAAGTATGTCCCTCTGCCAGGCCAAGCAGAGGCCTGGATTATAGCTTTTTGGTGAAGGTTCACTATCACGACCTCTGGGTCAGTGACAGAGGGAAGTTCTAGTGTCAAGGCCAGATGGATTCTATTTTTCAATTTTCCATCAAGTCTTAAAAATCATGCCAGATTTCAGTTTGGCTTCCTATTGGGAACATACATCGATTGTTAGTTGACTCTCCCCCCTGGAGTTTATAAGGGCCTTGCGTTTCGCTTTAGTAACGCGCCTCTATAAAACCCGCCAGCGCTTCCATGGCCTCAGCTGCACCGTCGGTGCGTGGAGGCCACCCTGCCCCAGGGTCTCCTCCCCAGAGCCCTCTACCCCATCTCCTGCAGACAGCGCACAGATGTCACCCCAAGGCTCCACTGCAATGCTCTACTCGTTGCGACCAGCATTGCTTGCCTTTTATTTTTGTTTCTTTTCTTAGGCTTTCCGAATTCTTTCTTTTATAGCCATACTGATGTATAAGTGATATGCAATAAACTGCCCATGTGAAAAGTATGTAATTTGGTAAATGTTGATGTATGTTACATCTGCAAAACCGGTCTCTGGACCAGCTTTCTCACTTGCAGAGTGGTGAGGGGTGGTAGAGGGTGGGTCTGGGGGAGACTGTGAGGACCCCGGGGTTTTGCAGGGATACCCTCCTCAGGAAAGCCCCTTACCCACTGCCAGCCCAGCAGCCGGGACCCCCTTTTACATATTGCCCTTCTATGTAAAATTCCAGCTGGTGGTAGGGTGCTGGTGCTAAGTGAAGTCTGAAATCACTGAGTTAGATGTCCCGTGAGGCCATCCCAGCCCTGACGCTATGTCTCTGAGGGACAGCCCCCCCCCCCGCCCCCAATGAGACTACCAGAGCACGCCCCACAGTGGCCAAAACACAAGCCTCACAGCTCCCTGGGGGAGAGCAGCAGAGCTCAGAGGAGGGGCCCCGAGGCAGCCAGCCAGGAGACGGGCAGGCGTCTGTCCCAGCTCTGCCCTTGGGCGTGACCACCAGCATCTCTGCCCTGTCGGAGATTCAGAGGCTCACGTGCAGATTCTCCCAGAGGAGACTCTCTCAGGTAGTGTCTGAGGACCTTCCTCATCCTGCGTGTGTGTGTGTACGTGTGTGTGTGCGTGTCCTTACAAAACAGACCGTAACTAGGGCAACTACTGCGGCATTTCACCGACGATTCTGTTCTTACATAGGACCTCCTCAGATTTCCTGTCTGGCCTTCAGTCACTTAGGGCTTGGGTGCCTAGAAGTAGAAGGGGGAAAGGGGATGCCCGAGGGCAGGTGACAGGAGGACACACGCAGGGGAGGGGGAAGAACCGGCTGGACCCCACATCGTTGGGAGACTGGACTCAATTTGGTAGAAGACAGGGACTCAGGCGTCAGTGTGGCAGGGACACGGTGCCCGAAGATGGGATAAAGAATCAACTAAGCGCTGCGGGACGGGGCTGGGGTGACTTTACTTTTTTTCTGTTGTATTTTCTTCTTAAAATATATATACATATATACTACCTTTAAAAATTGTGAATCACTGTATTGTACACCTGTAATTTACATAATATTGCACAGCAACTATACTTAAAAGAAACACAAAAATACACATGTGCATATTATAGATAATTAGAAAAGATCATAAAGCTATTGTCATAAAAAAATAAATGCTGGAGTTGTTAAAAGACAAAAACATTGATATCCTCCAAATGATAAAGGCTGGCCAGCAATTTCAAAGGTGAGATGTGGTTTAACCCTTGAAATTCCAAAGAGAGAAAAATATTCCCAATTAATTAGTGCTTCTGTCTTTTTTTTTTTTAATATTTTAATTAATTAATTAATTTATTTATTTATTTTTGGCTGTGTTGGGTCTTCGTTTCTGTGCGAGGGCTTTCTACAGTTGTGGCAAGCGGGGGCCACTCTTCATCGCGGTGCACGGGCCTCTCACTATCGCGGCCTCTCTTGTTGCAGAGCACAGACTCCAGATGCGCAGGCTCAGTAGTTGTGGCTCACGGGCCTAGTTGCTCTGCGGCATGTGGGATCTTCCCAGACCAGGGCTCGAACCCGTGTCCCCTGCATTGGCAGGCAGATTCTCAACCACGGCGCCACCAGGGAAGCCCCTGTCTTCTTTTTCTCAATTTTTTAAAAAAAAACTGAAGTATAGTTGATGTACAATATTGTGTCAGTTTCAGGTGTACAGCAAAGTGATTCAGTTATATATATATATATATTTTTCCAGATTCTTTTCCCCTATAGGTTATTACAAGATCGTGAGTACATTTCCCTGTGCTACACAGTCAGTCCTTGCTGCTTATCCTTTTTACGTGCAGTAGTGTGTGTCTGCTAATCCCACACCCCTAGTTTACCCCTCCCCCCTTTCCCCTTTGGTAACCAAAAATAAGATTTGTTTTCTATTTGTTATGAAGTAACTGCTGGATGAAGGGACAGGGAACAATGACTTCTGCTGATGTCACTTACAAAGATATAAAGCGGGTCGTACTCCGGAGCCCGGGCCAAGGCCTCAGGGAGTCTTATGCTCAGGACGGAGGTCTCGCCGGGGAGCTGGGGTGCCGAGTCCTGCTTGGGCAGGGCTGTGACAGCGGTGGCTTCGTCCTGGGCCAGGACCAAGGACTGTGCGTTAGTCCACGCGCCAGGGCGGCGGGAAGGTGGGGCGGTGCCCGAGGGTGGGGACCCGTTACCTCAGCTCCTGGCTTCAGGGCCCGGGCAAGCTTCTGAGGCCAGTAGCTGGTGGAGGACATCTGCACAGAGACCGGCTGGTACCTCTTGATCTGGTACAGCTGAGGGACCTGGGGGAGAGAAGGCAGGCGCTCGAAGTGCTTGGGAGGCACTTCCCAGCCGCCTGGGGGCAGAAGGAAAACGAGCGCCGCGCTTAACCAGCAGCTGTGTCAGCGCGGGCCCTGTTCCGCGTCCCAGCACACAGCGGTGTTCACGGTTCCTCGCCCCTGTCTTAGGGCTTAACTCTGCAATACACTGAACACTGGTTTGTCAGTTTAAAACATGCATATTTTACAAGGACCTACTGGACAGCACGGGGAATTATACTCAATATTTTATAATAACCTAAAAGGGAAAAGGATCTGAAAAAGAATATACATACGTGTGTGTGTATAACTGAATCACTGTGCTGTATGCCTGAAACTAACAAGATATTGGGATTCGACTATACTTCAATTAAAAAAAAGAAAAGAAAGAAAAGAAAAAAGAAATAAAGCATGCATATTTTCAAAAACAGAAGTGGTCATACACAAAGGCTGACTCACTTTTGTTCACTTGTGTCTTTTCTTCAAGTTTCTAACATATGTAGTTCAGACAGCTTCAGATATGCACACTATATGGTATACCCACAGAATAAAGATCCTGGTTTCCATAAGCCACATTAGGAAAAGAGAATCTGCTACACCTCGCCCATCGCATAAAATAACAGCAGAGAAATACACACAGTAGGCTACGCGGTACAGTCCGTCATAGAACAAAACTAATAAAAATAGCACAATTCAAATTCAAGAATATTCTGTTCACTTCATAAGAAACCCAATTAACAAAACCACATGACAGGTCTAACCTGCAGATTGAAGAAGGAATAGGTCTGCTTGATTTGAATTTCTGAAGGTTTAATTGGAACAGGTCCAAGGCCATCAGGAGCCTAAAATGTGAAAATTCAAAAAAGTGACACGTGATCATCACAGAGCGAGAGCAGCTATGCTTCTATTTCTCTACATTTTGCACGTTACACGAAGAGCCCCTCCCTCTAAGTGACCCTTCCCGTGACCACAGCTGCTGCTTCCCACGAGTGGCTTGGAGGCAGCGTGGGCCCCCGTCCCCCTTGTCTCTTAGGATGTGATTCTCAGGACGGCATCTGAGGCCTCTGTCAACGGATGCAGCCTAACTTCTCCTCTGCCCACTGCAGCTGCTTCCCTTCCACGGATGCTAATCCCGAAGCACCACCTCACAGACGTCCTGCACGCGGATCTGCTGCATCACCCAGAGCCTGCAACAGCGCCCCACCTGTGACAGGCCCTCAGTAAATACTACGTCTCACCGAGCTGAGACACCGTCGTTAGACTGATACGATGCAGTGCGAATGTGCCACCAATTATAAGACATTTCCCAATCTCAAAGGTGCTGTATATTTTAAAACATGATCTTAGAAGAGGTGAAATACAGTACTTCCGGAATGAATTACAGAATTCTCTACGGACAGGAATGCTGAGCATTGTGTTTTTCATCAACCCTGAGCAGCACAGAAGTTCCTGCAGCACTAACTCAAGTACCAAGTGAAATGATAAGCTTTGAATTATTAGAAAAAAAAAAGAAAAAAGCCGGGCTCCACAGCACAGGGATAACCTCTTTCCATCCCCATCACTCTTTCCACCCAGTAATTATTGAGTATCAGATAATTCTTAGTGCTTGAAAATCTCAGATTTATCATTTCCTAGGAACTAAATACTCTCATCTTTTAAGTCATTTGATTTTCTAATGCGGAAAACACATGGAATTTCTAAAGTCAGTCCTGTAATTCTTGAGTAGATTAACCTGCAAGGCTTAACACATTTTACAGGATGCGAATGGCAAGTTCATTCTTTGAAACCAAAAAACTGTTTTGCTTGTGCCCTTTCACTATCGATTAAAACACACTTTTTATTGCTAACTACGTGAACTTGGGGAACTCGGGCAACATTTCATCACTGGCTCTGTGACCTTGTGTCCCAGGCTCCTTCTCAGCTGTAAGAGGATAAACCTACCATGTAGACTTGTTGAAGGTTAAATGAATTGACAGAACTGAAGCGCTTAAGAAACTGCCTGACTCGTGGTCTAGCCACGATCTGAATTATGATGATGCATCATTTGGCTAACTGTCACACTTCTTGCCACCGAGAGGGAGAGAGGGATGGACCTGTGGGTCCGAGGTTGGCCTCTTAGAGGCTGTGGCCGCCCGTCCCTGGCCCCCGCAGATCCCACGCAGGGCTCGGCGGCCTCCAGGCTGGGCAGGGCCTGAGCACGGGCATCCCGGGGGCCAGGCAGGGGGCAGCAGGGGCCACTCGGTTTCCCGTTCACCACAATAACCTGGACGCAGGTCTGCCTTGGGAGCCCCTCAGGCGGCAGCGCAGGGGCAGACACAGGGCGGGGCTCCCATCGGCACCTGCCTGCGACCCTGATGGCGCCTGGGCCACCGCAGCCCTGCACACCCACCAGCTCGTTGGAGCCCTGGGGGGCGCTGTAGGCCGGGAAGGCGAAGGGCAGCACTTGCTGGGGTGACACAGAGAAGCAGCTGCAGTAATCGTCCTGACTGACCCGCGCCCGAAGGTGTCTGGAGGAATTCTCGTCTGCGGGTGAAAAACAAAACAGCGCTTTGGGAGAATCGTAAGGTATTTGTGCGAAACCACCGTCTCTGGTTGTGTGCGTGTGTGCGTTTGCCACACACCAGTTACTGGGTCCTCGGCACACGCCATTTCAGAAAGAACGTGTGTGCGTACGTATGTATGTGTGTAGTCTCGTTTTTAGTTTCTCTTTTGTTCTTTATCTCAACCCCTTCTCCAATTTTTAAAAAATTTTGTTTTTACTTCCAAAAAACTATAATTCGTAGTGAACGTCTCTCTGATGAATATTCTTTGCCCTTGTCAGCAAAGAAAAAGATCAAATTAAAGAAGCATGTAAAGACATTTTACAGGTGTCCATATGTAACTCACAGGTAAATTTTACAATGTTTTTTAAGAGTTTCTTTATTAGAAATGTCAGCATCAGAGATAAAATAATATAGGAGGAAAAAGGATAATTAAAATGTAATAAAATGTCCTATGTTCATAGCAGCAATATTCACAATAGCCAAGACATGGAAGCAACCTAAATGTCCATCGACAGAAGAATGGATAAAGAAGATGTGGTACATATATACAATGGAATATTACTCGGCCATAAAAAAGAATGAAAGAATGCAATTTGTAGCAACATGGATGGACCTAGAGATGATCATACTAAGTGAAGTAAGTCAGAAAAAGAAAGACAAATATCATATGGTATCACTTATATGTGGAATCTGAAATATGACACAAATGAACGTATCTACAAAACAGAAACAGACTCACAGACACAGAGAACAGACTTGCGGTTGCCAAGGGGTGGGGGATGGGGGAGGAAAGGACTGGGAGTTTGGGGTTAGCAGATGCAAACTAGTATATATAGGATGGCTAAACAACAAGGACCTACTGTATAGCACAGGGAACTACATTCAATATCCTGTGATAAACGATCATGGAAAAGAATATGAATATATGTGTATAACTGACTGAATCACTGTGATGTACAGCAGAAATTAACGCAACACTGTAAATCAACTATACTTCAATACAGTTTTTTTACATCCAGTATATGTGATTTATGAAACCACGTGTTTGTACCCAGCGAACTTCCTGCTGCTCAGGGTACGTGTGGATGGCAGTACAGCTGTTCGCAGCCGGCTCTACCTCGTGCCATGGACTGTCTTCCGTGCGCGGACCTTTTCACGACGGCGTCTCTGTGCATGTTACGGATCGCACTCAGCGTGCTCAGCAAGCGGCGATGAATCATGACCTGGAATTAGAAAGAAGAACGATTTCACACTGTTCATCGGTGCTCACTTTGGCATCCAGTTTAGCTCAATTTCCTCAACCACAGCCAGGGGCTGAGGCCACCGATCTACGTGGGATTCCCAGGGAGGAGGGTCACAGCGCCCTGGACAAGGCCACGGGCATCGAGGTCTGGGCAGTGCGGACCCGCCTGAACGCAAACAGAGACCCGGTTGTCGTCGGGCCTTGACCCTCCCAGTTTATGAGCCCCCGTTTTCTCGTATATCCAGAGGGGAAAGAGTGGCTAGTTCTACGGTCTTTCTTCTCGGTACATCTGAGTTGTGACACTGCTGCCATGTTATTTTCAGAGCTGAAGGACAAACTAAGCGGACAATTCCACAGACGTCGGGCAGTGGGCTGGGCGGCGCTGGCTGCACACCCCACGCTCTGCGTCCAGAGCAGGCGCGGCTGGAGGTGAGCGCTCCCTGCGCCCAGAGCTGCGGCCGCTCCTTTCACGGTTCCCACTCCTTCCCATATCTGCCCACGGACCTGCCACTTATCCGATACGATGAGGCGGCCGCCCCGTACACAGTCCTGTTCAGGTACCGCAGACACAGTGGGGAGCGGACAAGGGTCCAGCCCGCACAGAGCTGACGTCCTCTACGTGCGCGTGTGTGGCGTGGGACGGCAGGAGACAAGCGAGTGCACACGCTGAACACCATGAAGAAAATGAGGAAGACTAAACACACAGGGGCATGACTGAGGGGCCGGGCGGGGGTCTGGCCACTCCCGCAGGGGCGATGTGAGGAAGGCCTTTCTGGGAAGTGAGGTTTGATCTGAGACTTGAACAATGAGGAGACGCTGGCCTTGGAAAGAGTGCAGAGCAGAGGAAGCGGCAGGTGCAAAGATCCTGATGCAGGAACAAAGGAGACACGCTTAAAGGGCGGAGAGAAACCCAGTACGGCCTTGTCGCCTTGACAAAAATCGCGCCTTTCATTCCAATTGCAACGGGGGCCTTTGGAAGGTTTTCCCAGGGGCAACGTCTGATCACGTCCAAGCTCTGGGAGGCCTCTTCTGGCTGCGGTGGTCCAGGCAGAGAGGACGGGGCCGTGACTGGGCCAGGGGGATGCCAGGGGCCGTCGGGCTGGGGCCGTGTTGGCACATCTAACTGGCAGCATCTGCTGGGGAGTGTGCGGGAAAGACGGAGCCTCCACTCAGAGCCAGACGCACAGCTGCTGACCCAGGAGGACTGGCTCCAGAGTGGCCGGGGCTGTCCCACGAGCAGCAAGTGTCTCGTGGCCACCTCTGTCCTGCACACGCGCACAGCCCACCCAGACAAAGCCCCAGCAGGGACACTGGTTTACAGGCATCAGCCTAGGCTGCAAGCACTGCTTGAGAGATCACCTGTAACGTAAACTCTTGGAGTCTTCTACGTGTTGACTCACCTGACCTTCATGACAGCCCTGAGATAGGTCTTACTGGTCTCCTCGGTGACAGATGAGGAAACGAAGGCACAGAGGTCATGGAACTTGTCCAAGATTGGAAACCTCATGAGAAGTAGCACCAAGGTGGGAATGTAAGTTGGTGCAGCCACTATGGAGAATAGTACGGAGGTTCCTCAAAGAACTACAAATAGAGCTGCGATATGATCCAGCAGTCCCACTCCTGGCCATACATCTGGACAAAACTCTGATTTGAAAAGATACATGCACCCCTATGCTCATAGCAGCACTATTCACAACAGCCAAGACATGGAAACAACTTAAATGTCCACCAACAGAGGAATGGATAAAGGAGATGTGGTACATGTATACAATGGAATATTAGCCATAAAAAAGAATGAAATAATGCCATTTGCAGCAACGTGGATGGACCTAGAGATTCTCATACTAAGTGAAGCAAGTCAGACAGAGAAAGACAAATACCACATGGTATCACTTATATGTGGAATCTAAAATATGACACAAAGGAACCTATCTACAAAACAGAAACAGACTGATAGACATAGAGAACAGACTTGTGGTTTCCAAGGGGGAGGGGGTGTGGGGGAGGGATGGATCGGGAGTTTGGGTTTAGCAGACGCAAACTACTATATATAGGACGGATAAACAACAAGGTCCTACTGCAGAGCACAGGGAACTCTATTCAATACCCTGTGATAAACCATATGGAAAAGAATAAAAAAAAGAATATATATGTATAACTGAATCACTTTGCTGTACACCAGAAATTCACACAACATTGTAAATCAGCTATACTTGAATAAAAAACTTTTAAAAACCATAAAAAAAGAAGTAGCACCCAGAATGAAGGGCAAGAGACTTCCCTGGCGGTCCAGTGGTCAGGACTCTGCGCTTCCACTGCAGGGGGCACAGGTTTGATCCCTGGTTGGGGAACTAGATCCCACGTGCTGCACGGCGTGACCAAAAATCAATCCATCAATCCATCAATAAATCAAACACATTTACTAGTGCAAAAAAAGAGTAAAATGATTATCTAAAATAAAAATGAAATAATTTATTAAAAAAATAGAAAAAAGACTGAAGGGCAAGCAGCCTGTCTGCAGAGTCCGTGTCTCCACCACTGGTCTCCGTGCCGGGCGGGGGCGGGAGGGGTTCTGCCCCCCAGGCAGCCACGCTCCAGTGGCTGGGACGAGAGGTCGACGGGCAGCATAGACGCGAGAGGCACCGCAAGACGGCCAAGCGCTGATGCTTACGGGACTGCTTGTTGGAGGAGGGGTAGGCTGAGCTGGCCGGAGGACACGTGTGGGCGGAGGGAGGGGAGAGGGGATGGATTTCAGGGGAGCACTGAGGGGCGGGGAACGAGCTGGTGTGCTGGGAGAAGGTGAGGGCGGGCAGCTGGGGAGGGGAGGCGGAGCCAGGCCAGCGGGCCGCCTCACACCCGTTATGGGCCGTGGAGGCTAAGGGGTACAGGAGCTCCCCGCTGTCCTCTCGAGAAATCACTAGCCAGCACCCTTCTATACGGCCCAGCAATGCTACTCCTGGGTGAGCGCGCCCCAGAGAGCTGAAAACACGTCCACAGACTTGCACATAAATGTCTGTAGCATCGTTATTCTCACCATGCCCTGCTGTCCTCTCGAGAAATCACTAGCCAGCACCCTTCTATATGGCCCAGCAATGCTACTCCTGGGTGAGCGCGCCCCAGAGAGCTGAAAACACGTCCACAGACTTGCACATAAATGTCTGTAGCACCGATGTTCTCACCATGCCCCGCTGTCCTCTCGAGAAATCACTAGCCAGCACCCTTCTATACGGCCCAGCAATGCTACTCCTGGGTGAGCGCGCCCCAGAGAGCTGAAAACACGTCCACAGACTTGCACATAAATGTCTGTAGCATCGTTATTCTCACCATGACAGCCAAAAGGTGAGAACAGCCCAAATGTTTCAACCGATGACTAGATAAAGAGTGTGGTATCTCTGTTCAATGGAATACTATTCATCGTGAAAAAGGAATGAGGTACTGAAACATGCTACGCCGTGGATGAACCTTGAAAACATGCTAAGTGAGAGAAGCCAGTTACAAAAGGCCATGTATTGTAGGATTCCGTGTATACAAAACGTCCAGAATAGGCAAATTCACAGAGGCAGAAAGTGAACAGGGAAGGAGGTAGGGGGTGGAGAGCGACTGCTGTTGGGGACCAGGCTTCTTTAAGCAGTGATAAAAACGCCCTAAAATCAGATAGTGGTGATGGCCGTACTCTACCAAAAACGACTGAACTGTACACTTTACAGGAGTGAATTTTAAGGCATGTGAATTGCATCTCAATAAAGCTGCTATAAAAAAAAACCTCACCGTTCAATTTCCCTGTGCTGATAACTAAAGAAATTAAATTTTCAACCTGATGCTGAGACTTACCTTGCGTGCTGCTTGCTGAAACCGTCTCTGCGCCCAGAACCTGTTGACCCAAGTGTTATTTATGAGCGGATCAAAATTAGGATGAAATTCCCTGGTTTTCTGTGAACACAAAATATAGGCGCATGTTAGATTTAAATTTTAACTCCTGGCATAAAAGCATTTAATAAAAATGTTTCAGAGTTGGATCCCAAACCAAGTTATTATTTGTTCTTCCACTTAATGAGCACTTATTAAGCACTTTTGGTGTACATAGCATTATAGGGAACACTTCTTGGGTTAGGGACCAAAAGTGGAAGGCAAGACTTGGGTTTCAAGAAACGTACAATCTAATCTCATTTTTCAAGTGACTTACAATGCCACATCTATCATATATCAAGACTCGATATATATGTGGATCTGTTTCTGTCTTTCTATTTGGTTTCATTTATCTTTTGTCTATCCATATGCCAATAATACCACACTGCCTTAATGATCTAACTTGGTCATAAAGCTTTGTCTCCTTCAGAGAAAGTCCTCTCCCCCGGTTTATTCATTTTAAGTTAAAAAAATTCTTGAGCCTTTTCTCTTTCAGATATATACGTATATATACATAATATTCATGTTCATGTTGTGTATATATACATATATATGTACTTAAAGAGTTATAAAATTCCATGACAAAGCCTACTGAGATATTAATTGGGATTGCATTTAATCTGTAGATCAATTTGGAAAAAGGTAACATCTTTACAATGCTTATTCTCTTCTATGAAACAAACGTCTATAAATATCTTTCAATTTATTTAGATCTTTGTTATTGTTTTAATGTAAAGTTTTGTAATTGTTAGATTTGCTTCTAGGTACTTGCTTGCTATTATAAATTACATGTCTATTAAATTATATGTTAACGTTTTATTTCTTGTATATGAAAATACAGTAGATATTCTTGTATAATGATTTTATATGCAATTGCCAAATTCTCTTACAAATTCAGTAGGTTTAATTAATCTGGCAATAGATGCTTTTAGATTTTCTACAATCATAGTTAATTATATCTTATAAAATCAATGATCTTTTTATTTCTTTCTCTCCAATACTTAACTTTTCTTGTATTTTTCTCTTATCATACTGTACTATCCAGAACCTCTAACACAATATTGAATAAAAGGGTTTGTACTTGTTTGTATATACAGTACTTCTAATTTTTCGCCAATTAGAATGACTTTTACTGCAATTTTTTTGAAAAAACAATTTATGAGTTTACAAAAGCTTCTGTTTCCCTCATTTGTTAAGAGTTTTCTTTTTAGAAAACTGTGAATATTACATCAAGAAAAAAAAAGAAAGAAAGAAATGTACAGTCTAGAGAGGAAGAATGAAGTCACACAGAAATCAGAACCCTGCGTCGGGCGCTGGGATGCTGCAGAAGCAGGAGGCCAGACCGCGTGGTCCCCCGTGGAGCCCGCGCACCGGGGGCACAAGCGTGTGTGGATCAGTAATGACTGGGAAGGAAGGGGTGTCTGGGGGTGTCGTGACGCCGGCCAGAGCCTTGGGCGCTGCAGGGCACTGAACAGGGGAGCAACGTGAAGACAAAGTCATCGGAAGTGAGTCCATCCTGCGTCGGCCCGGGCAGTGGGCCGCGGAGGAGAGGGCGGAGGGGCGGAACACAAACGGTTCACCTGCGGGATGAGCTGAGGGTGAGCCGTGAAGGGGGACCAGGGGGTGGCCTCGTGGAAGGGCGCCTAGCAGGACTGTGGGGCCAGATGCGACGGGGCGGGGGGAGAAAGAGGTAAAAACAGTGCAGACGTGCAGACCCAGAAGAGGAAGCTGAGAATGGTGGAGGTGGGGAGACTGGGAAGCATTTCTTCGTTGTTAAAATTAAAAACTGGGATAAACAACAAGGTCCTGCTGTAGAACACAGGGAACTATATTCAATATCCTGTGATAAACCATCATGGAAAAGAATATGAAAAAGAACGTATATATATGTATAAGTGAATCACTTCTGTACAGCAGAAATGAACACATTGTAAATCAGCTATGCTTCAAAAAAAATTTTTAAGTAAAAAAAGTTAAAAATTGGGGTTTTAACCAGAAACTATCACATGACAGAGGAAACTCCGGTGGGGGGGGGGCTGCTGTCCCCACTTCACGTTTGAGCACGAGGCACGAGGGCTCAGAGGGCTCTTCCCGGGTCCCAAATCCGAGGTGGAGCTGGGGCCAGAGCTCTGGCGTCTGACTTGCTGTCTTCTTACAAGGGGAGGGGAGGGGGCAAGGAACCCACCCAGGGACCCACCCCGAGGACCTGCGGACATGGGCATGGGCAGCAAAGGGGAAGAACAAAGGAGACCAAGAGGAGAAATCGGAGGTGTGGGAAGCAGGGGCCCATATACAAGGCTGTTAATTTCAAGGGAAACATTAATTACAAGTTGATGCCTGACTTGTGGATACGTCGTAAGAAAAAACACTCCAAAAGGTAAGCAAATTAAAAACTATTAAAAATCTCTTGGTAAAAAGATTTCTATAAAATTGTTTATATGCTTAAAAAATAAGCATATAAAGAGCTGCTGATAATTAGATTCCAAATAAAGAAAGTTACTTACTTCTTCCAGGTCGCGTACAACCCGTTTCGGGTGAACTTCTGTCTTGAGTCGCTGGAATTCGTCATCCAAAACAGGATCTCCTCTATCTAGCTGGGGTTTTCAATCATCAAAAATGTTAAAATGGAATACAAAGGCACACAACTGTATTTCTCGTTGAAACTGGTAGAAACCCATTAAGCCATTGGTCCAATCCACCCATGAAGTTCCGCTGGGAGTGGTGGTTAAAATGATTGTTTTAAGTACACTTACTGTTTAAACATGGAAAGTTTCTACAGAAGCACAAACCCAATACCTTCTTCTTACAATTAGAGGATAGTCTCTGGACATTATTTCTGAGGCATTTAAAATTCACAGAATGGATCTTAGGAAACCGTGTGACACGGGAGTAGAGAGATTTCTTTTAAAAGAAATTTAACCTCCCAGGGAAGCTTTAAGCTCCTCAGAGCCGATGATCCAAGTATCAGGTTTTAACAAAGGCACGTGATCCCTTCGCTTTCCCGGGCGGTGGAAGTGGGGGGGTCTGTCCCTTCCGTGGCTAGGTGTCCCCCGCCGCCTGCTCCCTGGCCCCCGAGCCATCTTCCCTACCCCGGAGCCACTGGCGCTGCCTGGTGGCCCCCAGGAAGGCCGCCGGGCTTGGCAGTGTCTCCCCACACCTGCCTCCACGGCGGGAGGGCCGTGCACCTGCAAACCTGCGTTAGCTTTTGCCTCTCTGTGGTTTTTATTATTTGTGTGTTAGGTAACTTCTAAAACTAGCTTGGCTTTCAGGTATGCTGTTCACAAACATTTTTATAGACTAAATTGGAAGAAATCCGACCACCACATTAACACCCTACTCGAAAATGAGAGGACATACTGGAGAGCACAGGGAACTACACTCAATATTTTGTAATAACCTCTAAGGGAGAAGAATCTGAAAAAGAATAGATGTGTGTGTGTGTGTGTGTGTGTGAGTGTGTGTGTGTGTGTGTAACTGAATCACTGAGCTGTATACATGAAACTAACACAATATTGTAAATCAACTCTACTGCAATCAAAGAAAACAAGAAAGAACAGATGTCTATGATTGTCACCAGGGCGGTGAGCTGTCCGGTCCGATTTGCATGCAGCCGGAGGTTGAGTGTGAGACTGGGGACCTTAGGTTCAAAATACAGATTCCGTGGGGAGAGACCCAGACCTCCATGACGACTAAAAGTCAAATAAAATAGAGGGAATTTAAAGAAGGGATTGGCAAATGCGTTGTTAGACGAAAGAGGAGGGAAACTTCTTGTACCTTTATTTAGACTCTACTCATTTACGATGAACATTTCGGAATTTAGCATTACTGGCCGTCTCCCTTGAGCAAGAAGTCGCCGCCCCCGAGGGTCTGGGCCGTGCGGCTCTCGTGCCCACTTGCTCTGCACCCTCCCTCCCTCTCGCTTTTGCTCGGTTTCCTGCCACAGGGCTCGGCCTCCGCCTTTGGTCTGGACCTGGCTCTGGCTTCGCTCCTGGTCACCGTCTCTGGGTCTCTCTTACCTTCGTACTCTGCAGCTCATGCCCAGCATTCCAGCCCGAACTGGAGCCGTTCCCTGCCTCTAAGTTGGACGCCTTTCTCCTCTTTACTACTTTTCAAACTTATACCGTGTCTTCTGGGCAGCTTTCCAGCTAGACGAGTCCTCTGCTAGCTGGACTCGGAAGCCCCACACTGCTTAGCAGCGGTCTCGGTGACAGTCACAGGCAGCCTCGATTTACAGTTAACCGTGGGCTGGCTATCAGCCTCCCCTCCCAACTTAAGTGTAAGGTTTTTTCTCCTTCTGTGACATCTTGCATACAGCAGGAATTCACA
Organism: Balaenoptera musculus; assembly: GCF_009873245.2. Taxonomy (NCBI): domain Eukaryota; kingdom Metazoa; phylum Chordata; class Mammalia; order Artiodactyla; family Balaenopteridae; genus Balaenoptera; species Balaenoptera musculus. The sequence goes on along the minus strand of NC_045791.1, from coordinate 202,835 downwards.
ATATTTAGTGAAATAAATGACATCGAATTAGCAGTGATTCTGACCTTGTATTTGTTGTTTACTCTCTGCCGCTCCTCAGTAAGGTCTTTTTTAAATTTAAAGGACATGTGATCTTTACCGAGGTGTACCTGCCTGGGGAGAAAAAAACCAGCTTCCAGAACCCATCAGAATACCATAGTCAACTTCAGGATGGAGTGTCTTAGCCGTACTGCACAGCTGAAGAGGGAGGACACACCGTGGGGTAGAGAAGCTGCAGAGACCACAGCGACACAACTAGGGTGAATAATGTGTTCCACAAGACGAAGCTCATCTTCTAGGGACACACACTAAAATATTTATGAATAAAAAAACCTGGATCCTCAACCTCAGTCATCATTAGGGAAATGCAAATCAAAACCACAGCGACGGACCACGGCTCACCCACTCGGGTGGCTATGACGATTTATGATGATGATGGTGACAACAATCATAACGGAGGAAATAACAGGAATTGCCAAGGAGGTGGGAAACTGGAAGCTTCGTACGTTGCGGACGGGAATGTAAAATGCTGCAGCCACGTAGAGCACAGCTTGGCCGTTCTCAAAAAGTTAAACATAGAATTACCGTACGACCCAGCGATTCCTCTCCTACGCATACACCCAAGAGACCTGAAAAGATAAGTTCACACAAAAACTTGTATATAAATGTTCGTAGCAGCATTATTTAAAATAGCCCAAAGGTGGAAACCACCCAAGTGTCCATCAACTGATGAATGAATAAACACAATGTAGTATGTCCATAAAATAGAATCTTATTCAGCCATAAAAATGAATGAAGTACAGACAGGTGCTGTGACGTGGATGAAGCTTGGAAACACGATCAGTGAAAGAAGCCAGTTACTAAAGGCCACGTGTTCTACGGCTGCATTCATATGAAATAAGGGGCAATGCCACAGAGACAGAAAGTGGGTTAGTGGTCGCCAGGGGCTGGGGAAAGAGGACGGGGCGTGACTGCTTCATGCTTACGACGGGCTTCCTTTCTGGAGGGATGCAAATGTTCTGGAAATAAGTGGTGATGGTTGCACAACACCGTGAACGTACTAAGAACTTCTGGCTTCTACACTTTAAAATGGTTCATTTTATGTGATGTGAATTTTATCACACTTAAAACACCTCTGGTATGTAATGTACCCATCATGGAGTCCAATACGTGTTCAAAGTATATAATAGCAGAGTTCCCCGGCAGTCCAGTGGTTAGGATTCTTGGCTTTCACTGCCGAGGACACGGGTTCGATCCCTGGTCGGGGAACTAAGATCCCGAAAGCGGCACGGCTCGGGCAAAAAAAAAAAAAAAAAAAAAAAAAAGAGGTACAGTAGCTGTGGTTTTTAAAGTTCTGGAGAACTGTCTTAGATTAAAGGAAACTAAAGAGACATGAAAACTACACACAAATTGTATGATCTTTGATTGGACCTTGGATTCCCCACTCCAAAAACCAAAGCCCCCTGGTATAAGAGTCATTACTGGGACAACAAGGTAAATCTGCACATAGGCTGATTATTTGGTGCTTCATCAATGGTAAACCTCTTGGAAGTGATTATGGTGATGTTGGAGAACGTCCCTGCTTTTACGAGCTACGTGCTAAAACCTTTAGGGGTGAGGCTTCATGGCACCTGTACCTGCAACTTGCTTTCAAAGGGATCAGGGGGGGCTTCCCTGGTGGCACAGTGGTTAAGAATCTGCCTGCCAATGCAGGGGACACGGGTTCGAGCCCTGGTCTGGGAAGATCCCACATGCTGCGGAGCGACTGGGCCCGTGAGCCACAACTACTGAGCCTGCGCCTCTGGAGCCTGTGCTCCGCAACAAGAGAGGCCGCGATAGTGAGAGGCCCGCGCACCGCAATGAAGAGTGGCCCCCACTTGCCGCAACTAGAGAAAGCCCTCGCACAGAAACGAAGACCCAACACAGCCAAAAATAAATAAATAAATAAATTTATACAAAGGGCTCAGGGGGATAAAAGGTGTGTCTGCACGTGTGCATTTGTGCGCGTGTGCATGCGTGTGGCGTTAACCACTGACCCTACATCAGTGTGTGTGCCTCTTACTGGCAGGGTTAAAATCTTTTAACAAAAAAGTAGGGGGCTTCCCTGGTGGCTCAGTGGTTGGGAGTCTGCCTGCCAATGCAGGGGACACGGGTTCGAGCCCTGGTCTGGGAAGATCCCACATGCCGCGGAGCGACTGGGCCCGTGAGCCACAATTACTGAGAAAAAGTAGGGAGAAAGTATTAAGTGAACAACACATGATCAAAAGTGAATTTAGGGACTTCTGGGGTGGCACAGTGGTTAAGAACCCGCCTGTCAATGCAGGGGACACGGGTTCGAGCCCTGGACCGGGAAGATCCCACATGCCCCGGAGCAACTAAGCCCGTGCGCCACAACTACCGAGCCTGCGCTCTAGAGCCCATGCGCCACAACTACTGAGCCCGCGTGCCACAACTACTGAGCCCGTGTGCCACAACTACTGAGCCACAGCTACTAGAGGCCGTGCTCCACAGCAAAGAGAAGCCACTGCAATGAGAAGCCCGTGCACCGCAACGAAGACCCAGCACAGCCCAAAATAAATAAATAAATAAATAGATAAATAAATAAACAAAAACCAAAATTTAGGTTGTGATTTCGAGTCTGTTACAAAGAAGCATAGGTGGAAGGGAAAACACGAGGGTTAACAGTGGTCACTGGACTAACAGTGATTTTTTTTTTCCTCTTCTACACTCAAAAAAAAACCTTCAAGTTTCTAAAATGACAACGTGTCCACTTTTTTTACAACAGGGAAAGAGTATTTTTTTAAAATGGTCCTGGGTAACCTGGCATACGCCCTATTCAACTGAGGCCAGACCCCGAGTACAGACTCACACAGGATTCTGTGAATTCACAGAAGGGGCTGTTTCTCCTGAAGGGGTGGCAGGGTGGGGACACCTGGGCCGGCCCCAGAGCTCAGGACGCGTGGCCTGTCTGGGCGGCATGTGGGCTCTTAGTTCCCCGACCAGGGATCGGACCCGTACCCTCTGCAGTGGAAGCGTAGAGTCTTAACCACTGGACCGCCAGGGAAGTCCCTCCAGGAGTCTCTGTTTGAACTCAGTTTAAGAGTTTCTAAAGTTACTTCAGCTGAATCTGTACACGTAGATATGCCTGGTGTGATATGGTAAAAATTTGTAAAAAGGGTTCCATTTTGTTTGCAGGAGCACAAAGAAGAAGCCCCGCGTCTGAGTTTGAAAACCTGCGTCGGGAGCCTCCCCGACCCCAGCCTGCACTGCCGGGGTCCCCGGACGGCCTCTGGGGCACACAGCCCAGGACACAGGGGGCTCGGGGTGGGGGGAGCGGTGATGGGGCGAGACCCGGGGTGCCTGTCACCCTGATCGGTCCTGAGCAAGCGGGGTGCGCTCTGGCTCTGCCACTCGTCATGCTTAGGAAGCAGCATGGTTTGGTCACATTAGCTTATTCCCAATAGAAACTTCACTCTGAAACAGAAGGTCCATTAAAGGGAGAGGATAATCAAATTTTTCAGAGGGCATAAAAAGGTATTACATTTCATTGTGTCTCATGGATAAAAAGCCATTACCAAAAACACCGTCACTTGATGCAAATAATTGCGCAATACTTACCACTTAAGGTGATTTTTGAGCTCTTCGTAAGTGTCCTGTCTGACTTTCTGTTCAAAGAGTGCTTCCTTCATCTGTCTTGTTTTTGAAACCTCAGTGCCTTGGTCCAAAACTGAGGGAGGGAGCAAACACGATTATACCAGTAATCAAATCAGAATCACTGGCTGAGAGAAAAACACATTTCTAATGGCAAAACATAACAGCGATCTAACTGAGTTTTGCTGCTGCTGCAGATTCTGCCCAGGGGCTGACTTACGGAGGACCAACTGCTTACCTTCTCTTAATTCTTTAACCTTCAATTTTCCTGGTTCTTGGTTTAGAACAGTTGCCACAGCAAATGGATTCGATAAATCTACTGGAAATCTCAAGTTCTGATATTCGATTTCCTGAGACCAAACCAGGAGGGAAAAGTCATTATTTGCCTTCTCTGTCATTCCTTCCATCGTGGTTCACATAACACCCACTTTACCTTAATCTTGGGAGGCTTTGCCTTTGCTGGCAGTCGGTGAAAATGTACACGTGCCCTTGCCTTTTCTGGAGGAACAACTACTTTCCTAGAAAGAGTATTTAATCTTTCAAATTCTTCTAAGCTAGGGTTGAAAACAGATTTTGAAATTAGTATGTAATGCAACAACTCAAGGCTCCTAATTTTCTTTCTTTCCAATAATACCATGACTTACACTCCATTAAATATCAATACTATATCTAAACTAAAAATCAATCTGAGTGCTAAAACAGTGGTTTACTGAGATAAACGCAAGGTCAGGATACCGGAGCGTAAATCATACACAAACAGCTGTTTGATGGCTGTTTCCTTATGTTCTCAAAGAACATAGCAAGTGGAGAAGAGGACAGGCTGGAAAATGCTCTCAGCGTCCAGCATAATTCATTTCTGGGCTGTTGGTTTCCCACAGCTAAACTTACTTTACCACATTTAAAAACTCTTACATTGATTTATGTTCCTAGTAAAAGAATAATTTTGCCCACTGTTTGTAGCAAGATCTTTAAAATAAAGTGATTCAGGTTAATGTTTGAGATCTTTACTGTGAATGAAAACTGCTTTAAACATAGGCAGGTATAGACATGGCTGCTTCCATGTCTGCAGGAACTGCTTATTTATCATGAGAGGTAGTGGAATCACGTATGTTTATAAATGCTACCCATGAAAGCATTTCCTTAAGCAAGAATGTGTGAACACGTGTTTGTGGGATGACACGTGTCCATGACGTTACAGAGGTAAGAGGAGAGATTGCGACCATTCATGCATTCTGACATGCCAGGTGCATTGGCCTAGCGCCTACTGACCCGGCCCCACTGCACAACACGGGCCATAGGCCTGCGATCCCAAACTTAACGTGGCCTGTGTGAGGGTCCTGAAAGGTCACGGCACGGGAGAACCTGTCCACACTGACTGACGCGCTGTGAGGTGCAGGGACGAGTGAGCTGTGGCCCGGCATCTGCATCTCAACAGAGCTCTGATACCACCTCTGCCGTAAATATCTGGGAAACAACCCCAAATTTCTGAGGGTGTTAAAAACCAGTCTCCTAAAGCAACCACACTCCAATGAAAATTAACAGCAACGGCAAAAAACCCAGTCTCCTTAGGAAGTCTAATTGCTAGTGTTAAGGATGGAAATGAGAAAACGAGAAACTAAAGAGTTATGTGGGATTGGCAGTGCCAAAGTCAGGACATATGTGAGTGCATCCATCATGCACCCAACTCTGAAACAAAAAAGCAACCTATGACGCCTCCAGAACACACTGCAGCTGGGTCATTTTTCTCCTTGCTGGTGGAATGTCTGTTCTAGCCCCACCTGCAGCCTGGGGAGACACAGTCCTTGAAAACATCAAGAGTGCTCTAAACAAGATATTAAACTCCAGTTGGGAAACCAAAACATCAGTTAGAAAAGGTCTGCTCCCGCTCCTGCACGGAACTTGGGCCGTGCAATGTGCCATCGTATGTATGAACACGTCTGTGGAAGTCAGAGTCAAAGAGGGACAAGTCAACGTCCCCCTCAGGCGATGGCGCCGAGGAGGCGGTCTGAGTGTCGCAGCGCGTGACTCGAGCTGGCCAGTGGCGTTCTGCTCGGCCAGTAACTGACGCCAGGAGAATGAGCGCTGGTTTCCATTTACATGCAACGCTACTTCTTCATCGGCTGACTCATTTAGTTCCACCGTGGGAACTTGCAAGATTTGGGCTCAGCGGGCCACACGAATATTCTATAGTTGACTTAAGCTGCTTTGGCTTTTTAGAAAAAAAATAATAACATAAATATATAATAAACCATGGAGCTAGTTCTTATTCTGATACTAGATTGTTACTCCACTTTATTTAATATGCCTAATGATGTTACTGTGTGATGTGTACCTGTGCATGAAGGGGAGAGGAGAAAATCAAACTTTTTCTTTATCATTTTCAAAATATTTGTAAGGGTTTTCCAAGGTTGGGGTTTATACTGTGACATTTTCCTTTCCTCAGTCATCTCTTCCCCTCTTGCCAGAAGCAACTACTGCTACAAGTGCAAAGATATCCTCTGCATTGCTGTTGTATCTTAAGTGTATTTTATGAAGGTTCATCATTTAAATAAGTTTTTAAAACTGACATAGAATTGACATAAAACAGTATATTAGTTTCAGGCATATTAAGTACGCTTTTGATGGCATTCTGCTACAAGAAACACAGAATGAAAGGAAGGAAGACCTGGGGTTTTGAAAAAGTTTGAAGAATACACAGAAGCCCCCCCAGGCGGCCGTACTTTAAAGTCATGTTGGGGCAGCACGTGCCGGTGAAGACACACTCGTATGGCTGAGAGTTGAACTGTGAAATCCACAGCTGCACTTTTATCTGTGCGATCCCACACTGAAAGGGGGTAAACGTCACTGTCACATCCATCTTCCCGTTCGCTGGTATTATTCCTGGGAGGAAAGACATGAGAAAACGTGATGCGTTCTCTTCCTGCCAAGTCCCGGCAAAGAGGCTGACACACACACACACACCACACACACCACACACACACACCCATACACTCACACACACACCCCATACAGTCACACACACCCCCACACACACCATACACGCACACCACACACACCCCATACACTCACACACACCACACACACACCATACACATACACCCCATACACTCACACACACCACACACACACACACACACACCACACACACACCACACACACACACACACACCACACACACAAACCATACACACACACACACCATACACACACACCACACACACACACAAATACACTCTTCCCGTGAGAAACACCAGTATTTCTATTATCTTTATATAGTCTTTTCATTAAATACACGTGAATCAACTTCTGCACGTTTACATTGATCTTATTTATCCAACTACTACCTTAATCCTTTATAATAATAACTCGATTGTGTCAGTTATATAAACATATACCTATCAATCAGCATTGCTGACTCAGAAGTGAATTCCCAAAACCATAATCTTTAAGCTAATTCCCACATGTCAATGTTCATGCTGTAAGCCACAAGGAAAAGCAAGGAACACACATAAAAGTTTGTGTCCAAATTATTCAGTTCCCTATATTTTTGTGTAATTTGATTCTCTCCTTTCAAATCTTCAGGATGGATGACTGTTCTCTCCAAAGTCAGATATCACACGATGTTTATTTCTCCTTTGTATCTCTGGTGCCAGCAGCACTTGGAACCCAGTAAGTGTTCAACAAATATGGAAAGGAAAATAAAAGGCAGGGAGGGAGGGTGGGTCAATGCCCTAAGTGTGAGAGAGGCTAATGTTTCTGACTTCCACTGAAGGCTCTCTGGTTTGCTTTCTAGGTGGTTCCCTCTGTCCTGGTGCATCAGGTCTTTCTATGGTCCCTGCAGAGGCCTTGTACACACCCTCATAAATGCCTGGCATCCCCCCCTTCCCATCCATGGCCTCTGAATCTTGGCCCACCCTCTGCCTTGCTCTCTGTGCCAACCGCACAGCCCTTTCATTCAGCCATCCAAGCATTCAGTGAGCACTGCTGGGTGCCAGGCACTATTTTAGGCACTTGAGATACAGCAATAAACAAAGCAAAGTCCCGGAGTTCCCAGGGTTTACATGCTAGTCGGGATAGCAAACAAAAAGAAATAAGCAAGTGAAGATAAACTCTCAAGTCGTGGCATGAATACAGAGCAAGCCTTGGGGAGGCAAGTGAAGCACAAGGAGCTGTCTGAGCGACGGGGACATCGGGCTCACGTGGAGGAGAGCAGCCTCTGCTCCAATCCCCAGACACGGGCTCCGGCACCCCAGGGCCTTGGCATCGCCGTTCCCCAGCCTGGAAAGCCCTTCCTCCAAGTCTTCTTTCAGCTGCTGATTCCCACCCCTGAAACCATCTCTCTGCCGTCTGTCTCCCCTACTAAGTCTCACCAAAGCAAGTGCCTGCTCATTACAGGTGTTCCCAGCTCAATAAATAAAACTTCAAAGCCTGCGTCAGCCTACGTGTTTGCGTCAGCAAACTCCTCCTGACGCTCCACCCCCAAGAGCCTCCACCCCCGACACTTCATCACCCTGCAGTCCCCGGGTGCCACCCCAGCTGTCACCCTGCTATGTCTACCAGTCTCCCAACTAGACTGCAAGCCCCTAAGGCAGACAACAGGCCCCAGAGCTCTTTTATCTTCCCAGATCCCAGGCACGGTGCTTCAGAAAACTACAGAAAACCCTAAAGACTCCACCAAAAACACCTGTTAGAATTAATTTAAAAAGTCAGTAAAGTTGCAGGATACAAATCAATATAGAAAAATCAGTTGTGTTTCTATGCACCAACAACAAACCATCAGAAAGTGAAATTAAGAAAACAATCCCACTGGGGACTTCCCTGGTGGCACAGTGGTTAAGAATCCGCCTGCCAATGTGGGGAACACGGGTTCGATCCCTGGTCCGGGAGGATCCCACATGCTGCAGAGCAGCTGGGCCCGTGCGCCACAACTACTGAGCCTGCGCTCTGGAGCCCGCGAGCCACGACTACTGAGCCCGCATGCCACAACTGCTGAAGCCTGCGCGCCCTTGAGCCCATGCTCCGCAACAAGAGAAGCCACTGCAATGAGAAGCCTGCACACCGCAATGAAGAGTAGCCCCTGCTCGCCGCAACTAGAGAAAGCCCACGTGCAGCAACAAAGACCCAACACAGCCAAAAATAAAATAAAAATTAAAAACAAAAACCAAAAAAAAATCCCACTTACAATTGCAACAAAAAGAATAAAATACCTAGGAATAAATTTTTTCCAGTTTTATTGAAAAATAATTGACATACATTTCTGTATAAGTTTAAGGTACACAGCATGATGGTTTGATTTACCTATTTGTGAAACGATGACCACAATAGGTTTAATTAACGTTTATTATCTCAAATAGATACAATAAAAAGAAAAGAAAAAATTCTTCTTGTGATGAGGCATAAATTTAACCAAGGAAGTGAAAGACCTGTACACTGAAAACTATAAGACATTGATGAAAGAAATTGAAGAAGACACAAATAAATGGAAAGATATTCCATGTTCATGGATTGGAAGAATTAATATTGTTAAAATGTCCATGCTATCCAAAGAGATATACAAATTCAATGCAACCTTATCAGACTTCTAACGGTACTTTTCATAGAAATAGAACAAACAATCCTAAAGTTTGTATGGAATCACAGAAGACTCAGAATAGCTGAAACAATCTTGGGAGAGAACAGAGCTAAAGCATCATGCTTTGTGATTTCAAATCCTATCACAAAGCTACAGTAATCAAAATGGAATGATATTGACATAAAAATATATAAATAGATTCGTGGAAAAGAATAGAGAGCCCAGGAATAAACTCATGCATACGTGGTCAACTAATTGGCAACAAAGGATCCCAGAACATGCACAGGGGAAAGGACAGTCTCTTCAATAAATAGTGTTGGGAAAACCGAACAGCCACATGTAAGAGAACAAAACTGAACCACTATCTTATACCACATACAAAAGTGAATGTGGGAAGCAGATTACTTAGGAGTTTGGGATTGACATGTACACACTACTGTATGTAAAACAGACAACCAACAAGGACCTACTGTATATCACAGGGAACTCTACTCAATAGTTTGTAATAACCTATAAGGGAAAATAATCTAAGAAAGAATATATATACGAATGTATAACTGAATCACTTTGCTGTACACCCTACCCTAACACAACATTGTAAATCAACTATATTTCAATAAAAATTTAAAACATTAAAAAAAATGATTTCAAAGTGGATTAAAGACTTGAATGTAAGACCTGACCATAAAACTCCTAGAACAAAACACAGAAAAAAGCTCCCTGACACTGGTCTTGGCAATGATTTTGGGGATTTGATACCAAAAGCAAAAGCAACGAAAGCAAAAATAAACAAGTGAGACTATATCAAATTCAAAAGCTTCTGCACAGTAAAGGAAACCATCAACAAAATGAAAAGGCAACCTATGGAATGGAAGGAAATATTTGCGAACTACATATCCAATAAGGCATTAATACCCCAGATATACAAGGATCTCATATAATCCAACAGCAGAAAAACCCAAATAACCCAATTTTTTCAATGAGCAAAGGACCTGCATAGACATTTTTCCAAAGAAGATATACAAATGGCCAACAGGTACGTGTTCAACAACACTAATCATCAGGGAAATGCAAAAAAAACCCATAATGAGATATCACCTCACACCTATTAGAATGGCTATTATCAAAAAGAAGAGATAACAAATCCTGGTGAGGGTGTGGAGCAAAGGGAGCCCTGTTCACTGTTGGAAATACAAGCTGGCACAGCCACTACGGAGAACAGTATGGAGGTTCCTCAAAACATTAAAAAAATAGAACTACCATATGGTCCAGCAATCCCACATCTGGGTATAATATGCAAAGGAAATAAAATCATTATTTTGAAAAGATAGCTGTACTCCTATGTTCATTGCAGCATTATTCACAATATCCAAGGTATGGAAACAATCTGTGTCCATCAACAGTTGAATGGAAAAGAAGATGTGGTACACATATACAATGGAATATTATTCAGCCTTAAAAAAGAAGGAAACCCCGCCATTTACGACAATATGTATGAACCTGGAGGGCATTATGCTGAGTAAGATAAGCCAGACAGAGACAAAGACTGCATGGTATCATTTATATGCATATCTAAAAGAAAAAAAGTCCAATTCTTAGAAACAGAGAGTAGAAAAGTGATTTCCAGGGGCTGAGGGGTGAGGAAAAAAGGAGAGGTTGGTAAAAGGGTGTAGACTTCCAACTGCAGGGTGAATAAGGTCTGAGGACCTAATGTAAAACACGGTGACTATAGTTGGTAACATCATACTGTATAATGGAAATTTGCTAAGAGTAGAGTAGAACTTAAATGTTTCACCAAAAAAAAAAAAAAAGTAACTATGTGATGTGATGGATATATTAATTAACTCAATGAAGGAATCCTTTCACAATGTGTACATATGTCAAATCATCACATTGTACACTTTAAAAAGATAATAATTTTATGTGTCAACTATACTTCAAAAATAAGAAAAAAATACAAAATAAACACAAAACTATTTTAGCATTCACAGCAGATCACAGTGGGCAGATATTTAAATCTGAAACCTAAACGTCAAGAGACAGAAACTGGGAAGCAGAAATCAGTTCAGGTGGAGATTTCACTCTCAGAGGTCCAGAGCATCTTTGGGATCTATATCCTTTGGGGTGTGCAAAGACAGATGGTCCACGCCACCTGTGAGACAAATTCCTTAGACCCTTCACTAAGATTCTGAAGGCTTGGAAAGAAATAATCTCATTTTATTTGAACCTGAATTAAAGGTGACTACAAAACCAAGGATGTACCAAGAGTCAATACTAGAATTAGAATGGATTAACTTCTGATTTCCCAGTTTTGACTCTGGGAGAAATTTACCTGTACATTATTAAAAATTATCTGCATGACACAAATTATCCCAAACTGTTTTTACTCCCAAATTTCCAGTTCCAATTTACATTATGTCAGACATGTAAAAAGTCTGTTACTCTTACACATTTGAAAATAATATATTCAAATGTGGCTTATTCTTTTCCATAACTTGAGAGCTACTTTCCAAATCATCTTCGATCTGAGAACTCTGGCAACTTGAGAATTAATTCTCCTTACCTGATGTTGGCTCAACAGTAAAGGCTTGATGAGACCGAACCAAAGCAACATGAAACTCAAAATCTACAGGGCAACTGCACTGCAAAGGAATCACATAGCTTTTGCTGCAAAAAAAAAAAAAGAAAAAAAAAGAAAAACGGAAAATATTATTTTTCTTTATAACTAGATCCTCTGGTATCAAGGAAAAGAAACTCAGGTTATGTAATAAACAATCACAACCATGAGGACAGTCAACGCTCACACAATAATTCCCGGGTGCCAGCTAACCGACAGTAAACTAGTCTAATCCTATCAGGTGGTAAGATGATTTCTCCACTGACAGAAGAGGAAACCAAGGCGCAGCGCAGGCTCCTGCCCTGCCCAAGGGGACACAGCTGGCTAGCGGCAGAACCAGGATTCAGTGCAGGTCCACCGTCCCGACAACAGCTCTGTCTGCCACCTGTCGAGCCGGGCAGCTTTAACCTACGGGTGCTCAGTGCCAGGCAAAGGGCGTCTCTGCCACACGACGGGCCCCGGGGAGCCTGGGGACGCCGCAGAAGCAGGCGTCATGGACAGCCTGGGAAGCCCTGGCCCCGGCAGCGCCTGGAACTGGCCCGTGTTGAAGAAACCACACGGTGGGTTTCGTTGGCCGAAATATGCTGGTGGCTATTTGGTTAGAAGCTGCAAACCAGCAGAGGAGCTGGAGAGAAATGCTCTCACGGGGACAAGGCCACCTGCTCTTCTTGGAGAGCCCTGCGCTTCCCCTGACGGCCCCTCCTCCTACGGGGCGCGCCGGGCGGCCCGAGTCTGCGGGAGAACAGAACCCTCCAGGCGATCGGTGGCATCCCGCGAGGGGCGGGGGCAGGTCACCTGGGCCCCTTCCAGCAGCTCCTCCCTCTCCTCGGGGCTGCGCGCGCCCTTCTGCACGCCCAGCCCGCCCAACGCCCCCCCCCACCCCCCCGGCCCGGCCGCCGGCCCCCACCTGTCCGCCTTCCGAGGACCCCCTGCCCGCTGCGCTGCCCCTCGCGCCCGGCTCCGACTCCGGGACAGCGAGATCGCAGGGGGTTTGGGCAGCTCTCGTGCTGCCTTCTGGGAGGTGCCCGTCCCCGCCGGGCTGGCTGTGGGCTTTCCCATCGCGGCCCACGCCCTCAGCGGCCAGCGCCCGGCTGCCTGGGAGCTCCAAGTCCCATGAAGGCACAGCCGAGTCGACTGGCTTCTCCTGCACAGCCTCAGCCAAGCCCCAGAGTCCTGCACAGAGGAGCCCAACGAGTATTTGCTGGAGCAAAGTGAAATCACCCCTTGTCAGGAGGAATTTGGGGGATACAGTAATAGTGCAAACATGGTTTGAAAAACGATGCCAAGAGCATTTTTATTTGGCTTTAAACTCATTATCTTTTAAACATTTCTGAAATATTCCAAATATAAAGAAAAATATTGAGAAGAATAAAATAAAGATCCCTTTATCCACTACCAACCTCTATCAAATCTTCTGCTTTGGGTAAATCCATGTCATATTCTTAGAGAAATAAAACACCGCAGAACAGCTGAAGCTCCCTGCCCACCTCTCCCTGGACCTCTGCTCCTTCCTGCCTTCCCAGGGGTGACCGCACCTGGATTCACCATCAATCCATGGATTTTTATAGTATCACCGCATATGTATGTACCCATAAAATGTATAATAGTTATTATTTGTTTTCAACAATATGGTTCTAAAACGTGCTAGTTTTGCCCAGCACTATGCTTTTGAGGTTGACCCATGAAGTTCTGTTCGTTCGATTTAACCAGTGACGAGTAGTCCATTGTATGACGACATCATCCTCGTTTCTCTACTCTCGTGCTGAAAGCGTTTAGGTTGTTTGCACCTTTTCACTACTGCAATGTGGTGAGGACAGTCCTTGGGTGGGACTCCTTATGCATCTGGGCCAGAGCTGCTCTAGCTATAACCAAGAAGTGGAATTACTGGTTAGCAGTAAAGTGAAAATATCAGCTTTACTACATACAGCCAAAACACCCTCCAAAGCACTTGGACCAATTTATCCTTCCACAAGCAGCATCTGATTACCAGCACAGCATTCTCAGACATTTTAACTTCTTCCAACCTGATGGGGGTGAAATGGTATCTCATTTTATTTTCATTTTCATTTCTTTGAGGTTGAGCTTCTACTCATGGGTACCCATTTGGGTTTCCTCTCCTATGAACTGCCTGTGCATATTCTTTGCCCATTTTTCTATTGGGTTGTTCTGTTCTCTTATTAATTTGGAAATTCTAGATATTCATTTTGGCAATTACATCCACTGATATAAATTCTAGATAAGGGTCATTATACAGAGTAATCACTTCAGCCAACAGTGAGATGAATATTTCATAGTTTTTTTTGTTTGTTTGTTTTGTTTTGTCTTACCAAACTCATAGACTCTGTCCTAAATCAGGCTCTACTAGAAGTATCAGTTCATCCATCTTAACACTGTGAGATGCTTTCTAATTCGGAAATACAGGGTACATAAAAGTCGTTACATTTTCAAGGCAATTCAGCCTAACAGACACTCAGGCCCCACTAAGCATCAGGTCCTTTACAGCACTGGGTAGATAAAACTAACATTACAAATTGCACATGCCTCTCAAGATGTAAGCAGCTTTGGGTAATGGTCAACGTGAAGCATGAAGCTGCCCGAACCTGGTCCCTGAAGATAGACCAGTGACTCCCAGGCCACCTGGGCTACATGGCCCTCCAGTTAGTACCCCCGGGGTCTGCTCAGAGCTGCCCCTCCAGTTAGTACCCCCGGGGTCTGCTCAGAGCTGCCCCTCCAGTTAGTACCCCCGGGGTCTGCTCAGAGCTGCCCCTCCAGTTAGTACCCCGGGGGTCTGCTCAGAGCTGCCCCTCCAGTTAGTACCCCGGGGGTCTGCTCAGAGCTGCCCCAGCAGCTGCTCAGGGGTCTCCTGCTAGAAGCTGAATGCTTGCATGTTCCTGAACTAAAACAAACAAACAAAAACTGCTAGGGCTTTTTATGTATGCCTAATCTGTAGCTAATGTCAGAGCTCTGATAATCCCCATAGAAAAAGTGTCAGAGCATTTGTTTAATGATGATTACATGAAGCCAAGTTCCTAATGCATTAATCAGTTGGAAAAACAAACAGTTCCTTAAGGGCGCAAAATTCCAAGGGCCTTGATTCAGAAAGAGACACAGCAGGGCAAGGAAGGCAAATTCAGTGGAAGCACTGACCTTTGCTTTCATTGCTGCTGTTCACATCACGGATGTCAAATTAGTGTGGCTGGCTTCCTTCACCATAAATCAAGGACAGTCTAGATTAATTTGGGTCAAGAGCACTTTTGGCAAATATGAAGTTTAGTTTTTTTAGAAGTTTTCCATTCAGGAAACAGAATACCGTTAAATTCTGGGGGAACTTAAAAATTATCAACTAAATCCCCATTGCTAAATACAATTAAAACTGATCTGCAGTGAAGAAACGTGGATAAATATACATATCTTATGCCTATTAATCTTCAGATGCAAATTGGAGCCTGAATTAAGAGTTCTTCCATAACTTATAGAAAGCAGTCAATTAAAATAGGAAAGCAGATAGAAGTTAGTCCTTTCGGAGGTAATGACAACTTTTATCCCCGATACTTTATGTGTTTTTTTTTTTGCCTCACTGCAAGGCATGCGGAATTTCTCCGACCAGGGATCGAACCTGCGCCCCCTGCAGTGGAAGTGCAGAGTCTTAACCAGTGGACCACCAGGGAAGTCCCCTGCTACTTTAGTATTTAAACATTTAATCAAACATGCTAAGGCTATGTATAAAAATATATTAAGTATTTTTAAAGAATTATTCCTTATTTTTAGTAAAATCCAACCCACACCTTTTAAATACTAGACTTATATTATGATCATGTACAAACTCTGTGCCTCTTAGAAGAAAAGAGTATAAATTTGCCTCACAGAAAGTAAATATTATAAAATAACTTAATATAAACTCAAATTTCTTTCTTGTCCCTTCTCTAAATAAATGCAAGTAGAGGGCCAGACACCACAGTAATTTCTAGTAAATTACATAACATTTGTTTTTACTTTACTCTGATCTTATTTTATCATTTACCCTAAAATCTCACATTGTGTTTGTCTCAGGAGTAATCAAGGATTTCTTGAGAGAATGAATGATCTTGTGAACTTATTGTATATAACATAAAATCAAATTTCCTCCCTAATTAAAAAGTCTCAATGTTTAGAGAGTGGAATGAGTGAACCATCTTGCCATCAATAGCGCTGGACTCCTTTTTGGAGAATTATGGTAATAACTGATAATGTAAGTGAGCAGGACACCGTGGGGCCTTCCCGGAACAGACACCCACCCCACTCACGTCCTCTACCTGCCTCTTTGCTGTAGAAAACCTGTAGCCTCCTAGGCCTTCCCTGAGTTCCAAAGAGTAAATTTAATAAGAGAAGTGAGAAAATGCAGAAAGAAAGGAAAACCGTCAAGCAACACAAAACAATAATAGTTTAGCCATTATACAATCTCAAGGACCTTTAGTTCCTCCTCCAGGGCTGCAGAGAATATTCTGAGCCATGTCCTTTGAGCTGTTTTGCAGATACTGAAACCCCCGCCAGGTGGGAGAAGTTAATTGCACGCTGCCCACAAGCACATAGACCCCAGACTCACCGGAACTGGAAGGTTGATGACGCTGACTCCCAATCACCGCACCACCAGCCGAGCAGAAGAATGCCCACGAGCTGATCACACACCCCACAACCCCCCTCCCTCACCCTGTCTTTAAAAAAACTTTCCCTGAAAGCTTTCAAGGAGTTTGGCCCTTTTAAGCACTAGCTGCCTGGACTCCTTGCTTGGCACCTGCAATAAATGCTGCACTTTCCTTCACCACGACCCGGTGTCAGTAGATTGGCTTTGCTGCACATGGGTGAGCAGACCCAAGTTTGGTTCGGTAACAATAATAAGCATGACAAATGCTAACTTATTACAAGATGCTGGATTCAGACAGCACAATAAATTAATCATTAGCTATTACACATGTACAAAACTTTGAGAGAAACACCATCAAGATAAAGGGAAGCCTCCCCACAGAGACATATGTATAATTTAAACTATAACATAGACTATAACATGTCAATTTAGCAGGACTTCTCCTTTGTCAACTACTCACTGATACAGGAACCATTTATAGATCAGAAGATGTGGACAGCAATGATGTTTGTGTGACACCCGTTCCCTTCCAAATGTACAGAAGACTCATGGGAAAATCAAGTCTGAGCAAGCTTTGGGACTACATATTATGGCAGTTTAAAAACACATCTATTGGGACTTCCCTGGTGGTCAAGTGGTTAATACTCTGTGCTCTCAATGCAGGGGGCCCGGGTTCAATCCCTGGTCAGGGAACTAGATCCTGCATGCCACAACTAAGAGCCCGCACGTGGCAACTAAGACCCAGCACAGCCAAATAAATAAATAAATAAATATTAAAAAAACAAACAAACAACAACAAAAAAGTCTAGGGACTCTTCAACATTTCTTCTATTGAGAGGTTTCCTTCCCTGGAATCTGGGCTCTCTGGCCACTCAGCTACTAGAATGCAGTGGAATGATGCCGTACTGCTTTCTAAAGGCCACGCCTGGGAAACTGCCATCTCTTGTTCCTCCTGGATACTCACCTCGTTGCCATGCCCTCAGGAAGCCCAAGCAGTCTGGGGAGAGGCCCACGTGGAGAGAACCAAGGCTCCCGCCCTCCACCCAGCTGAGCCCAGAAAATGGCCAGAGTGTGAGTGGACCATCTCAGGAAGTGGATTTCTGAGCCCCCAGCTAACTCTGCACGAAGCAAAGCAGCCTTCTCCATCAGGCCATGTTCAAATAGTAGATCCAGGAGCAAAACAAACGACTGCTGTTACTCTAAGCCACTACTTGTAGGGTGTTTTGTTACACAGCAGTAAGGAAAAAACAGACCCAAACAGCATTCTCTCTTCCTCATCTCATTTCTCCTTTAGTGAATGATTACCTTACCCCATTTCTGGTTGGAATAATAATTTGGCAATTTTTAAGTCTTTTTTCTCTTTTTGGTAGTAGCCCTTCATATGTCCTGGTCACACTGTGCTTGCCCCTCAGCTAACCCTCTTAACAACCCTGTGAGGTGAGTACTATTACTATGCCCATTTCATGGACAAATAAACTGACCTGTGGGGCCATCCAAGGACATGCAGTTAATAAGAGATGAGGTGGAAATTAAAGCCAGGACCCCAGGACCCTTAACTGCAATACTATACCTCTCTTCTCGGTCTCTAATAGCAACCAAGAGCTAAGAACATCTCACTGTTAGCACGGCCGTCTTCTTCCCTATTGACTTTCTCTTTAAAACTGATCCCTCGATTTAAAACTCTATTGAGGATTGGTTCAAGATGGCGGAGTAGAAGGACGTGCTCTCACTCCCTCTTGTGAGAGCACCAGAATCACAACTAACTGCTGAACAATCAACGACAGGAAGACACTGGAACTCACGAAAAAAGATACCCCACATCCAAAGACACTGGAGAAGCCGCAATGAGATGGTAGGAGGAGCGCAATCACAACAAAATCAAATCCCATTACTGCTGGGCGGGCGAGTCACAAACTGGAGAACACTTATACCACAGAAGTCCACCCACTGGAGTGAAGGTTCTGAGCCCCACGTCAGGCTTCCCAACCTGAGGCTGTGGCAACGGGAGGAGGAATTCCTAGAGAATCAGACTTTGAAGGCTAGCGGGATTTGATTGCAGGACTTCGACAGGACTGGGGGAAACAGAGACTCCACTCTTGGAGGGCACATACAAAGTAGTGTGCGCATCGGGACCCAGGGGAAGGAGCAGTGACCCTGTAGGAGACTGAACCAGACCTACCTGCTAGTGTTGGAGGGTCCTTGCAGAGGTGGGGGGTGGCTGTGTCTCACTGTGAGGACAAGGACACTGGCAGCAGAAGTTCTGGGAAGTACTCCTTGGCGTGAGCCCTCCCAGAGTCCGCCACTAGCCCCACCAAAGAGCCCCGGTAGGCTCCAGTGTTGGGTCGCCTCAGGCCAAACAACCAACAGGGAGGGAACCCAGACCCACCCATCAGCAGACAAGCGGATTAAAGTTTTACTGAGCTCTGCCCACCAGAGCAACAGCCAGCTCTACCCACCACCAGTCCCTCCCATCAGGAAACTTGCACAAGCCTCTCAGATAGCCTCATCCACCAGAGGGCAGACAGCAGAAGCAAGAAGAACTACAATCCTGCAGCCTGTGGAACAAAAACCACATTCACAGAAAGACAGACAAAATGAAAAGGCAGATGTACCAGATGAAGGAACAAGATAGAACTCCAGAAAAACAACTAAATGAAGTGGAGATAGGCAACCTTCCAGAAAAAGAATTCAGAATAATGATAGTGAAGATGATCCAGGACTTTGGAAAAAGAATGCAGGCAAAGATCGAGAAGATGCAAGAAATGTTTAACAAAGACCTAGAAGAATTAAAGAACAAACAAACAGAGATGACCAATACAATAACTGAAATGAAAACTACACTAGAAGGAATCAATAGCAGAATAACTGAGGCAGAAGAATGGCTAAGTGACCTGGAAGACAGAATGGTGGAATTCACTGCTGCAGAACAGAATAAAGAAAAAAGAATAAAAAGAAATGAAGACAGCCTAAGAGACCTCTGGGAAAACATTAAACGCAACAACATTCGCATTATAGGGGTCCCAGAAGGAGAAGAGAGAGAGAAAGGACCTCAGAAAATATTTGAAGAGATTATAGTCGAAAACTTCCCTAACATGGGAAAGGAAATAGCCACCCAAGTTCAGGAAGCGCAGAGAGTCCCATACAGGATAAACCCAAGGAGAAACACACTGAGACACATAGTAATCAAATTGGCAAAAATGAAAGACAAAGAAAAATTATTGAAAGCAGCAAGGGAAAAACGACAAATAACATACAAGGGAACTCCCATAAGGTTAATAGCTGATTTCTAAGCAGAAACTCTACAAGCCAGACGCGAGTGGCATGACATATTTAAAGTGATGAAAGGGAAGAACCTACAATCAAGATTACTCTACCCAGCAAGGATCTCATTTAGATTTGATGGAGAAATCAAAAGCTTTGCAGACAAGCAAAAGCTAAGAGAATTCAGCACCACCAAACCACCTCTACAACAAACGCTAAAGGAACTTCTCTAAGTGGGAAACACAAGAGAAGAAAAGGACCTACAAAAACAAACCCAAAACCATCAAGAAAATGGTAATAGGAGCATACATATCAATAATTACCTTAAAAATGAATGGATTAAATGCTCCAACCAAAAGACACAGGCTCACTAAATGGATACAAAAAAAGACCTATATATATGCTGTCTACAAGGGACCCACTTCAGACCTAGGGACACATACAGACTGAAAGTGAGGGGATGGAAAAAGATATTCCATGCAAATGGAAATCAAAAGAAGGTTGGAGTAGCAATACTCGTATTAGATAAAATAGACTTCAAAATGAAGAATGTTGCCAGAGACAAGGAAGGACACTACATAATGATCAAGGGATCGATCCAAGAAGAAGATATAACAATTGTAAATATATATGCACCCAACATAGGAGCACCTCAATACATAAGGCAACTGCTAACAGCTATAAAAGAGGAAATCGACAGTAACACAATAATAGTGGGGGACTCTAATACCTCACTTGCACCAATGGACAGATCATCCAAACAGAAAATTAATAAGGAAACACAAGCTTTAAATGACACAATAGACCAGATAGATTTAATTGATATCTATAGGACATTCCATCCAAAAACAGCAGATTACACTTTCTTCTCAAGTGCGCACAGAACATTCTCCAGGATAGATCACATCTTGGGGCACAGATCAAGCCTCAGTAAATTGAAGAAAATTGAAATCATATCAAGCATCTTTTCTGATCACAACGCTATGAGATTAGAAATCAATTACATGGAAAAAAACGTAAAAAACACAAACACATGGAGGCTAAACAATACATTACTAAATAACCAAGAGATCACCGAAGAAATCAAAGAGGAAATAAAAAAATACCTAGAGACAAATGACAATGAAAACACGACGATCCAAAACCTATGGGATGCAGTAAAAGCAGTTCTAAGAGAGAAGTTTATAGCAATACAATCCTACCTCAAGAAACAACAAACATCTCAAATAAACAACCTAACCTTACATCTAAAGGAACTAGACAAGGAAGAACAAACAAAACCCAAAGTTAGTAGAATGAAAGAAATCATAAAGGTCAGAGCAGAAATAAATGAAATAGAAACAAAGAAGACAATAGCAAAGATCAATAAAATTAAGAGCTGGTTCTTTAAGAAGATAAACAAAATTGATAAACCATTTGCCAGACTCATCAAGAAAAAGAGGGAGAGGACTCAAATCAATGAAATTAGAAAGGAAAAAGGAGAAGTTACAATAGACACCGCAGAAATACAAAGCATCGTAAGAGACTACTACAAGCAACTCTATGCCAATAAAATGGACACCTGGAAGAAATGGACAAATTCTTAGAGAGGTATAACTTTCTGAGACTGAACCAGGAAGAAATAGAAAATATGTACAGACCAATCACAAGTAATGAAATTGAAACTGTGATTAAAAATCTTCCAAGAAACAAAAGTCCAGGACCAGATGGCTTCACAGGTGAATTCTATCAAACATTTAGAGAAGAGATAACACCCATCCTTCTCAAACTCTTCCAAAAAATTGCAGAGGAAAGAACACTCCCAAACTCATTCTATGAGGCCACCATCACCCTGATACCAAAACCAGACAAAGATACTACAAAAAAAAAAATTACAAACCAATATCACTGATGAATATAAATGCAAAAATCCTCAACAAAGTACTAGCAAACAGCATCCAAAAACACATTAAAAGGATCATACACCATGTTCAAGTGGGATTTATCTCAGTGATGCAAGGATTCTTCAATATACACAAATCAATCAATGGGATACACCATATTAACAAACTGAAGAGGAAAAAGCATATGATCATCTCAATAGATGCAGAAAAAACTTTTGACAAAATTCAACACCCATTTATGATAAAAAACTCTCCAGAAAGTGGTCATAGTGGGAACCTACCTCAACATAATAAAGGCCATATATGACAAACCCACAGCAAACATCATTCTCAATGGTGAAAAACTGAAAGCATTTCCTCTAAGATCAGGAATAAGACAAGGATGTCCACTCTCACCACTATTATTCAACATAGTTTTGGAAGTCCTAACCACGGCAATCAGAAGAAAAAGAAATAAAAGGAATACAAATTGGAAAAGAAGAAGTAAAACTGTCAGTGTTTGCAGATGACACGATACTATACATAGAGAATCCTAAAGATGCTACCAGAAAAGTACTAGAGCTAATCAATGAATTTGGTAAAGTTGCAGGATACAAAATTAATGCACAGAAATCTCTTGCATTCCTATACACTAATGATGAAAAATCTGAAAGAGAAATTAAGGAAACACTCCCATTTACCATTGCAACAAAAAGAATAAAATACCTAGGAATAAACCTACCAGGGGGGACAAAAGACCTGTATGCAGAAAACTATAAGATACTGATGAAAGAAATTCAAGATGATACCAACAGATGGAGAGATATATCATGTTCTTGGATTGGAAGAATCAATATTGTGAAAATGAGTGTACTACCCAAAGCAATCTACAGATTCAATGCAATCCCTATCAAATTACCAATGGCATTTTTTACAGAACTAGAACAAAAAAATTTTTAAATTTGTGTGGAGACACAACGGACCCTGAGTAGCCAAAGCGGTCTTGAGGGAAAAAAACGGAGCTGGAGGAATCAGACTCCCTGACTTCAGACTATACTACAAAGCTACAGTAATCAAGACAATATGGTACTGGCACAAAAACAGAAATATTTATCAATGGAACAGGATAGAAAGCCCAGAGATAAACCCACGCACCTATGGTCAACTAATCTATGACAAAGGAAGCAAGGATATACAACAGAGAAAAGACAGTCTCTTCAATAAGTGGTGCTGGGAAAACTGGACAGCTACATGTAAAAGAATGAAATTAGAACACTCCCTAACACCATACACAAAAATAAACTCAAAATGGATTAGAGACCTAAATGTAAGACTGGACACTATAAAACTCTTAGAGGAAAACATAGGAAGAACACTCTTTTGACATAAATCACAGCAAGATCTTTTTTGATCCACCTCCTAGAGTAATGGAAATAAAAACAAAAATAGCAAATAGGACCTAATGAAACAAAAGCTTTTGCAAAGCAAAGGAAACTACAAACAAGACGAAAAGACAGCCCTCAGAATGGGAGAAAATATTTGCAAACGAATCAGCGGACAAAGGATTAACCTCCAAAATATATAAACAGCTGTTGCAGCTCAATATTAAAAAAACAAACAACCCAATCCAAAAATGGGCAGAAGACCTAAATAGACATTTCTCCAAAGAAGACATCCAGATGGCCAAGAAGCACATGAAAAGCTGCTCAACATAACTAATTATTAGAGAAATGTAAATCAAAACTACAATGAGGTATCACCTCACACCAGTTAGAATGGGCATCATCAGAAAATCTACAAACAATAAGTGCTAGAGAGGGTGTGGAGAAAAGGGAACCCTCTTGGACTGTTGGTGGAAATGTAAATTGATACAGCCACTATGGAGAACAGTATGGAGGTTCCTTAAAAAACTAAAAATAGAATTACCATATGGCCCAGCAATCCCACTACTGGGCGTATACCCAGAGAAAACCATAATTCAAAAAGACACATGCACCCCAATGTTCACTGCAGCACTATTTACAATAGCCAGGTCATGGAAGCAACCTAAATGCCCATCGACAGAAGAATGGATAAAGAAGATGTGGTACATATATACAATGGAGTATTACTCAGCCATAAAAAGGAACGAAATTGAGTCATTTGTAGAGAAGTGGATGGATGTAGAGACTGTCATACAGAGTGAAGTAAGTCAGAAAGAGAAAAACAAATATCGTATATTAACGCATATATGTGGAACCTAGAAAAATGGTACAGATGAACCGGTTTGCAGGGCAGAAATTGAGACACAGATGTACAGAACAAACATATGGACACCAAGGGGGGAAAGTAGTGGGGGGGAGGGGTGGTGGTGTGATGAATTGGGAGATTGGGATTGGCATATATACACTAATATGTAAAAAATGGATAACTAATAAGAACCTGCTGTATAAAAAAATAAATAAAATAAAATTCAAAACAAAAAACAAACAAAAAACCCTGATCCCTCTGTGCTTTATTTCTTGAGGTTTTTGAAAGACGTGTCCTTTAATTAGCCCATCAGCAACAAAGGCTTATAAAGTCCCAAGACCTTTTCTCAGATGTTACCCACCTCCCCTCAAGTCCTGGCATGCATGCAGAGAGAAAGGGGGAAATCTGGGGCCTGGCCAGTTATTTTCCTTTAAGGTTGAGATGTACACTGCTGTATTCAGAATGTGACCAACAAAAACAGAAAGAAATCAGACATAATGATTCGTTGCCTGATAAGCCAGACCCCCAAACCCCCAAACGAATGGGCCACAATTTGAAAAGATACAAAGAGTGGAGAGTAAATTATGTTTCAAATTTCAAAGTATGCTCTTTTATCTCAGATGATTTATGTTCTTGTGAACTTTCATAGGCTGCTTATCTTGTTTTCAAAGACACAATTCACTTCACTGGGATTGGGGCCTGAATCCAGAAGCACAGTGGACCCGTGATCCGTGATGATATCGTCAAATAAAGACAAGCACAAACTCACATAAAGAAACGTTCAGGGAACAGGCGTCTAATTATTCTTTTGCCCTTATAGAATTAAACGCCACACTCGTTTTAGACTAGGCTTAGACCAGTGTTAGAGGTAAAGACTGATAAAGAATCAAAGTGTCAGGGAGGTTTGATGTTTTTTCTCTTGCTGGCCTGGCCTTCAAGCTCCTTTCTTGCCCTTACTTCAATTCCTTCCCCAACCCTACTTAGTTCTCCCTACTGGTAAAACCTCACCCTTACCCACACCCCAGTAGTTTAGGAAAAGGTGGAGTTCTGCTGAAAACACTAGGGAACAATGGGAATTAAATGAGGTCCCCTTTGCATACTTGGTAAAGGAAGTTACGGTGTTTCTCTGGGGGGTGGAAGGGAACTGAATTCTGGAAAAGTTAGAGGTGACCAGATGACATGTCGTCCGCAGAGACAGTACGTACCCTATTCATACTGGTTAAACGCCTTTTTAAAAAATGTGGTAAAATGTACATAACATAAAATTTACCATTTTACCCATTTCTAAGGTACACTTTAGTGGAATTAGGTGCATTCACACTGTTATGCAACCATCACCAAAAAGGCCTTGAAAAGGCTTGAAAAGCCTCCTGCAGATCGATTTCCTTTTTAGTTGAGAAAAATATAGCACTTATTGGGAGAAGATAAGAGGATACACTAAGAACTACTGACGGCCTTTTCCTCTTTTAGGAGACAAGGGAGAAGCAAGCCCACACTGAAGGTATTAAAACACACTCGGCTGGAGATGAATGACCTGTCCTGCCGGCCGGGCGCCCGGCTGCAGCTCCAAGTCCCTGCCGCTCACCCACCAGAAATTATAAGGACAAAAACTCACTTGGCAGTGGAATAAGAAATGAACTTTTAAAGCAAAGCAGCGTATTTTCAAATACTTCCGGTTCTGAAATTGCAGTCTGTAAGAATTTTGAGTGAGAAGACCCAACGCAGCCAAAAATAATAAATAAATAAATAAATAAATGAAATTTAAAAAAATTTTGCACAAAATCGAAGGGAGAAAAGCAGAGTATTACAATTTTCAAGCTAGGCTCTAATAAGGTCAGTATTGCTTCCCCAAGTTTCAGTTTTTCAGCCTTTTGATGGCTTTCTCCAGGAGTCAAAAGTCTGGGATTCAACATTCTGTGAGAAAAACTTGAAAAAAAAAACTTAATTTTTTGGGTCACTTTCAGGGTCGTACAGCCATCACGAAGCAGAGCCTGGATTGCAATCTAGACACTGCACTGCCTCGTCTCCTTTTTAGTTTCTTTATTGAGGGTCTTCGCAGGCCAGGTAGGTAACAGTGAGAGGAGAGGGCTACGTGTGAGGTAACAGGGAGCAGTGGGGACTGCGGCAGCCTGGCAAAGGCACTGCCCTCTGAAGGGGCAGTTTCCAGTCTGTCCCTGAGGAACTGATTGTGGTCATGCAGGAATGTGTGCCTAGTACTGCTGGATCTTCCTCTTTTTTTTTTTTTTTTAACAAAAAGTGGAAATCTAAATTTTCACGTGCAATCTTCTGATTTCTAAATGTTGGCAACTAACTGGAATTTTTAAAATTTATTTTATTGGAGTCTAGTTGATTTCCAATGTTGTGTTAATTTCTGCAGTAAGCAAAGTGACTCAGTTATACATATGTATACATTCTTTTGCATACTCTTTTCCATGATGGTTTATCCCAGGAGATTGGATGTAGTTCCCTGTGCTCTGCAGTAGGACCTTTTTGTGTATCTATTCTCTATACATAATAGTTTGCATCTGCCAATCCCGAACTCCCAGTCCATCCCCCCCCCCACACCCACCTCTCCCCTTTGGCAACCACAAGCCTGAAATGTTTACAAAAAATAAATCATGTGGGCCCCAACCATGTGGACCAAATGGAGCAGGTCAGCAGTGTAATGAAATCAGAGCCACAAATTCAGAACGGATGGGTGGGTGGCAGGCTGAGGGATAAACTGTCGGCACCGGACAAGACAGGAGGATTGGTGGGACGCTCCCCACTCTCCCCAACAATCCAAAAACTCCTCAGAGAACCATCCTGGGCTTTACTCCCCACAGGGAGCTACAACGGGAAGGACTGAGGTTGAGGGGATGAGATGGGAGAAGGAGCCAGAGGTACAGCTCCCAGCAGCTAGGCGCCCACCTCGTAAGACACAGTGACAGGCTGGCGGTGCAGCTGGAGGGCGTGCTGGTCCTCTGGGTGGGCGGGGTGGGGGGGGACAGTGGGTGAGGTTGGGCGCAGAAGCTGCCGAGCAGCTGGGACAAGCGCAGAGAGGCAGCGCCTGCAGGTGCGTCGTTCCTGGTCCTGCAGCCGGACCTCACAAGCAGCCCCTGAAGAAGTGACGGAGCAGAGCGGGGGTATTCGTGTGCACGTGGGACTGGGGGCTGCGGGCCTGAGGCAGAGAAACAGCAGGAGCCGGACTGCAATGCAGCCTCGAGGGCGAGGGCTGATGGGCTCCCAGGTGAGTGGCACGCTTGGGACCTTGGGACCACAGTGAGACTGGAGGTCACAGACGAGGCATCGCCGCTTCTCCTGCACCCAGCGGTGGCTGCAGCCAGCCCGCCCTTGTGGGAGGAGTGTTTTCTCACGGATAATACTTAGCAGCTGCCCTTCAAACCAGATGTGTGTCTACTCTGTGTTATATAACTTCTGGTTCCTTTAGTCAAAATGCCTAGTCCAACGTTTTTTTCCTCCTATTAATCACATCCTGGGGCCTAATGTATAAATCCAGTATTGCATGTCTTGTGCATAACTGTTCTAAAGAATCTTATTTTATGTACTATACGTATCAGAATAGTGTACATTGCCGTGTAATGTAAAAAAGAAAAATCTACATAAATAATGCAGCAACTACCCAAGTGTCATACCAGCTAAAACAATAAATAACCCTTGAACAGTGCGTGGTCACATTCAAACGCCCCTCTGTCCCAGGGAGGGAAGGCAGCCCAGAGATGGACCGCCACGTAGTCATCCCACACTCTCCATCGTGACACCGTCCACCGGGAGACCGTCACCTCTGCCAGGCAGCAGCTCACATCAGCTCACCCTCGCACACATCCACACCATCACTCCAGAGAAGGACAATGCCAGCGCCCGATGAAGCCAGACGGGGGGCGGACAGACGGGTGTGTGAAGCGAGGGCCTGCCCGCCGGCTGCGGATTCGTGGTGACGCTGTGTGCCCTCCCCTTGGCCAGCTGGCGGACCCATCGCCCGGCTCTGGGAGGGCTGGCACTGAGGACTCTCCCCTTGACCTTCTCCAGAGAAGTGCCCTTGGCTGAGGGGCTGGGCACCCCCATCCCTGTCCTGCACTCCTTTATGGGTTATGCCTTAATAAGTCAGGCACAATGAACCCTTGTTTCTGCTTCTAAGGAACCTAAGGCCCCACTACTACATTTAAATACTTGCAATCAGTGCCTGCTTTTGAGGTGTTCCAGGCCCCTCTCCACAGCAGTGTTAAGTACATGATGTGTTTATTCAATAGAGTTGTTATACTATATATAGAAATTGCTACGGTATCAAGTAGAACATAAGATTATACTTCAAAGCCCCCTTCTGAAACTCACTGATAACTGAGGTAGGTAAAGAGTATAAAAAGATCCAAATTTTAAAATAAACAATATGTCAGCAACATTTATAATTAATCAAAAACACTGTTTCAGATGTAGACAACAAACGTATGGACACCAAGGGGGGAAAGTGGGCGAGGGGTGGTGGTGGAATAAATTGGGAGATTGGGATGGACGTATATACACTAACATGTATAAAATAGATAACTAATAAGAACCCGCTGTATAATAAATAAATAAAAACACTTTCAATTCACAATCTCTACTATTCAACACCTGGCTTTCACATAGCTTTCAGATACAATTCATTAGCTCAAAGATGCCAGTGAAATGATTATACTTCTGATGATCGTTGTAGTATTTTTACCTCTTATAAGCAAATTTTAAAGAAAGGTACAAAACAGTTTTACTATAGTCACATAAGCCCACACAAATATGACGTGAATGTAAGCTTTGAAAAGTCAAACTCTTAAAAGTCTGACAATCAAATGCAATATAATATGCCCCAAATTTCAAAGAGAAGCGGTTTCTTTTTTAAAAATATTTATTTATTTATTTGGCTGCACTGGTCTCAGTTGCGGCACGTGGACTCAGCTGCGGCATGCATGCGGGATCTAGTTCCCTGACCAGGGATCAAACCTGGGCCCCTCATTGGGAGCACCGAGCCTTAGCCGCTGGACCACCAGGGAAGTCCCCGGAGTGCAGTTTCTACAAGGTACACACGACCGTGCATTTCTCTGCTTCCCTCGTTCAGTGGTGGCCTCAGTGAAATCCACATTTGCCAGCAAAGCCCCTGAGGCCCTTCTCGCTCAGCCCTTTCCCTGCCACAGCCCTGATAACCCAGGTCCAGGCTCACAAACGCTCCAGACCAGTCCACGGGTGCTGTGCCCTCCACATCTCTGCCTGTGCCCAAGCCTCCACACGGCCTGAAGCACCCTTCTTCCCTCCTGCTCCCTTCCGCTGGTTGATTTCTAGTCGTCCTTCAAAAGCTCAGGGCGGGCGCATTCTCCTCTAGGAAGTCTTGTCTGAGCTCCACCCTCCCACCTGCCCCCAACTCACTTCACACTGAGCTGGGTTACGTGTCCTTCCTCAGAACACACTGAATTAGAATTAGAATCGTCCATTTAACAAACAGCTCAAACAACTCAACAACAAAAAAGCAAACATCCCAATCGAAAAATGGGCAGAAGACCCAAATAGACATTTCTCCAAAGAAGACATACAGGGCTTCCCTGGTGGCACAGTGGTTAAGAATATGCCTGCCAATGCAGGGGACATGGGTTCGAGCCCTGGTCCGGGAAGATCTCACATGCTGCAGAGCAACCAAGCCCGCGAGCCACAACTACTGAGCCCACATGCCACAACTACCGAAGCCCACGCACCTAGAGCCCGTGCTCCACAACAAGAGAAGCCACCGCGATGAGAAGCCCGTGCACTGCAACGAAGAGCAGCCCCCGCTCGTCACAACTAGAGAAAGCCCGCGTGCAGCAACGAAGACCCAATGCAGCCAAAAATAAATAAATTAATTAATTTTTTTAAAAAAAGACATACAGATGGACAATAGGCCCGTGAAAAGATGCTCATCATCACTACTTATTAGAGAAATGCAGATCAAAACTACAGTGAGGTACCACCTCACACGGGTCAGAATGGCCATCATCAAAAAGTCTACAAACAATAAATGCTGGAGAGGGTGTGGAGAAAAGGGAACACTCTTGCACTGTTGGTGGGAATGTAAATTGGTGCAGCCACTATGGAGAACAGTATGGAGGTTCATCAAAAAACTAAAAATAGAGCTGCCATATGATCCAGCAATCCCACTCCTGGGCATATATCCAGACAAAACTATAATTCAAAAAGATACAGGCACCCCTATGTTCATAGCAGCACTATTTACAATAGACAAGACATGGAAGCAACATAAGTGTCCATCGACAGATGAATGTATAAAGAATATGTAGTACATATACAATGGAATACTACTCAGCCATAAAAAATAATGAATAATGCCATTTGCAGCAACACGGATGGACCTAGAGATCCTCATACTAAGTGCAGTCAGAAAAAGAAAGACAAATACCATATGATATCACTTATACGTGGAATCTAAAATATGACACAAATGAACTTACGAGACAGAAACAGACTTGCAGACGTAGAGAACAGACTTGTGGTTGCTGAGGAGGGGGGTGTGGGGGGAAGGAGTGGGGGTCAGCAGGTGCAAACTAGTACATAGAGGATGGATAACAACAAGGTCTTACTGCAGAGCACAGGGAACTCTATTCAATATCCTGTGATGAACCATAATGGAAAAGACTATGAAAAAGAATGTGTGTGTAGGGAGCTTCCCTGGCGGTCCAGTGGTTAAGACTCCACACTTCCACTGCAGGGGGCACGGGTTTGATCCCTGGTTGGGGAACTACGATCCCACATATCATGTGGTGCAGCCGGAAAAAAAAAAAAAAAAAAAAAGAATGTGTGTGTGTGTGTGTGTGTGTGTATATATATGAATCACTTTGCTATACAGTAGAGTAATTAACACAGCATTGTAAATCAACTATACTTCAATAAAATAAAAACAAAGAATTGTCTATTTAATCACAAGATGAGGGTTTAATCACCTCTACATCCTTAGTACCTACCACTGTGCCTGGCACATAGTAGGCATTCAATACAGGTTTGTTAAATGAATGAATGAATGAATGTTGAATAAAGAACCTACCCAAATAATACCTTCAACCCACAAGGCAGCCTAGGATTAATAGAGGAGATTTCAGGTGAAAACCCTTTCAAATAGTCACCACCACCACCACCCCTCCCCCCCCCCCCCCCCCACAGGGCTGGAATGCAGTGCTGGGCAGTTTGCATAGTTAAAAGTTGGGGAAAAGCCATTAAGTCAAGTGCATCAAGTCTTGGGAAGGCTCTGCTGCCAGAATGCTTGGAGAAACAAAGTAGCACGCTTATCTTTTGAAAGATTTTTAAAAATATCACAGTGTTACACACAGTAACTCAGCTTCATAAACTGTTCAGCTGAAATTTTCATTCTGATTACAAATGAAGGGCATGATGTATAAAACAGCTTGGGAGGAGCCTCCAGAGAAGTGGGCAGATTTATCTGTTAAGAAGGTCCAGAAAATCTGCAAACAATAAATGCTGGAGAGGGTGTGGAGAAAAGGGAACCCTCTTGCACTGTGGCGGGACTGTAAATTGATACAGCCACTATGGAGAACAGTATGGAGGTTCCTTAAAAAACTAAAAATAGAACTACCATACGACCCAGCAATCTCACTACTGGGCATATACCCTGAGAAAACCATAATTCAAAAAGAGTCACGTACCAAAATGTTCATTGCAGCTCTATTTACAATAGCCAGGACATGGAAGCAACCTAAGTGTCCATCATCGGATGAATGGATAAAGAAGATGTGGCACATATATACAATGGAATATTACTCAGCCATAAAAAGAAACGAAATTGAGATATTTGTAGTGAGGTGGATGGACCGAGAGTCTGTCATACAGAGTGAAGTAAGTCAGAAAGAGAAAAACAAATACAGTATGCTAACACATATATATGGAATCTAAGAAAAAGAAAAAAAAAAAGGTCATGAAGAACCTAGGGGTAAGACGGCAATAAAGACACAGACCTACTAGAGAATGGACTTGAGGATATGGGGAGGGGGAGGGGTAAGCTGTGACAAAGTGAGAGAGTGGCACGGACATATATACACTACCAAATGTAAAATAGACAGCTAGTGGGAAGCAGCCGCATAGCACAGGGAGATCAGCTCGGTGGTTTGTGACCACCTAGAGGGGTGGGAGGGAGGGAGACGCAAGAGGGAAGAGATATGGGAACATATATATATGTATAACTGATTCACTTCGTTATAAAGCAGAAACTAACACACCATTGTAAAGCAATTATACTCCAATAAAGATGTTAAAAAAAAAAAAAAGAAGGTCCAAGAGGGAGGGGATATATGTATACGTATGGCTGAATCACTTTGTTGTACAGCAGAAACTAACACAACATTGTAAAGCAATTATACCCCACTGAAAAAAAAAAGAAGAAGAAGAACCAAGGCTGATGTCTGCATCATTTCCTCCTGCTTATGGACCATGCTCTCAACCTCGACAGCCTGGCTTACGGTCCAAACAAGGAGTGATTTGTGGAGGGAAAGAAAGAAAAAGAGGGAGAGAGAGAGAGAGGAAGGGAGGGAGGGAGGGAGGAAGGAAGACAGATGACCTAGGAAGTTAGTTGTTTCCTGCCACTTCAATTTTGGTTAAAAATTGCTTATTCACCCATTTAAAGGAAATAGCTATGTTTGGCCTCAAAATGCATAGAGTGAGTGGGTCCTGCCAGGAGGGATTCACCTCTATTAGCCCCTTGGGGTCCTTTCTCAGCCCACTTAGTGCTGAGAAGGACCCAGTGAAGACTGGGTTGATGAGGGGAGGGAAGAAGTGCTGGGAAAGCGTTCTGGCAGAACATTTTGGGAAAAGTAGAGAAAAGAAGAGCAAGGGGCCGAGAATATACGTCATCCAAAGTGTAACAGTCTGATAATACCCACTGTCGGCAACGATGCAGGGGAAGCAGGAATTCTCATGCGTCTCCGGTGGGTTCACCGATTTTGGAAAACGATTTGGCATTAAATAGTGACACTGAAGCTGTGTGGACCTGCAATTCCACTTCGAGGTGTACAACCTGGAAAACTCTGGAATATGTGCCCCAGGCCATGCACAGGGATATACAACAGCAGTGCCGGTCACAGCAAAAAAAAACAGTGGCAATAATGCCATGGGTCCATTAGCAGCAGAGCAGAGTTTTAAAACTGCGGTAAATCCACGCAGCAGACCCCACAGCAGTGAACTACGGCTCTGTGTTAACACAGCTGGGCCACGGAAACACAATGTTGCAGAAAAAAGCAAGTTACAAAAGAATCGACATACAGTATGATTCCATTTATATAAAGATCAAACACTGGCAGAGCCAAACCATGTGTTATTTAGGGGTGCCCACGTATGTCTCGAAACTATTGAAATAAATGAAAGAAAGGATTCCCACTAAATTCAGAATAGTAGTTGTAAAATTACTGGCAATGCTTTATGTCTTAATGTCTTAAAATCAATGTTCATTATACTATCATTCTTTAAACTGTATGTATTATTACATATTCTTTTGTATGTATAATTTATTGACAATTCTTTTTTTTGAGAATTTTTATTTTATTTTATTTTATTTTAATTTTAGTTTTTGGCTGCGCCATGCAGGGATCTTAGTTCCCTGACCAGGGATCGAACCCACATCCCCTGCATTTGAAGTGCAGAGTCTTAACCACTGGACCACCAAGGAAGTCCCTTATTGACAATTCTTAAAGAGTTGTTTTTAAAAAAATAAGTAAAGAGAGATGGTGCATCAGAAGCTCATGCGAAGCCGCTGGGCGGGGGATGGGATCTCACGTCAGCTGAAC
This sequence comes from Balaenoptera musculus, assembly GCF_009873245.2. NCBI lineage: Eukaryota > Metazoa > Chordata > Mammalia > Artiodactyla > Balaenopteridae > Balaenoptera > Balaenoptera musculus. Next base: position 169,201 of record NC_045791.1, on the reverse strand, counting down.
CAACGCGATTGTTCAGATCCAGATGGTGAGTTTCATTCAAGGGCTCTGAAGCTCATACACCTTGGTCCCCCGCCACCACCAGAAAGCTTCAGTTGCCCCCTCTCTACCTCTACTACCCAGTCACTAGCAACTTGTATGCCCTGCTCAGAGCTGCCCGCAGGCACCTGAACTTGCTTTCACCCCCAAACACACGCTGAAGCCCACAGTCTTTGCTCACCGTCTGGGCCCAGACCACGAGGCATCTAGTATCTACCAGCTACTGCGTGGTTTCATCACCTGCAAGACGTCGTGCACACTCTTCGCCGCCACCGTGCTTTTGTACGTGCTGTTTCCCTGCCTGGACCGCCACCCTCACAGCCCACCCCACGGTGGACAACCGGATAGGATAACCGGACGTCCCCTGCTTAGGCGTGAGGACTTTCCCCATCTGCCAATCAGCTCTGTGCTCGCTCTTCTGGGCCTGCACAAGACCCTGTGTGGGCCCTGATTACAACGCTTAGCACGCAGTGTAATTAATCAGTGACGTGGTTCTGTCCCCATCAGACTTGAAGACCTTCAGAATGAGAACTTCTGTCTATTCATCCTTTTACCATAGGTGATATTCAAAATATCACCCAAACAGGACTTCACGGGCAGTGCGCCACTAGCGTGGATACAAAGCTGGAGCCAGGTCCTGCAGGTCCCCCCCCCCCCCGCCAGATGGCTAGGTATTCACAACTTAGTTACGGAATCACTGGGGGGGAGGGGCGGCAGGAGAGGCACCAGGCAGCTGGCAGGGAGGGATCGGGGGCTCAGGACAGTATATATTTCCCAACCAGTACAGAAATATTTCAGCGTTTAACAGGATTTTAACAACCAGCATGGCCATTGTATCTCGGTGTCTAACAGCTCAATATCTACCTTCCTTATGTCCCTAGGGACAGACAGCACTGTGCCATTTACTGCTAAAACAAGACACATCTTGAAGTACAACTAGAGTCATCAACTATTTTCCCAACAAGGAGGGAGGATTTGAGATTTGGCTTCCATGGTGACTGTCCAGGGTCTTGGCCTTCCCTGCAGCCATTCCGTCCAAAAACAGATGCTGGTTAATGTACAGGCATGAGGTGCCTCCCTGGGGCTCCGACACCAATACTCCCAACCCTGCAGGCCCTCCAACTACCGCCAACAGTATTTGGACCTTCTGGCAGCTACCCTGCCCTGTGAAGGGAAGCCTGTGGAGAAAGAAGCCCGCACAGGGCAGCAAAACCAAGATCTGGGGAGGGTCAGGTCCCTGCAACCCCTGTTAAACCCCTAGACCCAGCCATGCCTGAAGGTGCGTGCCACCTTGCACCTTTCAGGTTGATGACCCAATAAATTCCTTTCTTGCTTAACGATATTTTGACTCGGTTGGGTTTGTTTGTTGGTTGTTTGCTTTGCCTTTGCAACTACAAGTCCAGTCTAACTCAGCTAGAAGGAAAACTTTCCATTAGGAAAAATAGAAATCTAAGTTTTTATCTATGTGAGTCTCTCTTAACTTTTCACATCCCATGACAGTTTGGTAATTCATTTTGATAACTTACCTTTCACCAAGTAGAACATTTGATAGATTTATAAATGAGGGAAAGTCCAGTCTATTCATGACAGGATAGGCATGGATGGGGACAAGCAAAGTCTCACCTCCCTAAAATTAATGGGAAAAAAGTCAAGTTTACCATGCTTAAGACTATAATTTTCTTTTTTCTTTTTCTTTGTTTTTGGCTGCGCCTCACAGCATGTGGGAATTTAGTTCCCCGACCAGGGGTCAAACCCACGCCCCCTGCTTTGGAACAACTGGACCGCCAGGGAAGTCCCAAGACTATAATTTTCAAAGATGAATTTGTAGATCCTTTATTTCTTATCTTGTTTTCTATCATTAAAAATTACTTCCAGAAAAAAAGGGAAAACATTTCCTTAAAAAAAAAAACAACTGAGTGCTTAAATATAACAGTTGAAATAATGAGTTTTCTTAGTTATAAACAAAGTATAGAAAATTTTTAGTGTATTTCACTGAAATGACATTCAATATTATCCAGGAAAGCTAATGATGCCTTCACGTAGAGGTGAAAACAGTCACCTGTTTCGACTTCAGAAAGTTATAGGGAAACACAACCGTGAGCGGCCTGAGATAAACAGAAACCAGCACAGAATCAGCTGACCCAGACAGCGCCGAACAGTAAACACTGGACCAGCCAGAGGCACAGAGGCCTGCTTCTAGACCTGCACCGTGCGTGACCTTGAGTAAGACCTCTGACCTCTCCACAGCTCCTTTCTTCCTTTGCTTTCAAGTGGGGATATGTCCACCTTTCTTTAAAGGTATTTTTGAGAATTAAAGCAGACACTGGCCTTAAAAAGTTTAAAGCACCACATAAATACAAGGTACTAACAGCATTGCTATGAAGTAGCAGGACACCTTCCCTGGTGCTCTATGCAATGCCTGTCCTGGGGATTTTTGTTCTTGGTACAGAATACTCCTCCTGAAAGCACTATTCTGCTTTCATTTTTAGTTTTTTTTCCCCCTCTTTTTAAAAACTGAGACTCATTCGTTACTAAAGCACACTCTTCCACTTTAATTTTTTAAAGGTAAATTTGCTTAACCTTAAGGCTTCTCAGCTTGTAAGGGCTGGGCGTGGAACCCAGAGCAGAGGGGTGTGGAGGTGCCAGTTTTAAGGGAAGGACTGACAGCACGTGGGGCCGGAGGCCGGAGGCCGGGGATGAATTAGGTGACCTGGAAAAGGCCGGCGAGAACTCCTACAGCACAGCGTCTGGGGTCGGACCACACAAGTATCCTCCCTGCAGACCCCCAGGGCTGCCTCGGAGGACATTTGCTGCTGGTGCCCAGTGACAACTCGGGGTTGTTGCTGATCTCCTCACCTAGCTCTTAAAGGAGGGTGTTTAAGTTATTTGAAAAGCCTTCCTCAACTCCCAGCACCACAAGATAAATGAGATTTTTAGGCCAGGGCAGGTGGGAACCTGCAGCAAGCAGTGTCTCTAGCTCTGCCCCAGTTCTTGGCAGCCTGGAGCTTCCCCAGCGGGGACCCACGTCACCGGACCAGGACCCTCAAGCCACTCAGACTGGCTGCCCAAGGCATCAGGCTGAGAAACTTCATACTTGTCACTCATTCTCTCTTCTTCCCTTGAAGATGTAAGGTTTGACGCCACCCCCAAGCCCCCAAAAACCCCTGATATTAAGGGACATACCTGACAGTGAATGCGGATGCAATCATAGTAGTATCGCCACTCATCTGGAGTAAATGTAACGGTGACCGTGAGGGACAAGCCAGGGACAAGGCGGTGCTCCTAGAAGACACGGGGGTTCCTGTCCGGACGAGCCCCAGGGCCCACGGAAGCAGGACCACCGGGACAACACGCTACATGCCGCCCAGGGCAGACCTGCGGCACGGAAAGCCACGCCCACCAGTGAACACCCTGGGAGAACACGCCCCCCAGGGACACTTACCTTCTTCACATACTTGATCTGAAAGTGTTTGGTTTGGGGGGGTAAAATATGAACGCGTAAATCTTCATTGCAAATATTGACCACATGCTGGAGAGAAAAAGAAGCATTCACGTGAATCCACTGCTTTACCCACCTGCACATGCACCGCCTCATTTACCTTCACCTCACCTTGCTCCTGAAGGGATGTGAGGAGATACAGTGCACTTTTATTATTTTTAAAATTTTTATTCTATATTGATGTATAGTTGATTTACAATGTTGCCTTAATTTCAGGTGTACAGCAAAGTGATTCAGTTATACATATACATATATATATTCTTTTTCAGATTCTTTTCCCATTTAGGTTATTACAGGATATCGAGTAGAGTTCCCTGTGCTATACAGTAGATCCTTGCTGTTTATTTTATCTATAGGAATGTATATATGTTAATCCCAAACTCCTAATATTTTTATTTTTTTATTAATTAATTAATTTATTTATTTATTTATGGCCGTGTTGGGTCTTCGTTTCTGTGCGAGGGCTTTCTCTAGTTGCGGCCAAGTGGGGGCCACTCTTCATCGCGGTGCACGGGCCTCTCACTATCGCGGCCTCTCTTGTTGCGGAGCACAGGCTCCAGACGTGCAGGCTCAGCAATTGTGGCTCATTGGCCTAGTCGCTCCGCGGCATGTGGGATCTTCCCAGACCAGGGCTCGAACCCGTGTTCCCTGCATTGGCAGGCAGATTCTCAACCACTGTGCCACCAGGGAAGCCCCCAAACTCCTAATTTATTTCTTCCCCCAACTTTTCCCCTTGGTAACCATAAGGGTTTTTTTTTATTTTTTAAATTTTTTTGGCTGTATTGGGTCTTCGTTGCTGCACGTGGGCTTTCTCTAGTTGCAGCCAGCGGGGGCTACTCTTCGTTGGTGCGCAGGCTTCTCATTGCGGTGGCTTCTCTTGTTGCGGAGCATGGGCTCTAGGCGCGTGGGCTTCAGCAGTTGTGGCGCACGGGCTTAGCTGCTCCACGGCATGTGGGATCTTCCTGGACCAGGAATCGAACCTGTGTCCCCTGCAATGGCAGGCAGATTCTTAACCACTGCGCCACCAGGGAAGTCCCCATAAGTTTGTTTTCTATGTCTCTATTTCTGTTTTGTACATAAATAAGTTCATTTGTATCATTTTTTAAGATTCCACATATAAGTGATATCATATGGTATTTGTCTTCCTCCGTCTGACTTTCTTCACTAAGTATGATAATCTCTAGGTCCATCCATGTTACTGCAAATGGCATTATTTCATTATTACTCTAGGAGGTGGATCCAAAAAGATCTTGCTGTGATTTATGTCAGAGAGTGTTCTGCCTATGTTTTCCTCTAAGAGTTTTATAGTGTCTGGTCTTACATTTAGGTCTTTAATCCATTTGGAGTATATTTTTGTGCATGGTGTTAGGGAGTGTTCCAATTTCATTCTTTTACATGTAGCTGTCCAGTTTTCCCAGAACCACTTATCCAAGAGGCTGTCATTTCTCCATTATATATTCTTGACTCCTTTATCAAAAATAAGGTGACCATACGTGTGTGGGTTTATCTCTGAGCTTTCGATCCCATTCCATTGATTTGTGTGTCTGTTTTCGTGCCAGTCCCATACTGTTTTGATTACTGTGGCTTTCTAGTATAGTCTGAAGTCAGGGAGCCTGATTCCTCTAGCTCCATTTTTTCTTTCTCAAGATTGCTTTGGCTTCAGTGCACGTTTAAACGCTTCAAGAGATTCAAAATCTATCATACACCACTTAACGAATAATAAAATAAACATAACACCACTTAAAGAGTAATGAAATATGTCCATGTGTCTCTGCCCAACCTAAGACTTCTCCAGAGCTACAGCCCCAGGTTCCCCCCGGCATGGCCTTGCACACTCCCCTCCTCCTGCCCTGACTGGTTACCTGTGCACCTTTTTGTTGAACTCAACTTAGTCCTGTGATTCAGCTGAGCTAAGAAGCCAGCCACCCACCCACTCCCAGTTTCTCTAATTACATGCCACTTGTCCTGGGGACCTGGTGACACTAAGGCAGTCAAAAAATCAGGAAAAGGAGTGTGGAGAGGACAGCCTCCAATCCATCACGAGGGCTGATAACAAAGAACACAAAGTCAGGAGTTCTCGGATGGGGTCGGGAGGAGGCCCTCGTTCAAGGCAGGACAACCTGCCGGGTCAGTTAACTGGGCCTCTGAGTAGAGGGGTTTTTCCTTCCTCTACATGAAAGGAGAGCAAGGACCTTGGGTTCTGGGATCTGGCCTTCACCTGGGCCAGAGGACAGCTAAGAGGCCTTTGGTCTCCAAAGTCCAGGCCAGAGGCTGGGCCTGTCACATGGCCACTGCCCAAGGCCTCGAGTTCACTGAGGCCCTAAATCAGACTTAAGACATAATCTCTTTATGAGATTATACTGATGCTTGCATTTGTTAAAAGTTCTCATTTGTCGCCTGTGAATATTTTTTTTAATTTTATCTTATTTTATTTTTTTATATAGAAGATTCTTATTAGTTATCTATTCACCTGTGAATATTCTTAAAGGACCACAATTTTTGTGACCCTGTTTTGGCATATCTTTTTTTTTTTTTTTTAAACTATAGTTGATTTACAATACTGTGTTAGTTTCAAGTGTCAAATTCAAGCTTCAGATTCTTTTCCATTATAGATTATTACAAGATACTGAATATAGTTCCCTACGCTATACAGTAAAAGCCTGTTATTTATCTATTTTATATATAGTAGTGTGTATCTGTTAATCCCAAACTCCTAATTTATCCCTCCCCCATCCCCTTTCCCCTCTGGTAACCATAAGGTTGTTTTCTTTGTCTATGAGTCTGTTTTTGTTTTGTAAATAAGTTGATTTATATTATTTTTTTAGATTCCATATATAAGTGATATAATATCTGTCTTTCTCTGCCTTACTTCACTTAGTATGATAATCTCTAGGTCCATCCATGCTGCTGCAAACCTAAATGTCCATCAAAAGATGAATGGATAAAGAAGATGTGGTACACACATATAATGGAATATTACTCAGCTATAAAAAAGAAGGAAATATTGCCGTTTGCAGCAACATGGCATATCTCTTTATTTTTAAAATTTTTTTTTAAAGTTACTTTTTTTAAAAATTTATTTTTGGCTGCGTTGGGTCTTCGTTGTTGCGCGTGGGCTTTCCCTAGTTGTGGCGAGCGGGGGCTACTCTTTGTTGTGGTGCACAGGCTTCTCATTGCGGTGGCTTCTCTTGTTGCAGAGCACGGGCTCTAGGCACGTGGGCTTCAGTAGTTGCAACATGCAGGCTCAGTAGTTGTGGCTCGTGGGCTCTAGAGCACAGGCTCAGTAGTTGTGGTGCACGGGCTTCGTTGCTCCGCAGCATGTGGGATCTTCCCGGACCAGGGACTGAACCTGTGTCCCCTGAATTGGCAGGCAGATTCTTAACCACTGTGCCACCGGGGAAGTCTGGTATATCTCTTTAATATGTGAGAAGCCTGAAAAAATAAAAGTTGCCCAGGTCTCTCTCGACCTCCAGGGGGTCTGCATGGGGGAATCTTGGTGAGGTGTGGGCTCCTGGGTCTCCTACCCAGGAGAATGGTCCTTCCAGGAGACACTGGTATGCTGGGGCCCAGGATGCCTGGAACCTAGGGCTCTTCCCGTCTCAGAGTTCAGGATGTCTCAGTACCCAAACTGCATTCCCTATCTTTTTTTTCACACTTTGTCAGCAGGTCAGTTTGATTTCTTTTTAAAAAATAATATGCTTTCAGGGCTAAAATGGCATTCCTGCCTTTTCATTTATAACTAAAACTGGGGGGGGGGAAATAATCATCATTGACAGGGGAAAAAAAGTCTTGGTAAGATGAAGTGTTTAGAAAGTGTATGTTAAATTAATATTTAAAGTTTATTTGAAAATGTGAGCAACCCAGGATTGCCCTTGAGGCGAGACAAGATAAACTCACCTAAAACCCTATTCTGTCCCGCAATTCTGGGGTCAATAGATGTCCTTACTCCCCCCCACCCCCAAGCTCTCTGCGCCCCTGGGAGCTGACCTTCTCCTGGCCCCGTGGGTCCTCACGACCTTGACACGCCCTCCCCTGACTCCCCCGGGGCCCCAACTGACAGCCCCCGCTTCAGTGTTTCAGAACGGCCCCCAGCACAGGCAAGCAAGCATGGAACCACCAACTAGGCAGTCATGCGTTGAACGGCTTTTACTCAGGGGTCACAGGGCTCTCCCAGGGGCTGCTCACAGCTCCCTCCCCGCCCTCCCCACTCTGATCCTCCCTTCCAGCCCCTCCACCGGGCAGAGCAGAGCGTAGGGCCTAACCTTTAAGCCCAAGCACTAATCAGAGTATTTTCCAAACACAGTTCAACCTCCAAGTCGGGGTCCTTCAACCGCTCCCGTCAGGGACATGGCTTCTCAGAGGCTAATACCCAACGCCAGGGATCTGGGGACAAAATGCAAGCAGCCCTGTAAGTTCTTTAAAGTGTTTTGACACAGGCTGGGACCTGGGACCTGGGACCTGGGACCCTTTGCTGCAGTGCTGGCACCTGGACAGACATCTCCTGGAGCAACAGATACAAAGAAACTATAAGGGACTAAAAATAACTGCGTGCATGCGCAGCTGGGCCAAATTATGGACAACAAGATACAAAAAGACCAAAAACGCAACTGCCGCTTCTGAAGAGCCGGGAGCAAAAGCAGGGCCCTGCTAGGGTGCCTGCACACAGTCCACCAAGGGGGTGGGCAGAGCACCTAGGCCACCCCTCCCCCCACCCCGACCCCTGAACCCTCCCCCAGCTTCACCCTGTATGAGGAACCAGCTCGCCCCGCCTCGAGGAGCAGCAAGGGGAGCAGGGAACGTGCTACGTGTTCTCGCTCCCCCCCCCCGCTGCAGCAGGGCCCCCAGGAAAGCCTTGCCTGAATGTCTCCTCTGGCCTCCTATTAATGTCTATTGATTACGGAGTCCAAGAACCCTGGTCGGTAACAGTTTTACCTTAAAATGCGGGTTGGTAATGGATTTTACTCTAAAATTTTGCTCGATACTGCATTTCTCCAAAATGGGAGAGTAAAATTGATGCTCCAGAAGGATGCACCATGTTTACACTGTAGCTTCAAGTCCCCACCCTCGCACACTGACTAGAAGACATTGGGATTCGCGGCCCCAGTTTGAGAACCCAGATCCTGGGGCAGGGGTGTCTCTGAACGCTGCAACGGGGACCTGAAAACTAATACAATTATTGCAGAGAGCCTGGAGGGAATGCTGCGCTGCATGAGATAAGGCTGTAGAGGCTGACAGCTTTGTTTGGGGCCGGCCACAGTAACACTGGTTGTCTCATGGGAAAACTGATTAATTATTTCCTCAATAAATATAGTTTCCCAGACAAAGTCTTTCCGCAGAGGGAAAGGGATTTTAAGAGGTCTTGGTTTTGAGAAAAGTGGGAACCATTATCTCAACTTTTAAATCGAAAGATTGATTTTGATATGAATCCAAGTAAAAAAAAAAAGGCTTTAAAGCCTTTAACCAGATCTGGATCAACCTCAAATGTTAAGGAACAATTTATTGTCGTTTTAAACACACATTCAATCATTCCATTCTTGGGTAATTTACACAGTTTCCTGTAACAAAACCAAGATAAAGGCAGAGTTGGATTTTCCCCCTTGTTTGGCAAGCGTCTCAAGGTAATTCCCTTAGGCTTCTGCTTAACTTTGCTGATAGAAACAGGAGGCTGGCTCTCCCAGAATGTTATTAAGATGAAATAATTTTGTACTTGTATCCATTTCTGTTTGTTTCAATGTCTGATAGGAGCAGTGTGATTATTTAGACTCTAGCCTGTATTTACTTGGAATTCATGAGTCTCTACCAAGTCACTTTCTTCCAGTAAAGTGAGTTCAATATCTTGACAAGTGTTTATTGAGTGCCTTGTGTGTGTTAGGCATTGTGTTATACAAAAGACAGAGACGGCCTCTGTTCTTTCGCAGAATGAAGCTTTTACCTCCCTCCAAAAAGCCTACGATCCGGGTAAAGCAGACCTCACGCTGGTCTCCAAATATGCCACATGCTTGCCCCCCGAGCCTCTCTCCACGTCTCCCTCTATGCCCTGGGTGTCCGCTCCCCACTTCCCACTTTGCTCTTGGGCTATCCCAAATGGCTTCTCCACCACAAGCCTTTGGTGCAATGTGACCAGTAAGCTCATGAAAAGATGCTCAACATCATTAGTGATTAAGGAAATGCAAATAGAACAACAGGGAGTTGAATGGTGAACTCAAAAAAGATACAGCCACACCCTAATAACTGGAACTTGTGAATGTGACCTTATTTGGGAAAAGAGTGATTGCAGATGCTGTTAAGGACCTTGAGATGAGATCATCCTGGATTACCCGGATGGGCCCTAAGTCCAATGACAAGTATCCTTTCAGAGACAGAAGAGAAGACAAAAGGGAGTGGGAGGAGAAGCCATGTGAAGATGGAGGCCAAGGTTTAGGATCATGAAGCCTCAAAACAAAGAACACCTAGAGCCACTACAATCTGGAAGAGGCAAGGAGAGATTCCTCCCAAGAGCCCGTGGAAGGAGCGAGGCCCGGCTGACACCTTGACTTTGGACTCTGGTCTCCAGAATAAGTTTCTAGTTTTCTAAGCCCCTAAATTTGTAGTAATTTGTTATGGCAGCCACAGAAAACTAACATACCATACAACCCACTTAATATATATCCGAGAGAATTAAAAATATATCCATACAAAAACATGGACACGAATGTCCACAATGACATTATTCCTAGCAGCCCCAAAGACAAAATCCAAATGTCCATCAACTGATGAATAGATGAAATGTGAACAGTATGAACGTTCCTTAAAAAACTAAAAATAGAGCTACCATATCATCTAGCAATCCCATTCCTGGGCATATATCCAGAGAAAGCCATAATTTGAAAAGACACATGCACTCCAATGCTCATAGCAACACTATTTACAATAGCCAAGACATGGAAGCAACCTAAATGTCCATCGACAGAAGAATGGATAATGAAGATGTGGTACATATATACAATGGAATACTACTCAGCCATAAAAAGGAATGAAATAATGCCATTTGCAGCAACATGGATGGACCTAGACATTACCATACTAAGTGAAGTCAGTCAGAAAAAGAAAGACAAATATCATATGATATCACTTATATGTGGAATCTAAAATATGATACAAATGAACTTATTTACAAAACAGAAATAGACTCACAGACATAGAAAACAAACGTATGGTTACCAAAGAGGAAAGGTGGGGGAGGGATAAGTTAGAAGTTTGGGATTAAAAGATACACACCACTATATATAAAATAGATAAACAACAAGGACCTACTGTATAGCACAGGGAACTATACTCAATATCTTGCAATAACCTTTAGTGGAAGAGACTGTAAAACAAGAATATATATATTTATATAGATATGTATAATTGAATCACTTTACTGTGCATCTGAAACTAACACAGCATTGTAAATCAACTATATTTCAATAAAAAATATTTTTAAATTAAAAAAAAAAAACAAAATGTAATAAAGCCATACAACAGAATATTATGTGGCCATAAAAAGGAATGAAGTACTGATTCATGCTACAAATTGAACAAGGCTGGAAAACATGATGAATGAAAGAAGCCAGTCGCAAAAGACCACATGTTGTGTGATTCCACTTATGTGAAACGTCCAGAATAGGCAAATCTATACCAACAGAAGGCGGATCAGTGGCTGCCTAGGTGGGGGTGGGTGGGTAAAGGAATGAGGAGAGTGAGGCGGGTGGGAACGGGTGGTGAATTGTTCACTCATTGCAAACAATGAGTAATTATGAACAATAATTATTTTAGATTTACCCTACCATCATCTAGATAGCAAACCTAATAACCAGGAAAAGCAAGTTCCAAAATGAATGATTAACCTTGGTCTTTGATGCTGTGTTCTAAGGAATGTGCCCTTATAGATTGAGGGGTAAAGTTCCTAATCACAGTTTTAAATCCTGACCCTTTTCCTAAGAGGAAGCATTGGGCACCTAACAGGTTCCTCTCCTGATCCCTTCTCTCTCCACCCTGTTAGGTGTGTAAGGACTCTTCTCTGGAAGCTGCATTCTCTGTCGGCAGGGGTCTGCCCGATAGAACCTGACCTCACTTCCTGACAGCTTTACCACTTGTCAGTTTCCTCCAGCGATTTTCCTCACTCTGAGAATGAGTCTAACACGATAGTTGGAATTCTCCCTCTAAATGATCCACTTTAAGACACGGTTTCGGCGGGAGGGATAAATGAGGAGTTTGGGATTGACATATACACATTATATATATAAAATAATCAACAAGGACCTACTGTACAGCACAGGGAACTGTACTCAATACTCTGTAATGACCTATATGGGAACAGAATCTAAAAAAGAGTGGATATACATACGTGTATAACTGAATCACTTCGCTGTACGCCTGAAACGAATACATTGTAAATCAACTATACTCCAATATAAAATAAAACTTAAATTAAAAAAATTTTAGAAAAGATGCTATGTGAAAACAAAAATAAATAAGTGAAAGACATGGCTTATAAGAACGCACTATATGTAAACACAGACGCCTGCGGTGGGAGGGGACGCCACCCACAAAGCCGGAGCCTCAGGGCCCACGCCTATCGGCCCGACTCCAACACATGCCCACAGCCCGCTCTAGCTCGGCTCCACGGCCGGCTGCCGTAGTCCTGACGTCCCGCTCAGTGTGACTTTGGAGGGTCACGGTGGGGTCGCTGAGGTGGTGCAGCTGCTTTAATGTTCAGGCCCCCTTTTCGTGGCGGATTAGGGGTGCTGTAGCCACCCCGAGCCCTCCCCAGTCTGGACATCCGGGTCAAGGAAGGGGGGCCAGGAAGGCCAGGACTCAGGTGGCTCTGCGGTGGACTGCTGTCCCCACAGCTTCAGCCACTCCTCAGTGCGCCCTTGCACCTGTCCCTTCCGGAGCCCTTTCAGCGGAGCTGCTGCCCCAGATCACGCCAGAGTGTCTCTGGCCACAGTGACTGATTTAGGCCTGGGCATCTGACCTGAGCAGGCGAAACAGAACTTTTGCTGGGCCCTTCTAAGAAAGGGACACCCCCTCCCCTGGTGGTGGAGGCGTGGAGCAAAAGTGCACTGGTTGGGACATCCCTGGTGGCGCAGTGGTTAAGAACCCGCCTGCCAATGCAGGGGACACTGGTTTGAGCCCTGGACCGGGAAGATCCCACATGCCGCGGAGCAACTAAGCCCGTGCGCCGCAATTACTGATCCTGCACGCCTAGAGCCTGTGCTCTGCAACAAGAGAAGCCACCGCAATGAAAAGCCTGCACGCCGCAACAGAGTAGCCCCTGCTCGCCACAACTAGAGAAAGCCTGTACACAGCAACGAAGACCCGACACAGCCAAAAAATAAATAAATAAAATAAATCTAAAAAAAAAAAAAAGTAAAAGTTCACTGGTTGGGAGGCAGGCAGCCTAAGAGTCACTCTGTCTCTGTCCCTGTGTTCTTGAGGCAAGTATTGTATTTAACCTTCTGGAATCACGGTTTCCTCATCTCTACAAAGACAGCCACAATACAACCTCCGCAAAGCTAGTGTAAAGACTAAACTGGACCACGTGAGACACAAAGCACAGTTCCTGGCCCCTGCGGTCACTCAGCAACGGCACCAGTTTGGAGAGAGTGTTGGGAGGAGCCTTTGGCAGGGGGAGGAAAGCTGTCCAAGGACACTGACGCAACTTTAAAATTTCTCATCCTAGAACTACCTTTCTGGTCCAGTTTACATCTGCACTTCTGCTGATTTTGCTGCTCTTCAGATGAATGAGTAATATAAATGCAGAACATGCATGTCATTTCATTATTGTGATTAATTATCCCACTTAGAAAGTACCTACCCAGGGGTGGGGGAGGGATGGATTGGGAGTTTGGGGTTAGCAGATGCAAGCTATTATATAGAGAAACAGCAAGGTCCTACTGTAGAGCACAGGGAACTATATTCAGTATCCTGTGATAAACCATAATGGAAAAGAATATGAAAAAGAATGTATATATATGTATAACTGAATCACGCTGTTGTACAGCAGAAACTATCACAACATTGTAAATCAACTATATTTCAATGAAATTAAAAAAAAAAATTTTTTTTTAAAGTACCTACCAGTATCTGCTGGTGTTGTTTTTCTACTTGATAGCCTCCAAAATGCAATATGCCAGGTTTTGCCTGTATCACCTTATTATTCAGAAGATTTGCATAAACCTCTATAGAAACAATGCAGATAAGTATATCATGAGTTGAGACATAAAAACGTATATTAAATGAAAGAAGATCCTATCAACATGAGCTCCCTTTAATCTAGGGTATTTTAAGCATACGAAAGTTTCAGACAGAGGATACAGCGGTCAACAAGATTAATGATTGTTCCACATGAACTGAACTGCTTCTCCCTCTATTCTTACACATCACTTGGGAGATATTATCATCATAATACAAATTCACATTTATTGTTTATTATCTATTAAAATAACTTGCTCTGTACACATTTTATACAAGTCTTCATAATAACACAAGCTTGTGAAGAGCACACACCCTGTGTTTTCTCTGTATAACACTGCAATTGCTTATTATGTAATGAATATCCACTTCAAAGAATCCAAACACCAAGGGTTTAATTTTATTACTGTGTATTTAACTGCTATTATTTGACTTCCTCTGAACTGAATTACAGTGCAATACAGAGTAATCCTAAGGCTCTGAAAAATTATGCCTCTGGACGGTAAAGTCTCAAACTGCTCTTGTCATGTGAGTGTCTTTTTTTGCTCCCAGTTTTGAGAACAAGGTTAGGACAGCTGAGCTCACAGAAGAGTCCAGGTCTACAGAACTTGTCCCGGCTTTTCATGCAGCAGGAACTGAGATGTGTGGAGAAGACACTGGGTCACAAGCCTTTCCGTGCCTTCCGTGCTTCATGCCAGGCATTTGTTTATAACCCTCCATTCTTTCCATTTTGTAAAAATCAAGCCCAGGCCTGGTTCCGACCAGTAAACTGCCTCCTGCGGTATGAATGCCCTGTCCAGTTTCCTACAAATGACAACCTTTCCCCTTTGGCTATAGCTAAATCTTGTGAGTCACAGACACCCTGACCCCACCCTTCGCCTGCCGTGTTTTGTACCCATCTACAGTGGGTGTGAAACGTTTGGTGTTTTTCTCCTCCACGGGTGAATGGTCACTGTCATCAACTGTGGGCCAAACTGAAGGGCTGGACTGGGGTGAGGGTGGTGTCTCAGGGGGATTATAATCTCCGTAGTTTATTTGGTAAATTTTTAAGTATTGGTAATTACCTTTAAGTATTGAACATTACTTGGTAACTTTTTAAAAATTTATTTATTTATATTTATTTTGGCTGCACCAGATCTTACGTGTGGCATGTGGGCTTCTTAGTTGCGGCATGCATGTGGGATCTAGTTCCCCGACCAGGGATCAAACCCGGGCCCCCTGCATTGGGAGCGTGCAGTCTTACCCACTGGACCACCAGGGAAGTCCCGTGGTAATTTTTTTTAATGCTGAAGATTTTGTTTGTAGGGCCACAAAATAGATGTAAAATGGGCATTTTTCTGTTAACGCCCAGAAATAGTCAAGTATACTAACTCGCACTCAGTGTGTTCTTCAGTGACAACAGAGCCCCACAAATGCTGCATTTCCAGCATTCGTGATGGGCCTTGAATGGCAAGTGGGAAGCAAGCTAGTGGGACGTAGGGAGCTGGATACCGGGCTGCAACAGCTGAACACCACCTCTCCGCTTAGCTGGGCCACCTCAGCTTCCCCAGCAGTAAAATGGAAATAGATGGTATCATGGTGATACGATGGATTCAGTGAGAAGACTGTAGGCAAAATGAGTAGCCTTCTGCATAAGAGCTATAGGATTTAACAGGCTTTCCAGGCTAAGGGATGTGCGTGGGCAAAGGCAAGAAGGTGTAAAATGCAAGTATTCTTGAAGGAGCAGGAGTAACAGGCGTGGCCGGAGCTGGGGGACTGGAGGGGCCCTGGGTGGGCAGGTCCAGATCGACGGCAAAGGGGGCCAAATGCCAAGCAAAGGAACTGCGCACAAGGGGATCCCCTGAGAGCATCCAAACAGGACGGGGGCAGGAGCCAGCATGGATTCTAGCAAGGACAATGCCAGGGCTGTGAAGAGTGTGGCCAGGGAGGAGGGCCCTGCAATAGTCCTGGTGACCTGCTGAGCATGAAGTGGGGACAGAGAGGAAAGATATTTGAGGAAGTGGAGGTGGCAGAACTTGGCGACCAATTTCCACCACAAAAGTCTACCAGTTACAGGACTTCCCTGGCTGTCCAGTGGATAAGACTCCACGCTCCCACGCAGGGGAAGCGGGTTTGATCTCTGGTCGAGGGAACCAAGATCCCCCATGTAGCCGGGCAACTAAGCCCACGCGCCACAACTACTGAGCTCACGCGCCTCAACGAGAGAGCCCGCGTGTCGCAAACTACAGACCTCACACGCTCTGGAGCCCAAGCGCCACAACTAGAGAGAAGCCCGAGCACCACAACGAAGAGCCCGCGCTGCAACGGAAGATCCCATGTGCTGCAACTAAGACCTGACGCAGCCAAAAAAATGAATAAGTAAAACAAATAAATATTAAAAAAATAAAGTCTACCAGTGAAGTGGATGGATCTAAATGGAACCATTGTTCTTAATGATGAACACTATTACCAGCCTGTAAAACCATACAGAGAAATCAGCACCCAACATTCCATTATGCTTTCTGGACTTTGGATCCTCTGGGAAGACGTGAGTTGTACAGCGTATCTGTTTCCTAACCACCTACTTGATTCCGGGAGGTGATTAGGTACTTCTTTTGGTTTCTTGGGTTCCTCCACTAGGCTCCTTAAAAGGAGGGGCGATGCATCATGAAATGGTTCTTTAGCATTCTTTACTTCTCTGCTGGGGGTTTGCACCGCTGCCATTTTATCATGAAAAATGGAGCCTTCTTTTTAGAACCAAAGGTCACTTCCTGGGAAGAAAACAGTAGTCGTATAATCGTCCACAGGAAACCACACACTGTTTTTCCTCAACCCTTGACAAATGTACTTCTTGTCACTGCGTGGTTTACTGCGGCTCAGGGCCCCCCCCGCCTCTCCTCTCTCCCGCCGCTCCGCTCCGTCCCCACGCAGGCCGTCCCACTCATCTTGCGTCACACGTCACACGCTGCACCCAGTGCCGTGCCATTGCTCAAAACCCTTCCGTGGTCCTTAATTCTCCCCAAGAGCTTTTCCCAAAATGTAGCCCTGATACTTCCTGAGGCTCTCACAGTTGATGAAGTTTGGCAAATGTTGAAGTCAGCAGTTAAACAGGGCTTTTCTTTCTGAGATTTCTCCGAATCAGTTTCTTAGATGGACATGACCATGAAACCCTTCAACATTGGGAGACACTGGCATTTTTGAGCCACCTTCCTGGGCCCCTCTCTGGGGAGAGGAGGTGGAGAGCCATAGACCTCCTCCCCTGCCACTGGGCGCTTTCCTAGGAGCTCTGTCCTAGGACCGAGGGCCCCGGTTCCGTCACACCCTTTGCCAGGCTTGCCTTCATAAAGTTCACACTGATCCCAATGCCCCTTAACGTTCTTTAGCAATTGCTGCCTACACTACTTCTGGCATTAATAATGTATTGCCTTGTGATGGCACTTTACAAATCCCACACATCTTTATATCTCCCACAGCTGCGTCTCTAAGCTTGGGGGCTGCTCTGTGAAGCCCCTGAGATTGACGTAAAGTCACGTGTGGATCTTTACGTGTGTTCTTTTGTTTTTTGTTTTGAGAAGGCTCATAGCTTTAGATTCCCCAAAGAGTACAGCATCAAGCAAAATACACTGACCACACTGAAGAGGTGCTTAACAATCACTTTCTGAAGGAAGGTTCTCCTTTCCACTCTCGGCCCATCCCCTCTCGCCAGCATGGCTGAAGATTCACCTCGCCCAACTCCTTCCCCTCCACCCCTTCAACACCCGCCCCGGTTCACTCTCCAGCCCCCTCCCCTCACATTCCCTGCCTGTACTTCAGGGAGACACAATAGCTAAACCGTTGTCACCCAAGCTCCCATCCCAGGTCACTCACCCACAAGGTGAGTTGTCTCCCTTCCCCCCACCTCCCCACCCCCCCAGGCATCCTCGGTTTCGCGGCCCCATGCTCTACGGGGCAGGCCCTCTCACCCTTGACAAACGCCTGCTCCCCTCAGCACCCCTTTACTCCAGAGCAGGGTTGAACCCAGACCCACGCGCCACCCGCATCCTCATTTAACCCTTTGGGCCCGGGCTCTCCTCCGCCCCCCACCCAGGCTGACTTGCGGCTGGACACCCGTCCGGGGTTCAGGCTGCCTCCACGGCCCCAGGTCCCAGGCCGCTCACCCCGGAGCGGGTTCCTGGGCGGGATTCCGCGGGCGCCGCCACCTTCCCCGAGCGTCGCCATGACGACGCGGACGCGCTCCCTGGGTCACGACCGGACGCGACCAAACTCCCCTGGCACGTGGGGGGACCCGGGCGGCCGCTGCTGGAGGTCTGGAGGCCGCGGGTCAGTTCTGGGGACTCGGAGCAGTCTCTCCGGCCTGGGGAAGAACAAAGAGAGCGACTTATAGGGTCTGAGGACAAAGAATTCCCGAGCGGACACGAGGAAGTCAGAACACACCATAAACTGGATACCCTGAGAGCAGATGGCGGGAGAGCTGGGCTGAAACGGGCGGGGCTTAAGGGTGTGGTGCTGAAGCTGACGGGGCGGGGCCGAAGGGGGCGGGGCCGAAAGGCGGGGCTTACCAGGCTCAGTGGGTGGAGCTTCCCCGAGGGACATTCAGTCCTAGACATCCTACTGTAATATAGTTCACTTTACACTTTCTATTATGACAAATTTCAAACATATACAAATTTTAAACATATACACTTTCTATTATGACAAATTTCAAACATATACAAATTTCAAACATATACACTTTCTATTATGACAAATTTCAAACATATACACTTTCTATTATGACAAATTTCAAACATATACAAATTTCAAACATATACACTTTCTATTATGACAAATTTCAAACATATACAGGCAGAATAGTATGATGAACCTTCAACACCAACCCGCAACAATTATCAAATCATGGCCAATCTTGTTTCATCTTTACCTTTCCTTTACTCCCTGTATTTTTTTGATGTCTGAAATCCCAGACATCGCATCAACCATAAATATTTCAGAATATACGTCCAAAAGAAAAGGCCTCGTTTTAAAAATATAACCACAATCAGTACCTAAAACATTACAATAATTTCTTAACATCTTCAAATACTGGGTACTCAATTGTCTCATAAACGTCATAAAATATTTTTTTAGTTTGACACTTTGAATCACAATTCAAATAGAATCCACACATTACAATAGATTGATATGTCCTTTAGGTCTCTTCATCAATAGATTCTCTCTCCATGTCTTTTGGTTGTTGTTGCAATTTATTCATTGAAGAAACTGTTTCTGTTTAATAATGGTATTTAGGGGTTATAAACCATGAAACTGGGCCAGCTCCCCAGACCTCTTGCCCTGTTTACTCCACCCTGCTCACGCATGGACATTTTTCCTTACACAGACGGCTCAGGTCTCTCTTCCTAGGAGCTGTCCATGTCTTGCTCCCTCCTTGTATGACTTGGCACTTACTTGATGTTATTTATGGCTTCATGT